>NW_024412405.1:49325927-49330976 GCF_014898765.1 Herpailurus yagouaroundi | reverse complement strand
AAAAATGGAGGAGGAGGGAAGATGGCGGCGTAGGAGGACGCTGGGCTCACCCCGCGTCCTGCTGATCACTTAGATTCCACCTACACCTGCCTAAATAACCCAGAAAACCACCAGATGATTAGCAGAACGGAGTCGCCGGAGCCAAGCGCAGACGAGAGGCCCACGGAAGAGGGTAGGAAGGGCGGCGAGGCGGTGCGCGCTCCACGGACTGGCGGGAGGGAGCCGGGGCGGAGGGGCGGCTCGCCGGCCAAGCAGAGCCCCCAAGTCTGGCTTGCAAAAAGCGGAGGGGCCTGACGGACTGTGTTCCGACAGCAAGCGCGACTTAGCGACTGGGAGGTCATAAGTTAACAGCTCTGCTCACAAAGCGGGAAGGCTGGAGGACAAAGGGAAGGAAAGCTGCTGAGCCCCCGGACGACAGAGCTCAGTTTGGTGGGGAACAAAGGCGCTCGCCAGCGCCATCTTCCCCGCCCATCCCCCAGCCAAAATCCCAAAGAGAACCAGTTCCTGCCAGGGAACTTGCTCGCTCCGCGCAAACACCCAACTCTGCGCTTCTGCGGAGCCAAACCTCCGGCAGCGGATCTGACTCCCTGCTGCTGCCACAGGGCCCCTCCTGAAGTGGATCACCTAAGGAGAAGCAAGCTAAGCCTGCCCCTCCTGCCCCTGTGCACCTTGCCTACCCACCCCAGCTAAGACGCCAGATCCCCAGCATCACAAGCCTGGCAGTGTGCAAGTAGCCCAGACAGGCCACCCCATCCCACAGTGAATCCCGCCCCTAGGAGAGGGGAAGAGAAGGCACGCACCAGTCTGACTGTGGCCCCAGCGGTGGGCTGGGGGCAGACATCAGGTCTGACTGCGGCTTCGCCCACCAACTCCAGTTATACACCACAGCACAGGGGAAGTGCCCTGCAGGTCCTCACCACGCCAGGGACTATCCAAAATGACCAAGCGGAAGAATTCCCCTCAGAAGAATCTCCAGGAAATAACAACAGCTAATGAGCTGATCAAAAAGGATTTAAATAATATCACAGAAAGTGAATTTAGAATAATAGTCATAAAATTAATCGCTGGGCTTGAAAACAGTATAGCTGACAGCAGAGAATCTCTTGCTACAGAGATCAAGGGACTAAGGAACAGTCACGAGGAGCTGAAAAACGCTTTAAATGAAATGCATAACAAAATGGAAACCACCACGGCTCGGATTGAAGAGGCAGAGGAGAGAATAGGTGAACTAGAAGATAAAGTTATGGAAAAAGAGGAAGCTGAGAAAAAGAGAGATAAAAAAATCCAGGAGTACGAGGGGAAAATTAGAGAACTAAGTGATACACTAAAAAGAAATAATATACGCATCATTTGTATCCCAGAGGAGGAAGAGAGAGGGAAAGGTGCTGAAGGGGTACTTGAAGAAATAATAGCTGAGAACTTCCCTGAAGTGGGGAAGGAAAAAGGCATTGAAATCCAAGAGGCACAGAGAACTCCCTTCAGACGTAACTTGAATCGATCTTCTGCACGACATATCATAGTGAAACTGGCAAAATACAAGGATAAAGAGAAAATTCTGAAAGCAGCAAGGGGTAAACGTGCCCTCACATATAAAGGGAGACCTATAAGACTCGTGACTGATCTCTCTTTTGAAACTTGGCAGGCCAGAAAGAGTTGGCACGAGATTTTCAGTGTGCTAGACAGAAAAAAGATGCAGCCGAGAATCCTTTATCCAGCAAGCCTGTCATTTAGAATGGAAGGAGAGATAAAGGTCTTCCCAAACAAACAAGAACTGAAGGAATTTGTCACCACTAAACCAGCCCTACAAGAGATCCTAAGGGGGACCCTGTGAGACAAAGTACCAGAGACGTCACTACAAGCATAAAACATACAGACATCACAATGACTAAACCCATATCTTTCTATAATAACACTGAATGTAAATGGATTAAATGCGCCAACCAAAAGACAGAGGGTATCAGAATGGATAAAAAAACAAGACCCATCTATTTGCTGTCTACAAGAGACTCATTTTAGACCTGAGGACACCTTTAGATTGAGAGTGAGGGGATGGAGAACTATTTATCATGCTACTGGAAGCCAAAAGAAAGCTGGAGTAGCCATACTTATATCAGACAAACTAGACTTTAAATTAAAGGCTGTAACAAGAGATGAAGAAGGACATTATATAATAGTGACACGGTCTATCCATCAGGAAGAGCTAACAATTATAAATGTCTATGCGCCGAATACCGGAGCGCCCAAATATATAAAACAATTACTCATAAACACAAGCAACCTTATTGATAAGAATGTGGTAATTGCAGGGGACTTTAACACCCCACTTACAGAAATGGATAGATCATCTAGACACACGGTCAATAAAGAAACAAGGGCCCTGAATGAGACATTGGAACAGATGGACTTGACAGATATATTTAGAACTCTGCATCCCAAAGCAACAGAATATACTTTCTTCTCGAGTGCACATGGAACATTCTCCAAGATAGATCATATACTGGGTCACAAAACAGCCCTTCATAAGTTTACAAGAATTGAAATCATACCATGCATACTTTCACACCACAATGCGATGAAGCTTGAAATCAACCACAGAAAAAAGTCTGGAAAACCTCCAAAAGCATGGAGGTTAAAGAACACCCTACTAACAAATGAGTGGGTCAACCAGGCAATTCGAGAAGAAATTAAAAAATATATGGAAACAAACGAAAATGAAAATACAACAATCCAAACGCTTTGGGACGCAGCGAAGGCAGTCCTGAGAGGAAAATACATTGCAATCCAGGCCTATCTCAAGAAACAAGAAAAATCCCAAATACAAAATCTAACAGCACACCTAAAGGAAATAGAAGCAGAACAGCAAAGGCAGCCTAAACCCAGCAGAAGAAGAGAAATAATAAAGATCAGAGCAGAAATAAACAATATAGAATCTAAAAAAACTGTAGAGCAGATCAACGAAACCAAGAGTTGGTTTTTTGAAAAAATAAACAAAATTGACAAACCTCTAGCCAGGCTTCTCAAAAAGAAAAGGGAGATGACCCAAATAGATAAAATCATGAATGAAAATGGAATGATTACAACCAATCCCTCAGAGATACAAACAATTATCAGGGAATACTATGAAAAATTATATGCCAACAAATTGGACAACCTGGAAGAAATGGACAAATTCCTGAACACCCACACTCTTCCAAAACTCAATCAGGAGGAAATAGAAAGCTTGAACAGACCCATAACCAGCGAAGAAATTGAATCGGTTATCAAAAATCTCCCAACAAATAAGAGTCCAGGACCAGATGGCTTCCAGGGGAGTTCTACCAGACGTTTAAAGCAGAGATAATACCTATCCTTCTCAAGCTATTCCAAGAAATAGAAAGGGAAGGAAAACTTCCAGACTCATTCTATGAAGCCAGTATTACTTTGATTCCTAAACCAGACAGAGACCCAGTCAAAAAAGAGAACTACAGGCCAATATCCCTGATGAATATGGATGCCAAAATTCTCAATAAGATACTAGCAAATCGAATTCAACGGCATATAAAAAGAATTATTCACCATGATCAAGTGGGATTCATTCCTGGGATGCAGAGCTGGTTCAACATTCGCAAATCAATCAACGTGATACATCACATTAACAAAAAAAGAGAGAAAAACCATATGATCCTGTCAATCGATGCAGAAAAGGCCTTTGACAAAATCCAGCACCCTTTCTTAATAAAAACCCTTGAGAAAGTTGGGATAGAAGGAACATACTTAAAGATCATAAAAGCCATGTATGAAAAGCCCACAGCTAACATCATCCTCAACGGGGAAAAACTGAGAGCTTTTTCCCTGAGATCAGGAACACGACAGGGATGCCCACTCTCACCGCTGTTGTTTAACATAGTGCTGGAAGTTCTAGCATCAGCAATCAGACAACAAAAGGAAATCAAAGGCATCCAAATTCGCAAAGATGAAGTCAAGCTTTCGCTTTTTGCAGATGACATGCTATTATACATGGAAAATCCGATAGACTCCACCAAAAGTCTGCTAGAACTGATACATGAATTCAGCAAAGTTGCAGGATACAAAATCAATGTACAGAAATCAGTTGCATTCTTATACACTAACAATGAAGTAACAGAAAGACAAATAAGGAAACTGATCCCATTCACAATTGCACCAAGAAGCATAAAATACCTAGGAATAAATCTAACCAAAGATGTAAAGGATCTGTATGCTGAAAACTATAGAAAGCTTATGAAGGTAATTGAAGAAGATTTAAAGAAATGGAAAGACATTCCCTGCTCATGGATTGGAAGAATAAATATTGTCAAAATGTCAATACTACCCAAAGCTATCTACACATTCAATGCAATCCCAATCAAAATTGCACCAGCATTCTTCTCGAAACTAGAACAAGCAATCCTAAAATTCATATGGAACCACAAAAGGCCCCGAATAGCCAAAGTAATTTTGAAGAAGAAGACCAAAGCAGGAGGCATCACAATCCCAGACTTTAGCCTCTACTACAAAGCTGTCATCATCAAGACAGCATGGTATTGGCACAAAAACAGACACATAGACCAATGGAATAGAATAGAAACCCCAGAACTAGACCCACAAACGTATGGCCAACTCATCTTTGACAAAGCAAGAAAGAACATCCAATGGAAAAAAGACAGTCTCTTTAACAAATGGTGCTGGGAGAACTGGACAGCAACATCAGAAGGTTGAAACTAGACCACTTTCTCACACCATTCACAAAAATAAACTCAAAATGGATAAAGGACCTGAATGTGAGACAGGAAACCATCAAAACCTTAGAGGAGAAAGCAGGAAAAGACCTCTCTGACCTCAGCCGTAGCAATCTCTTACTCGGCACATCCCCAAAGGCAAGGGAATTAAAAGCAAAAGTGAATTACTGGGACCTTATGAAGATAAAAAGCTTCTGCACAGCAAAGGAAACAACCAACAAAACTAAAAGGCAACCAAAGGAATGGGAAAAGATATTTGCAAATGACATATCGGACAAAGGGCTAGTATCCAAAATCTATAAAGAGCTCACCA
>NW_024412405.1:49320480-49325827 GCF_014898765.1 Herpailurus yagouaroundi | reverse complement strand
CCTGAGAAACTTAACAGGAACCCATGGGGGAGGGGAAGGAAAAAAAAAAAAAGAGGTTAGAGTGGGAGAGAGCCAAAGCATAAGAGACTGTTGAGAACTGAGAGCAAACTGAGGGTTGATGGGGGGTGGGAGGGAGGAGAGGGTGGGTGATGGGTATTGAGGAGGGCACCTTTTGGGATGAGCACTGGGTGTTGTATGGAAACCAATTTGACAATAAATTTCATATATAAAAAAAAAACAAACAAAAAAAAACAAAAAAAAACGCTTTTACCAACTATAAAAAAAAAATGGAAAAAAATTGTCAAAGATGTATTTATTAATCTTTATAAGGCACCTATCATTTAGCCTCAGAAATTTTGCAGCTGATTAATGGAACTTGGCCAGAGAAACCAGTAAATAAGTCCAATTTTTCATTCTTTTCCAGAATCACAAAACCTTTATGGATGTTTATATATGTACAGTGTTCCACAGGTGATTTTTTTTAAAGAATACATTCAGTGTGGTCACACAGTATACTATGAACTCCTAGGAAGAACTGTGGTAAAAATTTAATAGCAACACATTATTGTGGTGATTATTATGCTTATTCTGAAGTTCTTAAGTAGAGGATTGAAGAAAGCACATCTGATGGAACTTTTATTGCTCTAGCAATTTTGCTGGAACACTGAGGTCTTTTTTTAAAGGCCCTTAAAAACAGAATTTATGAAAAGATGAGTTCAAGGAAATGTCATTCTTTCGAAATACATTTCCTCAAGTTGCCATTTCATAAGTAAATTAGTTTTACTCACTTGCTCTTTCCCCTTTTATTGTACAGGAAGTACTGTAAACCTATGCTAATGATCACCGGTTACATAAATGATAAAATGAGAAATCATTATGTGACAAACAAATAGCGGGACTAGTAGCTAGTAAATAACATTAGCCATTATACTCTATTTGCTGTTCCCAAAGTGTGACCTCCTAAGACAACCTTTGGAAATATGTTATCATTTGGGAGGTTAATCATGTGCTAACAGCAATCCTTGGCAGAAAACATGATTTTGACACTACAGCTTTTGATGCTGCAACAATCTTGAAAGTATTGTAAATTCAACTTGAAATCACACAGGGCTAGTACTTATCTTTCTCATTGGATCTGTTGAATTCTAAAAGCTGGTCTGTTTTCAAAATGGCAGAGACAATTCTTACATTTTCTGAGATGTTTTTCTGTGTATCAATTTGCCATTAATGGCTAATACTTAAATACAGTGATTGACCCAAGAAACACTGCTTCATTTTTCCTGACTGCATTCATAAACTTCCTTTACGATGAGTATATTTACATTCTCATATACATCACAAGTCTGCTGTGCTATTACAAAGGGATATTAAGCTTAGCATGCTATAATATGTGAAACAAAAGAACACATTCATTATCTGTAATGTTAACAGGTTCAATGATTAATAGGAAAGAAAGAGAAGAATTTTAAGTTTTGATGCAGAAAAAGAAGCAGATGACCTAAACAAGGTATTTTCATTCCTACTAGGAGATGTTAAACATTCTAAAAGACTGAAAACAAGGGATCAAGATGAGGACATGGTGACTTAAAAATCATGAACCTAAATTTCTGCTCTGCTGTCAGGTCAAGATTAGTAGAACTAAATAGCTCTATCAATATTGGATACAAAATTGGATATGATTATTCAATATAGTTTTGGAAGAGACTGGTGTTTATCTTTGAAAAAAAATACTTGGGGGGGGGCACGTGGGTGGCTCAGTCAGTTGAGCCTCGAACTTCAGCTCAGGTCATGATCTCACACTCTGGGAGTTCGAGCCCCACATCGGGCTCTGTGCTGACAGCTCAGAGCCTGGAGCCTGCTTCAGATTCTGTGTCTCCCTCTCTCTCTGCCCCTCCCCTGCTCATGCTCTGTCTCTCTCCGTCTCAAAAATAAATAAAAACATTTTAAAAAATTAAAAAATTTATGGGGCGCCTGGGTGGCTCAGTTGGTTAAGCGGCCAACTTCAGCTCAGGTCATGATCTCGCGGTCCGTGAGTTCGAGCTCCGCGTCGGGCTCTGTGCTGACAGCTCGGAGGCTGGAGCCTGTTTCAGATTCTGTGTCTCCCTCTCTCTGGTCCTCCCCCATTCATGCTCTGTCTCTCTCTGTCTCAAAAATAAATAAACGTTAAAAAAAATTTAAAAACAAAATAAATAAAAATTAAAAAAATTAAAAATTAAAAAAAATTAAAAAATACTTGGGTCCTTCTTTTGTGAATTGAGAATAAGCTAAATCCAAGATCTTGGCAAGTTTCAAAATTTGTCATTTCAAATGTTAATGCTTTAGGCATAAAAACTAAAACATCAAAGTTTGAAGAATAAGTATTTCACAGATTTACAAACAGAGAAAACAGAATTAAGGAAACTAAAGCAGCAATAATTTTTTTATTTTTTATGGAGCTATCATGTTGTTATAGTTTGATTTAAAAACAGAGACAACAGAATCAGAATTCCAACCTTTCTAAATGTTCAGGTCCCTATCTGCCAGGAATTACATTCATATGTCATCATGCCAGGAGAGAATTTACAGGGCTCAAAAAGTCTGTAAACATTACATGTAATATTATGTGCATAGATTATTACATACAATAGTATAATGTAGTGCAGGTCTTTTTTACATAGATTACAAAGGCAAATATTAATTTAGTCATATTTAGTAATCTCAAAACAGAAGTTCAACCACTTTTAGAAGAGGAAATGAAAGGAAAAATCCACACCTAGGAAGAAATTCTAGACAGTGAATTTGCCTGTACATGTTTATATCCTAAAAAGTTAAAATAAAGATACCAAGATTAAATTGACCCAGAAAGTCTCAGCTGATAAACAGATTTATACATTACATATATTTTGTCAATCTCATGGATTTATTAAAATAAACTATCAAAGATATTATTATTATTAGGTAAGTTGAGAATTCTGAGAAGCCAGCTTGGATTAGAAATGAAAAAGCCCTGACAATGTGGCTTATTAAGTTATTTCATCCAAAATGTTACTAATGTAAAAATGAGTTTTCTTGCCTTTTGTTTCTTTCTTGCAATAAACTTATTTAGTACCTTTCCTGTGTAAAACACTGCACTAAACACTGGTTATAAAGTTTCTTCACTATTTGATTTTACAGTATAATAAGTGACACAGAAAAGTTAGCAAGAGATTAAACACAATATGATAGGTGTTATAACAAGGGCAGTGAAGATTTTGGGGGTCATGGATGGACACGTAAGATGACATCTAAGCTCTAATCTGAAAGATGAGTAGGTGTCACACAGGGATAGTGGTTTTGTTTTTTAGTGACAGGAAAGAAAATGTGTAATGGGATGTTGGAAACAGGAAAAGGTCATAAATAAACAAGTTCTTAAAGGGAAGGGACATAGACAATTGGGCCAATCTGAGAAGATAAGGATGCAAGGCCTTTGAATCTATAACATAGTTTAGATATTTTCCCAAAAGCAATGAGGGATCCACTAAAATTTTTAAGCATTGGAATAATATGAAGAGATTTTATTGTTGTTGTTGAAGATAATTCCTAAAGTTGTGTGATAAATGGATTGGAAAGTAAAAAACAAAAAAAACAAAAAACAAAAAAACAAAGAATATATATTAGTAATATTAAAGTAGTATGGGAGAGAGGTAAAGATGTGTGTCTTTGGGAAAAGATGGTGGGGAATAAGGAAAAAAGAGTGGATTTAAGTCATACTTTAAAGGACAACTTGGAATGAGTATGTTATTAATTGGATGCAAAGTAGAGAGTGAAATAATTCAAGAGTAATGTCTAGGTGTACGGTCTAAGAAATATTACGGACATAAGATAGCTACTGTGAGTTAATGTTAGTAACTATAAATACATTGTGAAGATATGATAAATTTGATGAGTATTAGAATTTATAATTTTATAGTAATTAGATTTAGAATATGCTTCACAAATATCCAATTATAAAAATAAGGGACATTTTTATTTAATATCTAACATAAATTGGCTATAACACACACACATACCTACACTCCACATGCATTAACACACCCACACACACACACACACACACACACACACACACACCCACACACACACACACACACAGAGTTATTGCTAAAAGGACAACAGGAAATTATCCTTCTCAATTTCTATAACAGAAAAAAATATTTTTTTCTCCAAATAAATTTCAAAGTCAATTAATTTGTTCAGATGAGATAAACTTGCATGTGTAAGTATACCAGAGTTTGATTTTAACTTTGAATTCATTCTTGGAAATTTTTTTCTGAGATTTTTCCAAGAACAAATAAATAAAAGATATATATTTTAACAATAAAATCAATATCAGCCTCCCTTCTTTTTTTCCAATAGACTTTAATTTTTACAGCAGTTTTGGATTTTCTACATTGAGGGTGATGTTACCTGAGAACAAAGAGTTTTATTTCTTCCCTCTTAATCAATGTATATTTTATTTATTTTTCCTGTCTTACAGCATTAGTTAGGGCTTCAAGTTCGATGTTAAAGAGTAGTGCCAAGAGGTGGCATCTTTGCTATGTGCCTGATATTAGTGGCTTGAAGCTTCTCACTGTGATGTTAGCATAGGGGTTTTTATAGATTTTTTTATTCTTTATCAATTTAAGAAAGCTCCCCTCTATTTCTAGTGTATCATGAATGGATATTGGATTTCCTCAAGTGTTTTTTCTGTTACTATTTATATGATCATATAATTGATTTTCTTTAGGTTTTTGATGTGATGGATTACATTTATTTTTGAATGTTGAACCAGCCTTACATAACTGGAATAAAACCCACTTGGTCACGGTATATTATTCTTTTTATGCATTGTTGGATTTAATTTGCTATTTTGTTGAGGGCTTTGCATCCATATTTATGAGACATATTGATACACAGTTATCTTTTCTTGTAATGTCTTTGTCTGGGTATGGTGTTGGGACAATGCTGGTCTCAGAAAATAAGTTAGGAAGTATTTCCTCTAATATCTTCTGAAGGAGATTGTAAAGAATTAGTGTAATTCCTTCCCTAAATGTTAGATAAAATTCACTGTTGAACCCATCTGAACCTGGTGCTACCTGTTTTAGAAGTTCATTAATTATTGATCAATTTATTTAATAGACATATGCCTATTCATATTCTCTATTTTCTCTTGTGTGAGTTTTGGCAGATTAGATATTTTAAATAATAGGTCTATTTCATCTAGGTTATCAAATTTGTGGACAGACTTGTTTATAATATTTCCTATTTATCCTTTTCAAAGTCTATGAGACCTATAATGATATCTATTTTTTTTTAATTATTTTTTTTTAATTTTTTTTTCAACGTTTAT
>NW_024412405.1:49266033-49320470 GCF_014898765.1 Herpailurus yagouaroundi | reverse complement strand
CTCAACCGACTGCGCCACCCAGGCGCCCCTATTTTTTTTTAATTATTGATGTTAGTAATTTGTGGTCATCTCTTTTATTCTTAGTTAGCCTGGTGGAGGCTTAATGATTTATTGATCCTTTGATTTGGTTGATTTTCTCTGTATATTTCCTATTTTCAATTTCATTGATTTCTGCCCTAAATTTTATTATTTGTTTTCTTCTACTTACTTTGAATTTATTTTTCTTTTTGTAGTTTCCTAAGACAGAAGTTTAGGCAATGGAGATTAGAATTTCCTTTATTTTTTTTTCTAGGATATACATTTACTACTTTAAATTTCCCTCTAAGCCCTGCTTTCATGGCACCCTCTTTTGTTTCTGCATGACATCCACTGCAT
Source organism: Herpailurus yagouaroundi (assembly GCF_014898765.1). Lineage (NCBI taxonomy): Eukaryota > Metazoa > Chordata > Mammalia > Carnivora > Felidae > Herpailurus > Herpailurus yagouaroundi. Next base: position 49,320,095 of record NW_024412405.1, on the reverse strand, counting down.
TTACCATATCATGTAGTACATATAATGGTCAGATCATGTGTTTGTGTTCTGCATTTTATATATATATATATATATATGAACTGAAGGAGGCAGAGCTTGCCTCATTCAGTACCATTTTCAGTATCAAACAAAGCTTCTGGTACTAACTGGTGTTCAACATACAAATATTGTATTAAATGTAATTGGATAAAACATGGTATACTTTTATACTTATCACAGATTCATATGTATACTTAGAAATTCCAGGTAATACAGAAACAACTTTTAGATCCTAGTTATAAATCAGTAGAAAATATCATAATAGAATCTTAGAATATGAACAAAATTTAGAAATCATCTATTCCACCCAGTGCTCACTACAGAAATCTCTCTTAGTATCTTGCTCTATGACCTTTGAGTATTCCACCTTCTCTATTGTTCTTCTAGCAATGCACACAACAATGTAGCTACCTTTATACACTGCTGGAAAAGTTGCACTACTTGAACTTCTTTTTTAATATTGTGCCCAAGTGTCCCTCATGTAAATTCTACCCAGAAGTATGATTTAATTTTTACTTTCACACTAGAGCCCCTTTTACCCTCAACTCATCACATTTTAAGGGATTACTGACATTTAATTAACTAAGACTCCCATTTTCTTTTTGGTTTAACTTTGCTAGAGTGAATACAAGTACACTATCTTCCAAATATAAACAAGTGTGTGTATGTGTCTATATGTATCTGTACGTGTGTGCTTTCAATGAATTCACATATATGCCTATTAAACATTTTACTATCTTACAACGTTAACTACGCCTCTCTCTTTTGTAGAATTTTAAAATTTACTAACTCTTGGTTTCCTTGATTCTGCATTTTCCTTCATTCTAGTTATAGATAAAAGTGATAAACAAAACAGGACCAACTCAGAGTTCTTCTAGGTCAAAAGTAAACTACTGTGTTTAGTATAACTTACACATCCAACTGTTTTGTTCCAGTTCATAATCCTTTCTTTGTCTTTAAGAAGAGTAAAATAGTAAGAGTAGATATTGTCTCTCTTGTCAATTAAAAGAAAATCTATTTGTCTTGTCCATTTTAAGGATTTAAGAATTTCCCCAACTATTGGCACAATCTAAGTAGTCTGTTCCTAAATCAGTATTAGAGTGTACCTATTTCGTTTGTTACTCATTACTTTTCTAGAACCTTGCAATATAAGACTAAAGGACAAATTTGCTAGGACAACATGTATAAGATAATGTTGTAAAGTATAGTACGGCTTTAGTATCAACAGGTACATTCTTTCAGTATGTCCATCATCTGTTTTTTTAAGGGGAAAATAAAAAATGTCTTTGGTGGAAATGTCAGAGAGTACTGGAAAAACTATTATATTTTCTGTATATGGGCAAAAGCCTTCAGGAAAAGGAACAATAAAATAAGACACTTGAGGTATCGTTCTCAAAGAACGTGAAAGAGAAGCACAAACAACTTCATAGCACTATAAATGTAAGTTCTAGTGGGGCTAAGAGATCAAAATTCCAGTTTTCACATTTCATAAGAGAAACTGATGATAAAAGAGATCCATTATCACAGAAATTATTAGTGGCAATCTCTTCAAACTAGTTTTATTATTATAACAGGATTCTTTATGTTATTTTTGTGGGTAGTCAACTATATAAATGTGCAATAAGAGCGTGGTGAAAAGGATATAAACAAATAAGTACCAGTGCTTAACTAGTGACTGAGAAAACCCTATTGCCTCTGGGTTTATACATAGATGAATTTCCTTTTTTTGTAACTGTTAAGTGGGAACATTGCCTTGAAAAAGATTTATCCTAGGTCATCAGCAATAAAACAGGCTTGATAGAGCATAAGTAAACCTGGATAAATATTGTACATATTATTGTTAATACTGTTATGTTTCACAGTGTAAGCAAAAGCTTTCTTCTACATTTTAAGTGTCTATATTTAATCTCTTTATTATTTAATTTTACATTTATATTCTTTCAAACCCAATTTTATGCTTTAAAATGTTTTATAACTTTATATTCTACTTGTCATTATGAAGAACAGTAAAGAGCCAGTTGAATTAATGGTAAAAAAAAAAAAAACTATTAAAAAGAATGCAAAAGTCCCACCGTCTAAAGAAAATTGTTATCTTTATGTGAGTTCAGATGTTTGGCAGGTTTACATATGTAAAGGAATTACATAGTATAGAAATTATGTGCCAAATTTTTATCCCATGGGATTTGCTTGCAACTGCATATGAGAAGAATCTAGTTTAGATAGAAAACATGTTATTTAAGAAATAAGAGGGGCAGACAGTTCATGAATTATTATTATACTTGTTCATTAGCAATTATAGATTCTGCATATTAGCTGCAGATAGCTAGAAAATGATGATTATAAACATTCTGAGAAAATCAAGGTGATGCATAAATGCTGAATAACAATGAGCACAAAGGTTATGATAATAACAAAATGATGGCTGGTGACTTCAGCATTTTTAGTTTGCTATTGTAATCTGTTTAAAAGCTTTTATTAGATAATTTGATGTGCTTCTGAGATGAAAAATTAAGGTCTGTAGGCGACAGAGAAGCCATTAAGAGAAAATTCTCCAGAGAGGAAGGAACATTGACAACCTTTGAAGAACCAGAAAATACCATCTTAAAAAAATAGTTGATGACATTAGAATTACTTAGCCTTGAATGAAAACACTAAAGATGACAATAACTTTCTTTAGATATGGGAGAGGTTTCTATAAAGAGGACTTTTATAAGCACTTCAAATAAATCTAAATCTCTTGCTTGGATAAATTTTTGATGGTCAGAGATGTGATAAAATGACAGTAGCAAAGGCATTATCAAGAATATCACAGAATAATTGTAGAGATGGAGGAATATGGGGATCCCAATCTTGTCTTGTCCCTGAAACACAGTTAGATCAGCATCAAACCATTTTGAACACCTAGGATATTGATCTGAGGATTAACACCATACTCTGTGTAATTTGAACAAGAGAACTTGGCAAGTGCACAGTGTGGAGAGGTGAACTGGTGGAGAGAGAAGCTGTGGTGTCATGGAGGGGAGGGAGCGAGCCATTTTTGTGGAAAGAGGCCAGGAAGAGAGAGAGAAAGGGGGAGAGAGTGCAGAGCATATGGATCATGCAAGGAAAGCATTCCCCTTGAAAATAGCAGGAGAGAAATAGAGAAAGAGTGAAAACACTCACAAGGACCTGGCGAGAAATCTGTGCCCCAAAACCATTCCCTGGAGAAAAGGACAGGGTTTCAATACTGCCAGTTTTCTATAAATAGCATAACACAGAGTCTGAAATTTCAGCCATCAGTGTGCCTGGTGGGGCTTCGGCGAGGAAGCAGTGTGAATCCCCAGGAACAGGCAATGTGGTCTGAGGGGACTCTGTGCCCCTCAGGAGTTATCCTGATTGGAATGCATTTGGTAAAGGTGATACAGTCTCCTCATGGGCAAAAGTCCTGTTGTATACCAGAGACCTGCCACATTTATTGATAGTGCAGCAAAACCTGGTACCACTGTGTGTTGTGATTTCTGAACCTCTGCTGTTGCAGTCATGCAAACATTTTCTGGAACAAGTCAGTACTGGCTTGCTAGGCAAGACCCTTCCCCAGATAATCAGCCTGGGCCCAAGCCACAGGTGTCTCTGAAACACAGCCGCATCTAAGATAAAACTCTGGAGGTGGGTGCTGCCTGGCAGACAGACAGCTTGGACACAGGGTGGAGATGAAGAACCGACAGAAGCCCGAGACAAAGAGGGGTAATTCATCACATGTCTGTAAGGGCATGGAATTCCTGCACTAGAGACTAAAGAGTGGGGTGAAGCCATTTTCATCTCCAGCACACCCACACTGATGGACCCCAGTGAGCAAAGTAGATCCACCAAGTGGAGAATGAAGTCCCACCTATCTGTGCTCTCCAGGTGCATCCTCTGGAAGACTAGCACAAATCCCTTCCACCCACTTAGTCTAAGGACCATAGTGTGCTGCAAAATTTCAGTTCTAGGGAAACTGGATATAGTTTCATTCAGGTTTCATTTTGTTTGCTGGTTCATGTGTTTGTTCATTTTCTTTGCTTCTGTTTGTGTTTATGTTGTTTTCTTTTTTCTTTCTTTTCTTTTTCTTTCTTGGATACAGAAAGAACATTTTTTAAATTCTATTTTCTATTCTTTTTTATCTTATTATATTATTTTTAAATATTATTTCAAGTTTAAAATTTTTTTTCACGTTTTATTCTTTTCTCTTTTTTTTCTTTTCTCTCAAGCTTCTCTCAATAAGCAGACCAAAATACATCTAGGATCTAGGTTCCTTTATTTGATTTTTTGTTTGATTTTGTTATTAATTTTTTAATTTTAACTTTTAATGTAATTTTATTAATTTTTTTCCTCAAAAATGGCAAGACAGAGGAATTCACACCCAAAAAAGAACAGAGAAAAATGACAGCCAGGGATTTAATCAACACAGATATAAGTAAGATGTATGAACTAGAATTTAAAACCACAATTATAAGAATACTAGCTGAGGTTGAAAAAAGCATAGAAGACACCATAGAATAGCTTTATGCAGAGATAATAGCACTAAAATCTAGTCAGTCTGAAATTAAAAATACTATAACTGAGACCCAATCTCGAATGGAGGCCATGATGGCAAGGATGTACAAAGTAGAGCAGTGAATCAGTGATATAGAAGATAAAATTATGGAAAATAATGAAGCTGAATAAAAAAGGGAAGCAAAGGCAAAAGATTACAATACAATACTCTGAGAACTCAGCAATGTATTAAAGAGGAATAACATTCATATCATCAGTGTCCCAGAAGATGAAAAGAGAGAAAAAGGGGCAGGTTTATGTGAGCAAATTACAGCTGAAAACTTCCCTAATCTGGGGGAAAGACACAGACCTCAAAATCCAAGAAGCAATGAGAATTCCCATAAGATTAAACAAGAAGCTACCATCATGAAGGCATATCATAGTCAAATTCACGAAATACATAGACAAGGAAAGAATCATTAAGGCAGAAAGGAAAAACAACAACAACAACAACAACAACAACAACAAAAAACTTAACCTACAAGGGAAGACAGACCAGGTTCACAGCAGATCTATCCACAGAAACTTGGCTGGCCGGAAAGGAGTGGCAGGATATATTCAACATGCTGAATTAGAAAAACGTGCAGCCAAGAATTCTTTATCCAACGAGACTGTTATTCAGAATAGAAGGAGAGATAAAGAGTTCCCCAGAAAAATAAAAACTCAAGGAATTCATGACCACTAAACCAGCCCTGCAAGAGATTTTAAGGGGACCTTTTTCAGTGGAGAAAAAAACAAAACAAAACAAAATAAAACTAACAGCAACAAAGACTAGAAAGGACCAGAGAACGTCACCAGAAATATCGATTTTGCACGTGACACAATGGCACAAAATTCATATCTTTCAATAATTACTCTGAATGTAAATGAACTAAACGCTCCAATCAAAATACATAGGGTATCAGAATATATAAAAAAGATCCTTCTATATGCTGCCTACAAGAGACTTATTTTAGATGTAAAAACACTTGCAGATTGAAAGCGAGGGGATGGAGAACCATGTGTCATGCTAATGGACAGCAGAGGAAAGCCAGACCAGCCATACTTACATCAGGTAAACTAGATTTTAAAACATAGACTGTAACAAGATATGAAACAGAGCATTATATCATAATTAAGCATTATATCCACCAAGAAGATCTAATAATTGTAAATATTTATGCCAACTTGGAATTCCCAAATATATAAATCAATTAATCACAAGCATAAAGAAACTCATTGATAATAATACAATTATAGTAGGGGATTTCAATACTCCATTTACAACAATGGATAGATCACCTAAGCAGAAAATCAAAAAAGAAACAATGACTTTAAGTGACATGCTGGATCAGATGGACTTAACAGATATATTCAGAACTTTTCATCCTAAAGTAGCAGAATACACATTTGTCTCTAGTGCACATGGAACATTCTCCAGAATAGATCACATACCGGGGCACGAATCAGCCCTCACCAAGTGCAAAAAGATCTAGATTATACCATGTGTATTTTTAGACCACAACACTATGAAACTTGAAATGAAACAAGAAAAAAATGTATAAAGATCACAAATACTTGGACATTAAAGAACATCTCACTAAAGAATGAATGGGTGGGGTGCCTGGGTGGCTCAGTCGGTTGAGCATCCGACTTCAGCTCAGGTCATGATCTCGTTCGTGGGTTCGAGCCCTGTGTTTGGGCTCCATGCTGACAGCTCAGAGCCAGGAGCCTGCTTTGGATTCTGTGTCTCCCTCTCTCTCTGCTCCTCCCCCATTCTCTCTCTCTCTCTGTCTCAAAAATAAATAATGGGGCGCCTGGGTGGCGCAGTCAGTTGAGCGTCCGACTTCAGCCAGGTCATGATCTCGCGGTCTGTGAGTTCGAGCCCCCGCGTCAGGCTCTGGGCTGATGGCTCAGAGCCTGGAGCCTGTTTCCGATTCTGTGTCTCCCTCTCTCTCTGCCCCTCCCCCGTTCATGCTGTGTCTCTCTCTGTCCCAAAAATAAATAAATGTTGAAAAAAAAATTAAAATAAATAAATAAATAAATAAATAAAACATTAAAAAAAAGAATGAATGGGTTAACCAAGAAATTAAAGAGGAAATAAAATTGTACATGGAAGTCAATGTAAATGAAAACACAGCAGTCCAAACCCTTTAGGAGGCAGCAAAGGTGATCATAAGAGGGGAGTATATAGCAATCAGGCCTTCCTAAAGAAGGAAGGAATGTCTCAAATACACATAACCTCACCTCACACCTAAAGGAGCTGGAAAAATAACAGCAAATAAAGCCAAAAGCCTATAGAAGAAGGGAAATAATAAAGATTGGCGTAGAAATCAATGATATTGAAATGAAAACAACAGAACAGATCACTAAAACTAGGAGCCAGTTCTTTGAAAGAATTAACAAAATTGATAAACCTCTAGGCAGACTTATCAAAAAGAAAAAGATCCAAATAAATGCAATCATGAATGAAAGAGGAGAGATCACAACCAACCCCACAGAAATACAAACAATAATAAGAGAATATTATGAGCAAGTATATGCCAACATATTGGGTAATCAGGAAGAAATGGATAAATTCCTAGAAATATATAAACTGCTAAAACTGAAAAAGGAAGAAATAGAAAATTTAAACAGACCCCTAACCAGTAAGGAAATTGAATTAGTAATCAAAAATATCCCAAAAAACAAGAGTCCAGATGAGAGTTGATTGGCTTCATAGAGGAATTCTACCAAACATTTAAATAAGAGTTAATACCTATCCTTTTGAAGCTGTTCCAAAAAATAGAAAAGGAAGGAAAACTTCCAAACTCACTCTATGAGGCCAGGATTACCTTGACTCTAAAATCACACGAAGACCCCCACTAAAAAGGAGAATAACAGACCAATATCCCTGATGAACATAGACACAAAGATTCTTAGCAAGATACTAGCAAATTGAATCCAACAATACATTAAAAGAATTATTCACCACGATCAAGTGGAATTTATTCCTGGGCTGCAGGGGTGATTTAATATCTGCAAATCAATCAACATGATATACCACATTAATAAAAGAAAAGGTAGGAACCACAGGATCTTCTCAATAAATGTAAGAAAACAAAACAAAACAAAACACCATTTGATTGGGTGCCTGGGTGGTTCAGTAGGTTAAGTGTCTGACTCTTGATTTCAGCTTAGGTAGTGATCTCAAAGTTCATGGGATTGAGCCCTGCATAGGGCTCTGTACTGACAGTACAGAGCCTGCTTGGGATTCTCTCTCTCCCTCTCTTTCTGCCCTCTCCTGTTTCTGCTCACATGCATGCACTCTCTCTCTCTCTCTCTCTGCCTCTCTCTTTCTACAGCATACTTTCTTGATAAAAACCCTCAAGAAAGTATGAATAGAAGGAATATACCTCAACAACACAAAGGCCACATAATGAAATATCATCCTCAATGGGGAAAAACTGAGAGATTTCCCCTAAGGTAAGGAACACGACAGGGATATCCACTCCCATCGCTGTTGTTCAATATAGTACTGGAAGTCCTAGCATCAGCAATCAGACACAAAAAGAAATAAAAGGTCTACAAATTGGCAAGGAAGAAGTCAAACTCTTCACAGAAAATGTGTTACTTTCTAAAATGCTTTTACTTATCTGAAAACAGAACTTAGAAATCTTAGGGAGTTGAAATACTTAGCAAACGTACTAAAATATGCCAAATTATCAATATTTTAGACCTTTTATGTAAAATATTGAAAAATGTCAAAAGTAAGTCTTTACTTTGGAAGTTTTCCATTACAGACCTCTACTCACAATAGTATTTAAAAAAAAGAAAAGTCATCAGGTTGAATGAACTGCATTTCTTATCTACATGACTTGTATAGCTAATATTACTATAACTAAACTTTCAGATTAATCAGCCTTATTCCATAGAAAATTGCATTATTTTAAAATTGGGATTTGGGTCCAATTTTGTCTTCTCTTGATCCACTGCCTCTTTATTTTGCCTTTTACTGTGTTTTATTTTAAGGTCCAGATTACATAATACAATATTGACATCATTGTTATTTCCCTAGAAAACACAGGAAGTGTTTTCTATCCTATTTTTTCTTAAATTTTTAATTACAGGTAACAACTTTATTGAATAAACTGCACTGAAGAATTGAGGTAGAAAGATTTTATTATTTCTTACTAATAGCCCATTAAATTTATTCTGTGGACTCAACTTTACCATGGTGGAATAAAATCTTAGACAAATTTCACAGCTGTTTTCATCACAGATAATAAAATCATTGTTTATATGTGGCACATGTAAAAATTTTAAGCTACTATACCAAAGTTCTAAAGTTTCACATAGTTTATTTTTGTCCTCCTTCAGATTAAGCTGAGAAACCCGCCCTGGGAAAGTAGCATATGTTTGATTTCTTCTCTAATTCTCACTCCATTACCTCCTTGATGCTGTTTTAAGCACCCACACATTTGAAACACGGAGAATCTGAAGAGGTAAATAAAAGGAAGAGTTTACCACATTAATATGGATTTAATCTGGCCATATTGCCCATCGTGGGTAGATTCCTCCACATACTGATTCTTCTTCTCATGGGTGCTTCTCTATGTTCTTAGGAGATCCTAATTTCTTGAGATCTCTCAAGAATGTGAAAATTCTTGAGATTAAAGAATTCTCTCTCAGCCCTAGTTTCTGATATCTGAATCTTTGTCACAGAAAGCATCTCAGATATTGTTCCTTTCAAAGCATTTCTCTTCCATGAGATCCAAAACTGGTTTAGGGAACCTCACACATGGTTCGGCCATCAAATCCTGGGCTTACTGGCCATTCCAACAGCAGCCAGTTCCCATTGTGCCATCTGAACTGGCCAGTCATAACTTCAGAACTTCATAAACATTTAGCCTTTTCAGGAATTAATCAGACCACTTCTGTGTGCCTCAAAAGTAGGAGCTTAGGGGTGCCTGGAAGGCTCAGTCTGTTGGGCATCCAACTTTGGCTCAGGTCATGATCACACAGTTCATGGATTTGAGCCCCACGTTAGGCTCTGTGCTGACAGCCCAGAGCCTGAAACCTGCTTCAGATTCTTGGTCTCCCCCTGTCTTTACCCCCTGCTCACATTCTGTCTTCTCTCTCTCTCTCTTAAAAACAAATAAAACATTTAAAATAAATTTTTAAAAAGTGGGAGCTTAAAGCTAAGATCTTGTATATTTATTTCCAAGTCTTCCTCATGTGATTGAAGTTGAGCATCTTGTGGTAGGAGATGCAGAATACACAGTACGTTAAGCAACTCTCTTTTAAGGGAGAGGTAGCTGATGGGACAATACTGACAGAATTCGGTTAACTACTGTGCAAATTCCACAGAATTGGTCTGGCATCTTGCTTTGGGAAATGGATTACCTAACATTCAGTCAAATTAAGATCCTGTTCTTATACAAGTAACAAATTATGTATTTTTCTGTTTTATATATTTTCTATGTATTTACATACATAAAATTAGACCACAAATAAAATCTCACTTGCCTACTCAGCTCAGTAACATCTACAAAGACTGGTGTCAATTACCAGTAGATATTAATCTTTCTAAATGATTCATTATATATTTATATGTATATGTGTGTTCTTCAAAGGCACATGTCTATACATATTGCTTAGAAAAGTTATTATATTATAAATTACCATATTAGAAAAAGTGCCATATATTATTATTGACATTCTACAAGGTTTGCACATGTATTTTATGTAATAGTAGTATACATATACAAGGGTAGTACTAAATTAGAAATTAGAAAATGTTTCAGCAGAAAATAATTTTATATATATTTTTAACCAAAACAACTTTATAAACTAATTAACTCTAGGGATCAAAGCAATAGACTTCCCTAAGGACAAGTTTATACTGTAGGTCAGTAACAGAGGGGTAGTGATGTTTTAGTTGGCCATCTTCAAGGTTTATGGGAATCACTACAACTTACTGATGACTTATCTTCTAATTGATGATATCTTAAGTACATGCACATATGTTTCTGTGTATGTGAGCTTGGATAGGAAAATATTAACAGGGGATTTTCACAAAATCTCTTCCTCTGCCTGTTAAAAGAAATCTGGGTTTTGATAATTAAATTCCTAGGTCTTTGTCATACATAATCAGGATAACTAAAATAAGCGTAAAGGTTGAGATGCACAGACCACTTTGAACTTCAATGGCATAAAGAGCTATTGGCAAAAAAATAAATAAATAAATAAAAAATAAAGTTAGAGACAAAGAGGAAAAACAAAATGTCAGCACTGAGCACCAGAAGAGTGGAGAGTTTAGGTTGACATTAAAAATCTTAGAGCATCTATTGTGGGAGTGAGATTTGCAAGAAAGAAACAAGAAATAAATGGGAGTTAACTTCTGTTTGTTTTGAGGAGGGAATCACACCATGCATTTTTATAAGTCTGAAATAAAGATTTACATTGATTTCACATTACATAAATATTTTTATGTTATTTTAGAGATGTCAGACTTTTTTAATGTCACATCTGCACCCAGACTAGCCACATAGAAACTAAATTTAATATGGGTTATACTTTATATATACCTCCTTCCTTCCTTTTTTTTTGCATTTCTATAACTTTTCTATTTATGAAAAACATCAAATGCTTAGAACATCAAATGCATCAAATGCATCAAATCCTTATAAAATAGATAGGCAGGTAGGTAGGTGGACATATAGAAACATAGAGTTTCTGTCTCTGTAAAAATTTGGTATTTATTCTGTAAAATCTTATGTTTACCAGTATATTAGAAGTATTATAAAATTGAAGACTACTCTATCCAAAATATATAAAGAACTTATAAAATTCAACACCCCAAAAATGGATAATCCAATTTTAAAAAATGGGCAGAAGACATGAATAAACACTCTTCCAAAGAAGACCTCCACATGGCTAACCGACACATGAAAAGATGCTCAACTCACTCTTCATCAAGGAAATGCACATCAAAACTACAATGAGATACCACCTCATACCTGTCAGAATGGCTACAATTAACAACTCAGGAAACAACAGGTGTTGGTGAGGATGTGGAGGAAGGGGAACCCGCTCACACTCTCAGTGAGATTGCAAACTGGAACAGTCACTGTGGAAAACAGTATGAAGATGACTCAAAAGGTTAGAAATAGAACTACCCTATTATCCATTGATTGCACTAGTAGGAATTTGCCCAAGGAATACAAAAATACTATTCCAAAGGGATATATGCACTCTGATGGGTAAAGCAGCATTATCTACAATAGCCAAATTATGGAAACAGCCCTGGTGCCCATTGACTGATAAATACATAAGGAAGATGTGAAGATGTGCTATATATACACAATGGAATATTACTCAGCCATCAAAAAGGATGAAATCTTGCCATGTGCAACAATGCGGATGGAGCTGGAGTGTGTGATGTTAAGCAAAATAAGTCAGTCAGAGAAAGACAAATACTATATGACTTCACTCACATGTGGAATTTGAGAAACCAAACAAACAAAGGGAAAAAAAGAGAGAAGAAAGTCTTTTTTTTTTTTTTTCACTTAAATTCCAGTTGGTTAACATACAGTGTAGTATCAGGTTCAGGTATACGATATAGAGACTCAACACTTTCACACAACACCGAGTGCTCATCACAGCATCCTCCTACCCACCTCCCCTGTGGTAACCATCAGTTTGTCCTCTAAGTACAGAGTCTATTTCTTGGTTGGCCTCTCTCTTTTTTCCCCCTTTTGTCATTTGTTTGGTTTTTCAGATTCCACACATGAGTGAAATTGTATGGTATTTGTCCTTTTCTGACATTATTTCGCTTGGCCTAATACTCTAGCTCCATCTCTGCCATTGCAAATGGCAAGATTTCATTCTTTTTTGATGGTTGAGTAACATTCCATTGTGTATTAGAGAGAGAGAGACTCTTAACTATAGAGCACAAACTGATGGTTACCAGAACTGAGGCAGGTGGGAGGATGGGTTAAACAGGTGATGGGGATTAAGGAATGCACTTGCTATCATGAGCACTGAGTGTTGTAAAGAAATGTTGAATCTCTATATTGTATACCTGAAACTAATATTACATTATATGTTAACTAAATTAAAAAAAAATTTTTAAACAAAGAAAATAAAATTAAAGACTAATCTTTTTTTTTTTTTTTTTTCCTTTTCCCTTGTCAGTAGGTGGCAATTTTAAAAGAAAACCTTGTGAAATCAACTGTCACTTAATGGTAGTTTTCTGAGCCCATGACAAGCTTCTACAAATCAGATTTTGGATTGCTTTAGCTATTTCCCAATGTAATCAATTGAAGAGGACTGATTCAACCTGCTTTTTGAAGAGAGGGTAAAAAAATAGCTAAGGCTCTCACTCTCTGGATTTTGAAAGGTAAATGGTGAGAGCTATAAAAGTTTCCTTTTTTTTTTTTTTTTTTTCCTAACTGTGCAGTTTCAGACCCCTCTTAAATTGATTGCACAGCAGAGCTCTGGAAAAGGTGTACCAATTGTAAAGGCATTTTTTGCCCCTTAAAAGATGTTCTTTAAGCCAGTCTGCTCCTTATCTTCAAACCACAATCAACAGTTAAGTAAACTATTATCTCAACCTGATTCTTGTTACATTATTTCTTCACTCCTCACACTGAATTGCACCTTTTTGGCTCAATGTTTATCCAGAACACCAAGATGATCACACTGTTTACAATATATAATATACATAATAAATATGTTACAATAAATAGGATAATTCCTTATGTGTATCTAAATATAAATAAATGCATTTGCAGAATATCATCCCAGGTAATTAAGTGTTATATTTAAATTCATATATCATATTTAAATTACATGACATTATTAGGTTGCATATATCAGTCACAATTTTTCCATGTTTCTGAATGCACACTGGTGTTAATCATTTGCATTTCTATGATAAGATCTATGCTTTATTATAAGGGACTAAAGATATTTTATTTGTTAGCCTTGAAAAATATAGAGAGAAACTCCATATTTGTATGTGTATTATATTTGTATACTATTTGTACAATAGTATGATACAAATCTAACTAGACATATCTTAAAATGTAGGTGTCTTCCTTGGATTCCTAAATTTAGTTAGTGTAAGATGATGCAAATACTTTGGCTAGAAGGATTCATTAGCTAAGTCAAGCTTTACAAAAGCAATTTTAATGTAAATTTTTTTTCAAAATGCTCTAAGATCATCCACGGAAGGTCTTATGGAAGAAGGCAAAACAAACAATATACATAATTTGGGTTTTCCAGTGATATATCACAACAGATGATTCAATTGCAAAGATTGGATTCCATAGAAAGTTGCTTGTCAGACTTGTGACCCACTGAAAGATTAATTCAGTAACTAGTAGTTGATTTGATTTGGTTAGTGGCAATCTATGCGGCAATAATGTTTTGAATGTTGGTGCCTTGTGGCTTTCTACTAGCTAAGAATAAATTAGAGTGAATAAATTTTCATTATATATATTTAAGCTCCACTTGCAAGGTAGAATGTTGTATTTTGCATTCGGCAATAATTCCTGGTGTTGACAATGTTTCACTGGTGTCATCTTTATGGTCTTCTGACTTTAATTTAATTTTATACTCTGAGAGTCATTATAAATTAATTCAAACTCTCACCTCATTGAAATATGGCATACTAGAATGAACTTTTAGTAGTCCAATTTGTATATGGAGAAATGATTATGGTTTCCATAGGTGGATGTTGAGATGCCAGACTTAAGAATCCACAACGTTATCATGAGTTAAAAAGTACCCTCTCATCCATGGATGGGCTATTTCACATAAGTATGAGGTCAATTTAATAAACTGTTGGAGAAAGTTGTGTTGTCTGGAAAACATTCAGAATTGGTGTTGGGGAAAGAAAGGAAAAGGTGTTCTAATATCATAATTGGAAGCAATACTCATATTCCTGTCTTGTTTTGGGGAGAACTTGGATCAATTCCCTCCAAAAAAAAATCCTTAATAAAACCAAATTAGTAAAGACCATTCCTTGGACTCACAGTAGACATTTCAAAGTTGGTAGAGGGACCAGCCATTTCTTCACCTTAGTTGCTACAAAAATGTGAGGTGGACGCTGGTGACAGATGCTGTTGACTAAAGCTAAGTTTAGAATTCAGAAAGCTTGGACTGGCCTGAATAGCAATTATAGTATTAAATGAGAAGGGGAAAATGTGATAAAAAGGATTTCATTTTTCAAGGGAGGAAAAATATGATTTTAGATATGATGAGGCATCAGCACCATGAGACTGCCATGTGAAAATTCGAAGCATGGTTAGCATTGGTGATGATGGTTTCAGAAGACAAGTGCAAGTAGAACACAGTTGAAGACACTGGAGTAAATGAAAGTGAAAAAGCGATGACAGAAACAAGAAGCCATAAATGCCCACCAGCACTTGCCAACAACATACGGTGCTTTCTGATAAAGGAGGGACAGAGAGGCATTAGGAGTGAACTGACTCCTCAGGATAGAGACTCAATAAAAAACTATGTTTCTTAGTGAACTGTTTTTTTTCCTTCATTTCCCTTCCTTTAACTTGAAATTCGAGGTTATCAAGGTTTGTATATAAAGACATTTATTTGGCACTAAGTGACACAGAAGAGTAAGGATAAATATATAAAATAAATGTATTTTAAAAATAAAATGAAGTAGAATTCCCAGGTTTGGGGAAACTCCGAAATACACACAACAAATGAAATGTGTATGCACAACATGCTTGGATAAGCACAACATTAGAGTTTAAATATTAGAGGACTACAGAAAAAAATATTCTAAGGGAAATGACCATAACAGATGATACAGGAGGTGAAATTTGAATGAGGCTATGGTGTATAGTAGTGTGTAATAAAAATTACAAATATCTATCAGTGCTTTCTCTGTGCCAGGTATTCTTCTAAAAGCTTCGCATATATTAACTTATGAAACCTTCATAACTATCCCACAAAAATGTGCAAATGAAAACCATACAAGGTTTTAAAAAATTCAGAAACATTTGGAGAAAGAGCTCTGGATCTGAAGTAAAATTCTCTACCAGCATAACTTACCTAATATGGTTGCTGTAAATATTAAAGGACATTTTATATGGAAAAATTGACAAGGAGTCCTGGTCTGGGGTAAAAAATTCATAAATATTAGGTATTTTATAATGATTACAATTATTTTTATGTTCTTGATTCTTCGTTTTGTTTGGTCTTGAATAGGGCTAGTTCTCAGTCAGGAAGAACAGTAAGGAGTGCATGAAAAGGCATGGAATGAGGAAAGAGAAAGTATGAGGGAGGATAGAAAGAATGGTAGAAATGAACATTGGTGAAAATGTGTGAAGTGTCTGAAAGCTGTGCAAACATTTGTACGTATTTCAGTAGGATATAGGGAGCCAGTTAAAAGATTTAAATAAAAATCTCATGATTATATCTCTGTTTTAAAATATAACTCCAATGCCATGGTGAAGAGTGAATGTAAGGGAGATAGAGATTACAGAAAGATAAATTATTTAAGGAATTATTGAAATATTCCATATGAAAATAGAGTGCCTGAACTAGAATAAGCTCATGAATGTACAACAGTAATAGCAAATATTTCAAAGATAACTTCCAACTTTCTAGCTTGAATAATTGGCTTGCCGGTAATGTCACTATTGAATGAGAGAAGAAACAAAATAATGGAAACCATTTTTCAAGGGAGGACAAGTTTGTTGTTATGTTGACGCATCATCACCATGAAATCACCATGTGAAAATTCTAAGCAAGGTTAGCATTGGTGATAATAGTTTTGGAAAATATGCACAAATGGGACGTTGTTGAAGACTGTATAGTAAATGAAAGTGAAAAAAAAAAAAAGAAGCAAAAAAATAGCACGAATCAAGAAGCTTAAGAATAGGGGAAGCAGAAAAATACAAACCATTTAAGATTACAGTAAAGGCATTTACATACGCATAAGACATATTTGAGTAAAACAGACAGCTCCTAATGAGCTGGAAAATGTTTTCCAAACCTAAGATTCGGTTATTGTAAATGGCCATTAAATTTTCTCTGAGTTTCTTGACAGCTAAAAGAAAAAGGGTCAGGTGATGAGGCAGTATTGATTTCATGATCTGATAAAAAGAAATGTCTTTCTTCTGAAAAGATAAATGACTTCCTGGCAGTTAATTCGAGGAGCAACACTATCACGTGAGTGCTTATGCAAACATAATTTAATATTATACCAGACAATGTATTCAATGGAATTGTTTTAGAAGAACAAGGGGTGACCATATCTTATAAAGACACTTGATAAAAGCAAAACTGATATGTTTACAACAACAATGGACATGTTCCAGGTCCAATATTATGCTTAAATAGAGACAATGTGGAAAAAGAAAAGAGCAAAAAAGAGCAAGAAAAGCAAAATACTCAAGGGAAATGAGAAATTAGTAAATATGCAAACAGTTGTAAGGCATTGACATTTTTGATAGGATTAAATCTCAGAAAAATAATATTTTGATATAAATGTTCTTTATAAATAAAATACCATAGCTTGCATAAATTTTAGGCACATGCTCTTTTTAATATCGATTGCTCTTTCTGAAGCAACATATTTGTGCTTTGCCCAAAGCATCATTCCTTCTATAATTTGGATTATTGAGATTTTTGAATGATTATTAGTTTCACGTATCCTATAAAACAAAACAGTATTTATATTCCTAAAGAAAATTTAATGCTAATAATTTTATTTTTTTTTTTAATTTTTTTTTTCAACGTTTATTTATTTTTGGAACAGAGAGAGACAGAGCATGAACGGGGGAGGGGCAGAGAGAGAGAGGAAGACACAGAACTGGAAACAGGCTCCAGGCTCCGAGCCATCAGCCCAGAGCCCGACGCGGGGCTCGAACTCACGGACCGTGAGATCGTGACCTGGCTGAAGTCGGACGCTTAACCGACTGCGCCACCCAGGCGCCCCTAATGCTAATAATTTTAAACAAACTAGTTAACAAACAGTACCACACATAATCATTAAACTGTATGATTTTTTAATATTCCTTTTCAAATTGTTTATTTTATTAAAAATAAAAGTTGAACTCTTAAATATATTACTAAGCATTTTTTTTTACTTCCTCAAAAACCATAAAAGATTTGTCAGTAAATCGTTTTGACTCTCAAAATTAAAGTTTTCTGCAGTTAGAAGGCTTTTCTAGGGGCACCTGGGTGGCTCAGTCGGTTGAGCCTCTGACTTCAGTTCAGGTCATGAACTCACTTGGTGAGTTCAAGCCCCACGTGGGGCTCTGTGCTGACAGCTCAGAGCCTGAAGCCTCCTTCTGATTCTGTGTCTCCCTCTCTCTGTTACCCCCCTGATCCCACTCTGTCTTTCTCTCTATGTCAAAAATAAATGAAAATTTAAAAAAAAAATTAAAAAGAAAATAAGGTTTTTTGGCTACATAGTATAAAGAGGTAAAATTATGACTATTTGAGGAGTTTTAAATAGCACATTGACTGATCAAAGGATGAATTTTCATTTGTCAGAGTGTTTTTACATTAATAATGCTTTGTCTCAAACATTATCTAAACATGTGAAGCAAGATGGTCATAGAGAGGTAGTTTGAAGTGGTATCTTCAGAAATTGGTATACATACCATAAAGCTTCTCTGCTTTGAATTTGGTTTATTCAAACCATGCATAATCCTTTAAAAGTTTCATTTTCTCTAGGCATTTCATTTTTTATTTACCATCTATAAAATAATATGTGATCATTTTAGCTAATGAGAACGCAAATATGTTATTATGATAATCTCTATTATATCTTCAAATAGAGACTAAAAGTTCTGACATATCACCATGTAGAAATGTTTTATTTTCATGTGTAACTAATAGATTATGCCATTTTATCAAAAAATGGAGCGCCAGGATCCCTTCAACATTTTGTAAAAGATGGGATCTAAGTACTGTTGGAAATAAAAAAATATATAACCAATCACTTAGCAAAAACTCTTTTAGGTATAGATATCATTTTGGTTAGTACTGCTGACTTTTAAGTTTTTGTATATAGATTATGGAGAAGTTTATTATTTTTTTTAATCCCAACTAAAGCCAAAAGTAATTATAATATAAATTTTCAAAGCCTGTTATTTTTATGCAATAAATACCTTTCTTTCTTTCTTTCCCTTTTTCTTCCTTCTTTCCTTCCTTCCTTCCTTCCTTCCTTCCTTCCTTGTTGATTTTCTTCTCTCCTCTCCTCTCCTTTCCTCCCCCCTCCCCTCCCTCTTCTGTCTCTCACTCTTTGTTTTCTTTCTTTGTCTTTCTTTCTTTCTTTCTTTCTTTCTTTCTTTCTTTCTTGTCTTCTCCTCTCTCTCTCTCTCTCTCTCTCTCTTTCTCTCCCATTCTCTCTTCCCTTCTTTTCCTGAAATGCAAAGCTGGTAGAGCTTGTAAGAATCTCAGCCCTACGTCCCAATCACTGATAGAATATATCAAGTCTGTTGTCTAACACAACTGGGATGACTGAAACACCTACTTTGAGGGAAAAGTTGAATATTGTCTGGCAGTTGCACTTGACAGGAAGTGAACAGCATATTAATCTCTATGTCTAGTGTTCAAAGAATGAAAGAAAAGTCTGACTCAGAGAGGAAATATATCTAACGGTCTCTGTAAACCCCTGATCACACATGTAAAAGAAAAATGATCAATTTCCTTTTAGCATCTTTCCTTCCATTCCCTGTGGTAGTTAATAGTATGGTCAACAGTAATAGCTAGGTCTATATATTTTTCCAACATAATAAAATGTGTGCATGTGTATATAATAAACATCATACATTCACAATACTCTGGTTTACTTTAGCAAAAAGGATGGCACTATAAAGATTATGCTGCAACTTGCATTTTTAAAAATAACCTTAATCTGGTACATTTTTAGATTCATAGCATTATTGTGAAGAAAGTGCACAGAGTTCCCAAATATTTCACGCCCAGTTTCCTCTATAATTAACAATTTACATTAGTATGTTACATTTGTCAAACTGATGAACCATGATTGACACATTATTATTAACTAAAGTCCACAGTTCATTCAGATTTTTGGGGGTGCTTCCCCTAATGCCTTTTGTCTGTTCCACGATCCCATGTAGCATACTTCATTACATTTAGTTCTCACGCCTCCTTAACTTTCTCTAGGCTGTGTAAGTTTCTCAGACGCTTCTTGTTTTCAATGGTTTCAGAAGTTTTGAGAACTACTGGTGAGGCATTTTATAGAATGCCCCTCAATTAGAATTTTATGATTTTTTTTCTCATGATTAGACATCCGTGCTATGTTATGATCAGTGTTATAGAGCAGAGTGTCTAAGATAAGGCAATCTGAGTTGGTAGTCCTGGGTCTGCCACTAAATAATTATTCAATCATTAGGAAGTTTCTATTTTTCACTGTTAACATATAAGTATTTTATAACCTGAAAAATATAGGCATATTTGCATATGTGCATATATGTCTATATGTGTGCACATTTGTGTATATGTGTATGCACATATATAGACACACATATAAAATGAAAATACAACATTATCATTTTATTTGCTGTGAACTCTTCAGACTTGAGATAACTCTTTTGTTCTTTCTTGAAATCCTGATCATTTACTAACTTGGTTCCTGACCCATGGGATTTTGAAAATTCTTTTTTGTTTTAAAGATTTTATTTTTCGGTAATCTCTGGACCCAATGTGGGGGTTGAATTTATAACCCCAACAGTCACATGTTTCACATGTTCTATCTAGCCATGCACCCCAGGAATATTCTAAATTCTTACTAAAGAAATAAATTTTGAACAAAACAATAAAACTTCTGGCAAACAGATAAATATTATGAAGAATTTCTAACAACATTACCTTTATCCATTGCAGAAAAGATAGCCTAAAACTTTGTGCAAAGTCATGAATGCAGGTGTCCAAATATAATCGGCATCAACGATTTGGTGAGGACTTTATGGTGGGCCAACGAAATGGGACTATACTCAGTGAACTAAGATGTTTTCCAGCAGCGTGCTTCTGATGAAATAGAGGGCTCGAACTACAACTAAAGAAATTATTTTCAAAGCTGTATTCCCTATAAATTATAAACTAGTAGGAAATATTACAATTAATTTCAATTGAATTTAGCTAATATATGTTCTCTATGATGTGCTCAGAAATGCCCTAAGTGCCATGGAGGGATAAAATGAACAAAGTAAAAGATATTTCCTCAAGTTTATTGAAAAAATGGAGACATATTAGAGAGATAACAACCTAAAATAGTGTAAGATTTGAGCTCTAATGAGTAGCACAGAAATAAAGCTACCTGGAGGGTGGGACCCTCAGAGCCAGGATTCTTCCTTAGCTGAGTCATCTGAGGATCCGAGGTTCCAATTACTCATCTAATGAGTACCCACTCACAGGCAATCTTAAGATGTTCAGATGCTGACAACTGAAAATTTATAGATAATTCAATAAATTATAGTAGTTACATATTTGATATTCTACTTAAAAATTCCTTTTGTGTATGTAATCGAAAACTAAAATGAAATAGATGTATTTTATCGTTGCAATATATTTTTTTCAAATTGTTGTTAAGCTCTCACTTATTTTCTCATAAAAACTGTAGTGTAATTAATAAGTAAATATGATTAAAAAATGAATTTAAGTAATCGCAAGAAACTTTAATTTTTAATTATGAAATGACAAAGTCGTGATGGTTAGGCAGTATTTCTGATTTCTCATCCTGTGAAACTGCCATTTGTTAACAAGTTGCTCAAAGTATGTTGTTTACATTGAGATGCTTCTGTGTTTTATATTTTTTTATGAATTCTGCTTAAAAATTAGTACTGATGCATCATCAATTTAAGGAAGTTACTTAAAAAAATGGAAAATTCATATGCGTACCTTTAAGCATCTCTTTCAACCACTTAATGAAATAAAGTTTGACTATGCAAAAGTTTGGAATGCATTTTCACGCAAATAAATTGACATACTTCAACTGCATTTCCAAAGTGTGATTCGTTAAGTTCCTTTGTTCAGAATCTACACTAATCCCTCAACGACAGTATTTAGAAGCAGTGTGTTATTCTCTCACCAGCAGTGAGTGTCGCTAAGGCAGCGCTTTTGTTGTCATGGCAGTGATGGATCATCAATGTTCAGTGGAAGACCTGTAATTTGCGAAGTGAATGACAGCAGCATCGAAAATGCACTGCAGTGGCCTTTTCTAGGTGAGTTGGAAGCTTGCGGTAGGAGAGTTTTCTCTCTTTAAGTCATGTTTTATTTTAGGCTTCACACCAGGTTTGACATTTAGATTCAGAGGGTATAAATGAGATCTTCAGGTTTTGAACTTAAAATAAATCCTCATGTAATAGAGCAGTAAATGTTTTACTTTTTCAAAGGATGCTAAGATTCATTTAATCAGGATACAAGTGCTGAGCAAGCCTTGGTATCTCCCAATTGAAATCTAGATCATTATCTTTTTCTGTTTGATGTATCTGGAGGGTTGAACAAAAGAGGAAGATGAAGAAGAGGGAAAAAGTACCCAGAATTTCTTAAGAAGCAGAATTTATTTTTGTCATTATTTTTCTTCCATAGACAAAGTCAATTATTCTTTAGCCTAGAGTTGAGCTTCCCTCTATTCTGTGACTGTTCAATTTTCAAGATGCAGCACAGGTTCAAAGTCCTTATGAACCTTCCACTAACCAAAGAACTTAACCAAATTTCTCCTCTTTGAACTTCTACAATGTATCCGCTATTGAGTTGTAAATTGGTAGAGTGAAGAATCCATAACCGTTTTCCTTACTGGGGTAATTTCTTAAGTAGTACATAGTAGCTATTTAATAAGTATGTGTCGCATCATTAATTGCTTAAAAATCAAAATACCATTATTATTACATTACAAAACTACTGGTTAAACTTAATCATGTCCCTATTTGGCTATTAATTTTCTCACACTTATGTCTTCACCAAATAGATGGTGAGCTCCCAAGAGAGAAGAGATATGTTCAATACATCTATGAGTTATAAATAGCAAATTAAATATATTATATTTAATGCCTCTTATAGAGCGTGCACAATGCTATGCATACATAGACTATCTACTGCATAGCTGATATACAATAAATATTTAATGATAAAAATAGTTGCATACACTATTATTAAATATTTGCAAACAAAAGAAAGCATGTAACACAAAACATTAATTCCAAACTGCTACGTTAATTTGCATTGGCAAAACATGATATACCCCCAAGCAGCAACTGTGATTTGACAGATGTGTCCCTGATTTGAGTGGAACATTTCTATAAAGTAGGACGTGTGAGTACTATTTTAAATTGCTTTGTCATAGACCCTGGAGCAGTCATAATTTTTAGTTACTCTGGTTTCTCTACACTAAATGCAAGTAGCAATTCCTGTCATCTGTACAACTTACAGTCATGCGATGATCTTAATATACTGAATCCTATTAGCTAAGACCTTAAGTGTTGCCAAAAGTCATTCACTATGTACAGGACAATAATCCTGTGTCATTTTCTGTTCGGGTCCTTGACTAAGAAGTTAACACAAACTTACCTGCCACTCATTTACTCACTCGACTAATAAATATTGAGCACCCCTGAATGGCCTGCTGTGCAAACAAATGATTTTACTATAATTCGAGCAGGTATTATATCGTAGGTACATAAAATTGCAATAAGTTCACAGAGAAAGGAGCTACACAATTCTTCTGGGGGAAATTAGCGGGCATACTTTAACTATTGTGTACTCCAGTTTCAGAAAAGCATTGTAAACGCATTCATGACTGCTTGATTGTAAACTTGTGGAATATAAATTGGGTGATAGCAGAGAAAGGGAAATTCACACCTGGCTTAACATCCTCACGCAAACAATTAGGCAATGGCCGTCTCCAGCAGGGTGCCACAGGGATCAATGCTTGTCTCAGGTTTATCATTTTTAGTTTTGAATTAATCGGCAAGAAACAGAGTGTGATTATTAAATTTGGAGGTGCCACAAAACTGGGCAATATTACAAATACTGTTGGCACAGAATTAACAGTAAACGGTAAATCTTGAAAGACTAACACAATATGCTGAAATCAACAAGATGAAATATAACAGGGTAAATATGTTGCAAAGGATATAAAGTTGAGTGCTAAAACTCTCAACTCGAGTAAAGAAATAAAGGATTGAAAATATCTGAGTCTGCAACATTTTTTTAAGCTAACCCACTGTGGGTGAATGAGATCAAAAAAATCTTCACGGGCCCTAATCACTGATGTATTGTCTCTGAAAAAAAACTCTGAGCACAATTTTTGGCTGTACAGATGGACTGTTCTGGACAAAGGATAGGACATGTATTCTCTATTCTACATGTGCCTATTGTATATATATCAAATTTACTTTTGGTAAGCTACATTTTAAAAACATCTCTAACAAATTATAGGAAGGCACTAAAGGAGGATGTAAAGAACGATGAGGAAGTAATCTAGAAATCATGGTACCTCTTGAAGTCGATGGTTGCTGATGGGTTTCAAAACAATGTCAAACAAAATACAATTAAAGGACTTGGGTATTTCTTACAGGAAGAAAACAGTAAAGGGAAACATGACAGTTGCTTTCAAATATTTGAAAGCTATTATGTTGCAGAGGTGATTTGTTAAGTATGGCTGCAACAGGCAGAGTGGACAGATGATACAGAGAATTAGTTAAGATGTCGACTGAATATCTGAAACGTGTGAGAAGGGAGATTTTTATGCATTTTTATTCATTGCTCTACCCCAGCTTTTACAAATAAGTCTAGTTCGTGGAAGGGACCCAACAAATATTTTTGAATATATTAATGAATGAATAGGTAATAAAGTATAAAAGCCTGATCTGCTGAAAAAGAGAATGAGGGTTCTCAGTGGGTAGCAGATGAGATTCCTGCTATCTAAGTAGAACTAGTGTCAGAAAAAGGCAACTGAAATGATTCCGCTCTAAACATGGAAATAAAATTTCATAGTGAAGACTGAAAAAATACCATATTGGGATTTTTTTTAAAAACTAAAATTGCCAAAGTTTTATCTGATAGCCAACAAATTTTAAGTTGTAGAAATGACAAGTTAACTTAGACTGAATCAGTTAACTTAGACTGGTATATTTTGGGTGTGTACGTAATTTTGTAATGCAATTTTATAATGTGGTATTTTTCAATTCATGTTAGACTTTGGCAATATAAAGAGGATCATTCTTGAGACTATCTAGTTCACTCCATGAATTACTCCAGTCTCCTTTCTTAATTCTTTGGTATTCAAGTTGCCCTCTTTGGGAATGTTCAGAATGTTATAAATTTTTTCAATGTCACTGCTTCAAAAATTGATTAAACTTTCTGATCCTCATTTGTAAAGGCTTTGCATGCAATCCAAAGCATTCTCATTCATCCTTATCATCTTTTTTTTTGGTATGAACTCCTACAACTTTTGAAATATTTACACTTAATTTTATCATTAATTTTTAATATATTTCAATATGGAATCAATTTGTACAATATTTGACTGTCAGCAAGAATCTTCATAGTTACTGTTATGCTGGAAATGGTTGCGGACAATTTTGTAAGTGATGCTACAAATGATTACTCACTTATAAGTGATGAGTGCATTTTGTGTTGCTATACTATGATCAATTTTACTTCCCTAAACAACTTTAGATTGAAGTAATAATATTTGTAGAGGAAGGCTCCTCTACTAAAATAAGAGCTAGTTAATCATTAATCAGGAGAAAACATCTATATTAAGTGGGAGATTTAACTTAATGATATGTAATATTCTATTAAGATTTAAGTTTGACTTTGCAACAGACACACATGTACCATGCTGAGTCAATTTTATCACTTAGCACCAGTACAGCTTAGTTGATGTCACTACATGTCTTAATTTAGAGTTACCCAACTATTTCTATTATGTTAGATTGAATCTATTGTGCTTGGCTATTTATTTTTCACTCCGATTCTGACCTAGAATTTGTTAGTTAGAACTTTCAAATTTATATCATGCAAAAATTTGAGCAAGTAAGACTGAAGACATAAACTAAGTAGCTCTCCTTATAATTTCCCCAGTAACTTGTACATTTCAAACCATCTAGTTGTACACTCAGCACTTGGACCCATCTCTCCATCCTCCTCATTTATTTTATTTTTTTTTATGAAGAGGTATAAACACTCCCAAAGTGTTTGTTTGCTTCCTATTTGCATGGCTTTCTGATTGTTCTTTTACCTCAGCTTTTATATTGAAGGAATGATTCCATTCCCCCCGAGAATGAGTATCTGAAAACCAGAAGAGAGAAGATGGCCCTGGTCTTTTCAACTTGGAGGGGATTTCCAGTGGGGTCCTATACTCTCTGATCCTTTTCCATGGACCATACTTCAGAATACTTACATCTTTTGCTATTATTCGTGCTGATACTTTCCATATGGCAATAATATTAATAGAAGTACCTATTACTTACAAAATGCCAATGTTTCAGACATTGTGACTATCTCCAAGAGCTATAACATGTATAAAAGGTGTTTAATATTATCTTCAATTTACAGATTAAGAAACTAAAGATTAAGAGAGTTAAATAATAAGACACTATCTCTCAGGAATGAAATGCCAAAATCAGGATTCTGATACAGTTCTTTCAGGTTTCAAATGTTTCTTCCCCTTTAGCACCTTCCCCTCTTCTCCTCAATACTAAGTCATAAATTAGATTTGAACTAACCTTGGGTAAATTTTGGAAGCAAAGACTAGTTTTGCTCTTACACATGTCTCTCCACATGCTTTTGAGGACTTGTTATCTGAGACCTGAATTCAATTAATCACATCTATCAGGAAACTTGCAGATACTGTACAGGGGTTCACTGTATGTTAAATTAATATGTCTTTTTTTTTTTTGTGGACTACCATGACATTCCCACTTGAAAAAGACAGACCATTAAACATTTTATTTATTACTTTTGGCAGTCAGATTTCAGCCAACTGCCTGTGCTTTTTGTTTCATTTACAGCATGACAGAAAGGACAATGGGGCTGCCGGGCAGGCTCCCACATTTTGGGATTCTGCTCTGTGCACAGCTTTTCTGTTGCCATTTTGGAGGAAGAAAGGGACCTATGACAATAGTTACGACAGCAGATGTGATTTTTATGTGGTACCAGCTCTTTCCCACTGCAAAGGTAAGTACTATCTAAAGTTGACACTAAAAATGCAGAGAGCACCATGCCAAAATTCATCTGGTCTATTGCAAAGAGAGCTTTATAGAATTACAATGAGAATAATAAACACTTTATCTAGAAAGCTATAGTTTCATTTATAGGTGAAAAGTCCACACTAGAAACAGGTAGAGAATATAGTAAACCAAATAACTTCATTCTCAGTGTATCCTTTTCCTGTTGGTACAAATGGAAATTAGGCTTCCATTTCTATCCACTCTAATCATTTATGGGACATTCTGTACAGTAGTCACTGGGCTGGCAGCTGTGAGAATGAAGAATCTGATGGTGATACAGCCTCCTTTCAAGGAAGGACATGGTTTATATTCGAGACTGGAACTTGGACACCAACTGTTGTGTAAGAGCTTGTGCTGTGCATATAACAAAAGTGCATGCATCACGGGAGAACTTTGGAAAGAGAATGGAGAGGAATGTAAATTTTTTATTTTTAATTTGTTCTTTGAAGGATGGATGGAATTTGATTAATAGAAGAATATATAGTGGAGAGAAGTGAGAAGTGGAATTGAGATATAGGAGTGGGATGGCTAGTTGACTATTTGAGGAGCTGAGGAAAATGGGAATGACTCGAATTAACAGATGATGAAGTCAGAAGTTAAATTTGTCCTACTGTAGATGACTTAGAATGTCAGGTTACTGTATTTCTTACTTAATAATTAAGAGACAGTAAAGGTTTTAGGCAGGTGAGCTAGTGCTAAAAAATATGGGGAAAATTACGGTAATAAAGAGCTCAGTAGTCTAGCATTCTGATTAGGAAGGTGGGCCGTGAGGTCATTCTGCCTTGGGTCATACATTCACTGTTCCCCCTGGTAGCTATGTTGTCCATGAGACTTGCTATTCCTTTTCCATTCTTTCTCTGTGTTTTGTTAAACCAAGAGAATATTGATTATATGCCTATCAGCAGTGTTGCAAGAACTAAATATGATAGTACAGAAAAAGAATGAATGCAGGATGATCCACAGAGTAAGTACTCTAAAAAAGTTGGCTGCAAATAATATAAGTTGTTATTTAAATGCCAGTTAGTTAACAAACAGTGTAATATTAGTTTTAGGTGTACAATTTAGTGATTCAACACTTCCATAAATCACTCGGCGCTCATCACAAGAAATATACTCCTTAATCCTCATCACCTATTTCATCCTCCCCCCCCCCCCCCTACCTCCCTCTGGTTACCATCAGTTTATACTCGATAGTTAAGAGTCTGTTTCTTGGTTTACCTCTCTCTCTCTCTTTTCTTCCTTTGTTCATTTGTTTTCTTTCTTCAGTTCCTCAATGAGGAAATCATATGGTATTTGTCTTTCTCTGACTTATTTCGGTTAGCATAATACTCTCTAGCTCCATCCATGCCATGGCAAATGGTAAGATTTCATTATTTTTGATGGCCGAGTAATATTCCATAGCATATATATACCACAGCTTCTTTTTCCATTCATCAGTCAATAGACAGCTGGACTGTTGGCATATTGTAGATAATGCTGCTATAAACATCTGGTACATATATATCTTTGAATTAGTATTTTCATATTCATTGGGTAAATACCTAGTTATGCAATTGCTGGAGCATACAGTAGTTCTATTTTTAACTTTTGGAGGAATCTCCATACTGTTTTCCAGAGTGGATGAACCAGTTTGCATTCCCAGAAATAGTGCAAGAGGGTCCCTCTTTCTCCACATCCTCACCAACACCTGTTATTTCTTGTGTTGTTGATTTTAGCCATTCTGACTGGTGTGAGGTCACCACATTAATGAAAGAAAGGATAAGAACCATATGATCATTTCAAAATATTTAGAAAAAGCATTTGACAAAGTACAACATCCATTCATGATAAAAGCCCTCAACAAAGTAGGTTTAGAGGGAACATATCTCAATATAATAAAGTTCACATATGAAAAACCTGCAGCTAATATCATCCTCAATGGAGAAAACCTGAGAACTTTTCTTCTATGGTCAGGAAAAAGAGATGTCCACTCTCACCACTGTTATTTAATATAGTACTAGAAGTCCGAGCCTCAGCAATCAGACAACAAAAGGAAATAAAAGGCATTCAAATCAGCAAGGAAGAAGTAAAACTTTCACTATTTACAGATAACACGATACTCTATGTAGAAAACCCGACAGAGGGATGCCTGGGTGGTTCAGTCAGTTAAGTGTCCAACTCTTAATTTTGGCTCAGGTCATGATCTTGCAGTTTTGTGTGTTTGAGCCCCATGTTGAGCTCTGCACTGATGGCGTGGAGCCTGCTAGGGCTTCTTCCTTTCTTTCTGCCCCTCCCCTTTGTGCACTCCTTCTGTCTCTTAAAATAAATAAATAAACTTAAAAAACAAAAAGACTCCACCAAAAGACTGCTAGAACTACTAAATGAAGTCAGTAAAGTCGCAGGATACAAAATCAACGTACAGAAATCTGCTGCATTTGTATACATCAAGAATGAAGCAGCAGAAAGAGAAAATAAATCAATCTCATTTACAATTGCACAAAAAAACAGAAGATATCTAAGAATAAACCTAATAAAAGAGGTGCAATTGATATTTTCTTATGTAACATTTTAGTAGCATTTCTAGATATATTTAAATAATGTGAGTGGGAAATGTTTTTGCAAGAAATGTGTCATGGGAGGTAATTGAAAGGTGTTAGGTTTCTGAAAAGGAAGTCATGGACAATGAGAATAAGTAAGAGAGCTCATGGTCTAGGTAGTGTAGACTGCCCAGAATGCCCACCCAGGTGAAAAAGTGTCCAGCATCAAGTCTAACTGCAATGAGGTTGATGTGATATCTCTCAGAAAGAATAAGTGACCAGTAGGTAGTGTATTTTGAGTGTAGACAGTGATGTCATTTTGACTATCAGCGACTAATTTACATTTTCCACATTACCCTATAGCCACTGCCTTCAAAATTTTTGTACAACAAAATATTTTATATATGTTGTTCTAGAAAATAATTCACAATTTGAATCTCACCTATTTTTCTTCATTTAGTATTGCCACTATTTTCTTTTACAGGTAATAATAAATGAAGAAGAAAAGTTAGGGTAGCAGGGAAAAAGATGAAGGACAAAAATGAGTATCCTTTAAGCTAGACAGTGTGAATTAAAAGCTTTAGTTAAGGGGCGCCTGGGTGGCGCAGTCGGTTAAGCGTCCGACTTCACCCAGGTCACAATCTCGCGGTCCGGGAGTTCGAGCCCCGCATCGGGCTCTGGGCTGGTGGCTCAGAGCCTGGAGCCTGTTTCCGATTCTGTGTCTCCCTCTCTCTCTCTGCCCCTCCCCCGTTCATGCTCTGTCTCTCTCTGTCCCAAAAATAAATAAACGTTGAAAAAAAAAAAAAGCTTTAGTTAATATGAAAACAAAGGAAGTAAGTTCTGGTGATGTAATGTACAACATGGTGACTACAGTTAATAAACTGTACTACATATTTGGAAGTTGCTAAGAGAGAAAATCTTAATGTTTTCATCACAAGAAAAATATTTCATAGCTATGTGGTGTGGATGTTAACTAGACTTATTGTGGTGATCGTTGTTACAATACAAATACCGAACCATTGCATTGTATACAAACTAATACAACGTTACATGTCAATTGTATCTCAACTAAAAAAAAAATAAAAATAAAAAGGAAAGGCAGAAGTAGTACATTAAAACAGCAATAAAGTTAAATAGTATTTGTATTGGACATTTGTGCAATGCTTTGAAATTTTTAATATAAAACTATATACTTTTGAAAATATTATCCTTCCAGGATCACTAAGAAATACAGCAAGCATGTGGTAGAATTAGAGAGGATCCAGTAAATTACATCCCTTCTCCCTGTCAATATTTGGAGCAAAATGAGAGATGGACATAGATATCAGAAAAACAATTATTCATTAATTCCACAAATAGTTTCTTAACGCTTACTCCTACTTGTAACTCTTAAGGACACTGGTGGTAAAGCGGTGAATGAAACAAAAATATCTGTGATCATGGGACTTAATGGTCTGCAGAAGGGGACTAATGTCAGATGGGTTGGAGACACACTACTCAAAACAGGACATGACGCACACTGCCCAGCTATCACAACTGTGACTAGATGCCAGTCCCAAGGCATTGGCTGATTCAAGCCTGGGTATGCTTCAGCTTTGGAACCAAGTTCACACTCTGCAGAGCAGACACTGGCCACCAGAAAGTTCTCCTATTTCTGGTCAATGCGTGACTCCCTTAGGGATTCACCTGAGATTTGCAGAGATGGTTTCAGGTCTTCATCATGGTAAGAGTATTCCAAATACCCATTCCATGTGCCCTACCTGGCAATTTCACTTATTTCAGAAGTAATATCCTCTCCTGTTGTGTTTCTGTTGTGTTTCTAATTCAGTGACAATATCCTTTCCTGAATAGCTACCACAGATGCTGGTAAAAGACAAAAGATTTTACTGTTATAAGAAAGAAAGCCTATTGTTGAATGTGGCTTTAGACCTGGTGCCAAAAGGGCTTGCTGAGTCTACCTGTGAGGCACACAGTCTTATATTCACAACCTCAAATAGTATGAACAGTTGCAAGGAGGTGTCTTACTGAAGTGTGGAGAATACAAACTTGGCAGCAGGAAAGTTAGCAAAATAAATATAACCCAGATTCAGCACCCAGATAAGTCATTTTTTCCACCGGGATGAGCTTGTGAGGGGTGGGGAGAAATGTGCTGGGCTACTACAGCTGAAATCTATCCACATGGAAACATGATATCATGGAAAAGGAGACTGCGTATTTATAGACCCAGCAGGCATTATTTTTCCCATTTCGAAGGTAACGAAAAGAAAGTTCAGAAATACTGAGTCACTTGCCAGTGATTATATAAGAAGTAAATTTTGAAGCCTGGACTCACAGCTTTTTTAATCCAAGTAAGTTCATTTGAATACCTTCTATATATCTGAATGTTATCCATGCATCAACCTAGAGTATAGGTATAGAGAATTAAGTCAGTACCTTTGTACTTAAGATATTTCAATTAATTCAAAGAGTCAGAAAATTTTGGATGATTTCAATACAGTCTTATCGATATGACATTTGATTGAGAATACCAAAAAGACACTGAGACACCCTTGTCAGCAACGTGTTCATGAAAGGCTAAGGGTGGTTTCCCAAAGGTAGTCTTGGTGAGTTGAATTTTGAAGGATAGTAAGAACTACCCAGACGAGTGGGTAGAAGTTAAAGACAGAAGACAATTCTGGATAAAAGGAGCTAAGGCCTAGAGATCTGAAGAGTCCAGAAACTTAAGGGATGACAACAGGTTACAAATGGCTAGAGAATGTAGCACAAAGGTGGGAGTGATAAAATATGAGACTATAAATGTATATAGTGGCACTTAGTCACAAACTTACTCTGTGCTAAACAGAATATTGTGTGCTGAGAATACAACAGGAATGAGTAAAATAAATGGTGTTCAGGTCCTAAAACGACACTGTCTGAACGTGTTCTCACTGGGCAGGATATGTTGCCCTGTACGCATAGGAGGCCACACTTACTCTGCCCTGGAGTGGGCATGCATATGGCTTTCCTAGCAAAAGGAATTCCAACGTGGAAATGACTTCTGATTAGGGTTTTACCATAAGAAAAGTGAAGGAAGAAAATTCCAAAGAGAGGAAATAGAATGTGCAAAAAACAAAGGGCAAAAAATCAGGGCATACCTTACAAACTGAAGAACGCTGGAGGGTAGAATGTGAAGCAAGGACATATATTCAGTTGACAAATGATGTTCTAAGAGAAAACATATGTAATCTATCATCACTTTAGTAAGTGTTAAGTTCTATATCCATCACTTCTAAAATCTGTGAGAAATCTCCCTCACCAGGCCAAAGGAATACAAGAACGGCCAATCATGT
The DNA here is from genome assembly GCF_014898765.1 of Herpailurus yagouaroundi. NCBI lineage: Eukaryota > Metazoa > Chordata > Mammalia > Carnivora > Felidae > Herpailurus > Herpailurus yagouaroundi. The sequence goes on along the minus strand of NW_024412405.1, from coordinate 49,287,455 downwards.
GACTACACATATAGTTGTTGGGGAGCTGCCGAATTACCCCAAATTTGACAGTGATCTTATAAACTCCTCAAGTTTCACAACTTTGCTTTCATCCCACTGACTGTAGGCTGTTTTAAAACTGTCAAAATGCAAATGCCTCTAGGATTCGAGTATTTCAACTTTACTGATATTTATAGCAGGGTAGGAATAAACTATCCATTTTTAATGGCGTTAGAGTAGAACACATAAAACTTGACATGGAACACCCGTTCTAATTTGTCAGAGCTGACTAAGTTTAATTTTTCTTCAGAAAAGAGCACCAGTAACAGGGCTATGTACCTGGGTATTGCAAATCACATCATAAGCGAGAGGACCTCCAAAAAAAAAAAAAAAAAAAAAAAAACCCTGTGAGAGAAACTTTTTCAGGTTTTTCAATATGCTCTCTTACAGATCTACATGGAAAACCAGTTTCAACATTTAAGGTACATCTTCTACGATTTTCTTGATTTCTCAGAATCTAATTAGAAGTTTTGTGCATTTAATATATACCTAAGCACTTTAAGACATTTGTAACTCCTAAGAGATATTTTTATTTTTTTATTTTATTTTATTTTATTTTTTTAATTTATTTTTGGGACAGAGAGAGACAGAGCATGAACGGGGGAGGGGCAGAGAGAGAGGGAGACACAGAATCGGAAACAGGCTCCAGGCTCCGAGCCATCAGCCCAGAGCCTGACGCAGGGCTCAAACTCACGGACCGCGAGATCGTAACCTGGCTGAAGTCGGACGCTTAACCGACTGCGCCACCCAGGCGCCCCCTAAGAGATATTTTTAAAAGAAATAATGTGGAGTGCCTGGGTGGCGCAGTCGGTTAAGCATCAGACTCTTGATTTTGGCTCAGGTTATGATCTCGTGGTTTGTGGGATCGAGCCTGGTGTCAGACTCTATGCTGACAGTGTGGAGCCTGCTCGGGATTCTCTCTCTCTCTCCCTCACTCTCTGCTTCTCCCCTGCTCTCGCTTTCTTAAAATAAATAAATAAACATTTAAAAAAAATTTTTTAACGTTTTATCTTTTTTGAGACAGAGAGAGACAGAGCATGAACGGCGGAGAGGCAGAGAGAGAGGAAGACACAGAATCGGAAGCAGGCTCCAGGCTCTGAGCCATCAGCCCAGAGCCCAATGCGGGGCTCGAACTCACGGACCGCGAGATCATGACCTGAGCTGAAGTCGGACGTTTAACCGACTGAGCCACCCAGGCGCCCCTAAACATTTTACAAATATAAAAAAATAAAAGAGAAATTATATTAACTTTTGTATTTTATAAGAGATTATATGTTGTTGTGCTCTAATGTAAGGTCAAACAAAAATATGACAAAAGGACCAAGGAAATAAAATATGCTTTATCAAAGGACAGATCTTACCACTTGCAAAATATTTTTAAAAACAACTCTACATGGTACAGGAAAACCATTGCACATAACGGAATCGTCAGCATTAAGTATTTGCTCCAAATCAGCCATACTTAATTTTTAATGATGCTAACAATAGCAGCAAACCAGCCTCTTGTTTTGCTTTGTTTACGTGATGTTATTTCACCATTACTTTGACAAGTGGAGTTCAGAGGGAGTTCACTCAGAGATACCACATCTTTTGGAAGATGCAAGGCTGGCACTGGAAGCCACTGGGGACATTCTGTTTCACAGTCTATATATGAACACACTTGGAACAATTTGGAATTTTCTATTTCATGTCCTGCCCCTAGCTAGCCTATTTGTTGGAACCTGTGATCAGATTATAGGAAGGTTACACTTTAACCTACATTTAATCTAAACTAAATAGATATCGGAAGCCATGTTAAGAAATTCAATTTTGTTGCTTTTAAGAGTCAGGTGAAGGGTGGGGTTTTATTTTGGTATATCAAATGTTGTTGAGCAACATAAAATTGTTTTCAATATAGTTTATATCAGTGAAGGGCAAAAGTAAGTTGTTCCTTCATTTCAAGGGGATACTTTCTATGAAATTTCCTCTGCAGATACCAGCATCTCGATGAGCAAAAGGTCAGGAAGAATTATAACAAAATGTATGTTGGAGAAAATCTTGGGGGAAAAGATATTACTCCTAAAAGGCATTTCAAAGTCTTAGGCATTGCAACCCTGTCCTTTTTAATACAGTGGTTACATTTTTTATTTTTTGGTAATAGTAAAGTGCAGCTTGTCATTCTATCCTTTTCCATTATTATTCTTTCTATTGCTATTTGAGGCCAGTAACTTTACAATCCATTCTAAACTCATCTGCAATAATCATTTACAGTTGAAAAGACCTACCTTATAATCTGTTTATCACTTCTAGGCTTCATAAGGTCCTACGTAGTTTCCTTTGTACTTCCCTTATGCACCATAATGATGAAGTAACACATAAGTCGTTGTGATCTTTGCAGTGTCTTTTGTTCAATCACGTGCATGAACCACTTTTGTTTTACAGATGACAATGCCACCTTTAACTTGATTTACATATCATTTAAGAATTACTTAGGGCAATATAACCTTTATTAAAAACCTTAGAGTATTTTACAGAGTTCTTGAGATTCAACTTTTTCACTTATGGTGAGGTGTTTCAGGTTCTAGGCAAGCACTGAGGTTGCGGGGATTTGTTTTATTTTTTACACATTGCTTTAAGGAAAATCAAATCATCCATGTTACAAATAAAAACTAAGAAAAAAACTAGAAAAAAACCTATTTGCACAAAGACGGCCATGACTATAAGATGAAATCTTTTCCATTTCGACCATGGGCATTTTTTTTTCCTTAGGGCAAATTACTGAAGTGAAATGTTAATAAAAATGTAATTGGCTATATGATAAACTGTTTTTGCTGTCTACTCTTGAATAATTTTCTTTTTTACATGGTATATCTTCACCTTGTTTCAAACAAGGGAGAGCTATTAAAAAAAAAAAGGAGCGGTATACAAAAGGTTTAAAATACCGTATGGTATAGGGTTTGAGTGATTGCTAGTTTTTTTTTTTTTTTTTTAGGTTAAGGGGAACAACCCTCTTCTAAACTGATGCTTGCAAGATTCTCCTTCTGTTTGGACTATTGGAAGCCAATTCATGGTTGCATTTCTGGAGAGTATATAAAACTAACATTGTTATGTAGTTTCGCTGACAGAGGCGCACTCATGCAAAGCAAGATGGATGGGATGTCGGTTTTCTCTATCATGGGATCTCCATTTAGTGACCCAGATGAGGGCTGAGAGAACTTGTCACACAAGCATGACAGGGCCAGATATGGCTCTAAATGGAGCTCCAAATCTCATATAGATTTGAAGTTGCTGCTAGAGCACAAAATTTGTCATAAAAGACTTGTCAGTACAGAGTTCATTAAGGTAAAGGATGATAGTACTTTATCTGGACACAATTGAGCTCTCCTTTGGCGGCCAGATCTTCAGTCACAGGAGAGTCGTGTTTTGTTTTGTTTCTTTCCCTAATGGCCTTTCAAATAATTTCATTAAGACTTTCCTTGTTCTTTAATCTTAACTTAAAAGATTCTTATAGCCTTCTCCCTGTCCCTCATTTTACTCCTTTTTTTTTTTTTCCTTTGTTAAATTTGGAGGTGTGTTTGTGGTGTCTATTCACAGGCACTCGGGACTTGACTGAGTCTTGAGGTGAGGTGTTAAACCTCTCAGGGCAGAACTGTAACACTTAAGGTGAAAGACAAGGCTCTTAATCACTTGCACTGCGACTGCCACACTGAAAATTTCATGGCTGTCCCTGAATTTTCTTTTATTCAAGGTCCAGGGATCAATAAAGGTATTCAGAAACACAAGACTGTCCAGGGTTTTGCTGAAATCCCAATGTTACAAAGTCACAAAGGATTTAATTCCTAATTGCAAGTAGGTTTCTAAGAAGTTAAGCCCGCTGTTTTAAAATATATTATTTTGATAGCAATTTGTAACTATTAATTTCAGCATAATTTGTAGTTACTGTATCTTTTTCAAAGACTGGTAGAGTCTTCTGGTTTGTCAGCATTTTTCTTTTTTTTTTTTTCTTTTTTATTTTTTTTTAATTTTTTTTTTCTTTTTTAAATACAAGGAACATACCCAGTTTGTTTTCAGGGTCATATTGCTCCTATTATCTTCATTTTATTGATGGGAAAAATGAAGGAAAAGATGAGCAGAAAAATAAAGTGATTTTGTTCTTGCTTTAGAAAGTAAGAAAATGGCACCTGATTTACTTTGTGCTCCTGATTCCCAGCTTAATGTAGCTAGCCTCAACTATGATCAAATGTTAAATGATATATCACAAATGTGGTCACGGTCCTTCCTGTCCCCTTTAGGACTGATGGTCATTTCTGTCAACTACTGTATTTGCTGCCAGATGTCAGCCCTCAGCGGATAGCTTTTGCTGGGAATTGCCCCTTCCCTGTGCAGCCATCATCCCATGAATGGTCTCTGTAGGGGTGGGACCCTTGGCCCCAGCTCAGGATGTCTCTAAAGAGTTGCCTCAACTTCAGAGCTACCACGGGGACCAGCTGAGGTTTCTGTGGAGATTGCATTGAGTACAACTTCCCATTCTGCTCTGTCCAGCTTGATTTCCTTCCTTCTCCCCCAAGTGTTGGTCCCAAGAATACTCTCCCCCAAGTGTTGGTCCCAGTAAAATGCATCCACTTTATCCATTTAATCTCAGAATCTGCTTCTTAGGAAATCTAACCAGGGATATGATATTTCAAGTTTATGAGGTGGGGGAAACACACCAATATTTAACCTTTCAAATTTTTCCTCTCAATATTTCTGATGTACATGAAAATAATTTTTTATTGCATTGTATTCAAATAGCTTTTGGCATAAAGCAATACATAGATTTACTCATAGTGTTATGAGTCAGGATCACAGCCTGGCCAGGTCCTCTGCTCAGGCCCTTGGCAAGTCTGCATTGAAGGTGTCAGGCAGGCTGGGTTCTCATCTGGAAGCAGAGGTGAGAGCAGAATCTCTGTCCAAGCGCCCTCATGTTGTTGGCAGAATTTATTTAATTGCAGAGGTAGGACCTCATTACATATTGCTTCCTCAAAGCCAGCAACAAAACACACACACACACACACACACACACACACACACACACACACACACAAGGAAAGAGAGAGGAAGACACTAGAGAGAGAGAGAAACACTATCTGGTGCTTTGCTTTAACTCTGAGCTTTAGACCCTCTATAAAAAGAGTTCATCTGGGGTGCCTGTGTGGCTCAGTCATTAAGTGTCCAACTTCGGCTCGGGTCATGATCTCACAATTCAGGAGTTGGAGCCCCACCTCAGGCTCTCTGCTGTCAGCACAGAGACCACTTCAGATTCTCTGTCCCTCTCCCTTTCTGTATCCTCCTCCCCACTGCTAGTTCTCACTCTCTCAAAACAGATAAACTTAAAAAAAAAAAAAAAAACTCATCTGGTTATGACAGGCCCACCCAGAATAATCTCCCTTTTGATTAAACTGTTTAGTTTGATTTTAATTACATCATCAATCCCTTCATATTTGCCATGTTCTATTGGTTAGATGCAAGTTACAGTTTCCACCACATGCAAAGAGAGAATATTATAAATAGGTGTTGGCCATCTTAGAATTTTACCAACTGCATGAAGTAAAATTACATGTATTACAAAGCAAGAAGCAATGATGTTTGTTGTTACAAACTATGTTCAGGTAGATAAGTATAATTTAATAGAAGGCATGCACATTTCAGTTTAGGGAGACTCAAGGTCTGAATTTTGTTTGCTGGCTCCTGACTTTGGAACCTATTTGTTAGTCCAGGTTTTCTTTGCTTGACTCTGAATTCTTGTTTCAATTCTTCTGTGTTTCCACTCCAAGAGCAGGCAGGGCCCCAAATGTGCTTTCTATAGTCACACCTTCCCCCTACTTCTCGGTCTCAAATTTTTCTATACCCTCTATATTCTCTTACCCAAATGTCTACCTGTTTTGCTTATTACTGACTCAGAGTCTATCATTGTTTTCTAAGGAAGACTGACGAAGTTTGTTTCTATTTCCTTCTTCAAATTGACAATATAGGCACGCTTACGGTTCCTTGCATGGAAGTGCATTCCTGCTGTGGTGCACTGGGGTGAGTGAGGACATTTTGATACACCACTGTAGGTGACTTGCTTTGGCCAAAGGAAAGTTCTTGGATATGACAGAAGTAGAGGCCTTCAGATTGGCATCTTGACTTCCTGCCACTCACTGTAAGAAGAATTTGCCTCACTGGGCTAGGGTGGATGTGAGAAAATCAGAGTGGGTCTGAACCCAACCCATACCATGGAGTTAAACCTAGTTTACTCACACCATGAAGTAGAGACACCCGACAGAATGTATCTTAGATTGGCTGAACCATAACTGGCCTACAGTCAGGCGAGCATAAGAATAAAAGTGTGTTGTTTAAGCCGCTGAATTTTGCAATGGTTTGCTAGGCAGCATTATTGCAGCAATGGGTGAGCAAAACTATCAGATACATATGAATTTATATAAATCTACATGAAATATACATAATATACTGCATAGGTCATAATGTAGGAAAAGTATATTTAATAATTACTCCCCATACCAATCCTAACACTAGGAGGTAATGTTTTCATTTGTTATACATGTGGTTTAATGAGTGGGGTGCCTTTTCCCCCAGTAAATAAATTCTATTAACCTGTCAGATCTTAAGTCTTAACTTCTCTGTGACTCTTCCATTATTTTTTCCTAGGGATTTCTTTGGATCCCTGCAAGATTTATGGCATTACTAAGTGTTTTAGATTTAAGTATATTGTGTTTGTTCAGTTGGGCTGAGTTTCCTTCTGTGCTCGTGGTTAACCGTGGTATTAGAGCTAACATTGCCATTTCCTTTGTTTGTTCTCTAGTAAGGCACTATTGGAATAAGTGCTATTTATTCATTAGTTTATCAAATATTTATTGAGAGCCTACTATGGACAAGGCACCGTGCCAAATTCTGTTACCACGTAGTCTTCTGTGATGATAGAACTCCTCTACTCAAAACCTTTTTGTTAATGACCATAGATCCCTTTACATTGTGAAATAGAGATTGTTAATGGCTGTAAGACACTTTGAAATATTGTGTATCTCTACAAAATATTTTAATATATATATAGTAAAGATATAAAATTTTTAAAGGTTGCTATCAGCATAGTCAGTAATAAAGATGGATTGATATGATAATAAAATCATTAAGTAATAATGAAAATATAACAAAGATAACATGTATTAAGTCCTTTCTCTGTCCCCAGTACTTTTCAAAACAGTACTTGTTTTGTACTTGTACAGTACTTGAATCTGGCCACTTAATCCTTACAATACCCTATGATGTTGTTATCATTATCCCCATGGAGGCCAATAAAATTGCTTAAGGACATAAAATTAATAAGTTGTGGAACCAGGTTAAAATCCAATTCTAGAACAAGAAACAAACACACAGCAAATGCATATATAGAATGTATATATTACAAAGGTGACACCATAATACGGTGATGAAGAATTCAGATTTTAGAATCAGGTGACTTAGTTTCAAACTGCAGTTTTTACTTATTTGCTGTGTGACCACCAGCAAGTGAAATCAGTTAACCTCAGTTACCTCATTTGTAAAGTGAGAATAGCAGTACTTACCTAATTTTTATGTACAAATTAAGCAATATGCACAACTCTTACAACAGTGCCTGGCAAACAAAAAAGTAATTACTTTTTTGTAATTCTAGTAATTACTATGTCTTCACGATCTTCCCTAAACTGATGAATGAGGCAATAGTCTTTATAGGCATCACATAGACAACATAAAATAGATATGTCCATGTGAGAAATTAACCAATTATAGAGCAATGCTTGCCAAAAATTGCTCTTGTGACTTTCAATGTGGGACCTCGTTCTGAGACCACGATTGTACCTTCTGGCCATAGGATTCATATTAGGACATGTTTCCTATAAAAGTCACACTACCCTCTTGTTCTACTTCGGTTTCCATTGATCTCATGGATGACGATTGTACAGAAAATAATGAACTATGCACCAGCACTGTCGGAATCCTCAACAGGTTTATGTGGTAGGGATTATTATTTCCCCATTTTGCATGTAGAAAGCTAAGGAAAAAGTGATGAAATGACTTACCCAAGGGTAGAAGAAAAGGATGTGGACCATAGAATCCGTTGTGCTTATCTTCCTAAGAGGTTCATCTCTCACTCAGGTTCCTCAAAATGAATTATAAAAATCAGTTCATTTTTTAAAGCATTTTTAGGTTTGTAGAAAAATTAAGCAGAAACTGCAGCATTCATAAATACCCCATGTTTCTGTCCCCTCGCCCCTCCCCCTGGCACACTTTCCCCTATTTTTGGCATCTTTTATTAGTGTGGTACATGTGTTACAATTTATGAACCAATATTGATACATTATTATTCCCCAAAATCCATAGTTTGCAACAGGGTTTGCTTTTTCTGTGGTACATTTTATGGATTTTGACAATGGTACCACGGTATCTACTGAGCACTACATATCATGAAGACTATTTTCATCACCATAAAAATCCCCTGAGCTTTACCTATTTATCCCTCTCTCTCTTCTCTAACTCCTGGCAAGCCCTGTTCTTTTTACTGTCTCCGAAGCATTTTCTTTTCCAGAAGTCATATAGTTGGATTCATACAGCATGTAGCCTTTTCAGATTTAATTTTCTTCACTTAGCAAGATACATTTAAAGTTCCTCAATTGTGGTTTATATACACAATGGAGTACTACAGGGCAATGAGAAAGAACGAAATATGGCCCTTTGTAGCAACGTGGATGGAACTGGAGAGTGTGATGCTAAGTGAAATAAGCCATACAGAGAAAGACAGATACCATATGTTTTCACTCTTATGTGGATCCTGAGAAACTTAACAGAAACCCATGTGGGAGGGGAAGGAAAAAAAAAAAAGAGGTTAGAGTGGGAGAGAGCCAAAGCATAAGAGACTGTTAAAAACTGAGAACAAACTGAGGGTTGATGGGGGGTGGGAGGGAGGGGAGGGTGGGTGATGGGTATTGAGGAGGGCACCTTTTGGGATGAGCACTGGGTGTTGTATGGAAACCGGTTTGACAATAAATTTCATATATTAAAAAAAATAAAAATAAAGTTCCTCTATGTCTTTCTATGGCTTATTTCTTTTTATCACTGAATAATATCCCATTGTATGGCTATGCCACAAATTATTTACCCATTCACCTATTGAAGAAGATCTTGGTTGTTTCCAAGTTTGGGCAGTTATGAATACAGCAGCTATAACATTTGCATGCAGGTTTTCGAGTGAACATAAGGTTTCAGATCAACTGAGTAAGTATGTAGGAGTGTGTACTGCTGGATTGTATGGTAAGAGTATGTTTAGCTTTGTAAAATAAGTGAGAACTGCCTTCTAATGTGGCCATACCACTATGCACACCTCCCAGCAATGAATGACAGTTCCTGTTTTTTCACAGCCTCCCCAGCATTTGGTGTTGTCAGTGTTTTGGGTTTTCGCCTCTCTAATAGGTGTGTAGTTGTATGTCATTGCGTTAATTTGCAATCCCCTGATGATATATGATGCTAAGAATTCTTTCATATGCTTATTTGCCATCTGTATATCTTCTTTGGCAAATTATGTGTTCAAACCTTTGTCCATCTTTAGCTGAGTTATTTGTTGTGTTATTGTTGAGTTTTAAAAGCTCTTTTTATATTTTGGATAGCAATCCTTTATCAGATGTGTCTTTTGCAAAAATTTTCTCTCAGTTTGTCATCTGGATTTTCATTCTCAGTGTCTTGTGCAGAGCAGAAATTTTTAATCCTGATGAAATCCAACTTATCATTGTTTTCTTTCATGACTCATACTTTAGATGCTATATTTAAAAAACCATCACCCAATCCAAGGTCTTATAGATTTTCTCCTGTGCTATCTTCTATATCCAGTTTTGCAGTTTACATTTAGATCTGTGAACCATCTGAGTTAACATTTTTGAAACATCTAATATCTAATTCATTTTTTGCATGCAGATGTTCAGCTATTCTAGCACCTTTTGCTGAAAACACTATTCTTTCTCCATTAAATTTCTTTTGATTCTTTCAAACTGAATTTTTAATCATAAATATAGACCATAATTTAAGCTAAACCATATCCAAAATACTCTTTAAATTTAATGAATGTCCATCTAGCTGTTTTGTGTGATGCATAACAGATATAATTTAATTTCTATAGATTTTTATTAATGTGGGGAAAATATAGATGCTTCAATATTGGTATTGTAGCAGTTACATATGGAAAAAAGTAAATGTACATCTCTATCCCAAAGACCAGAATAAATCCTGGAAATATTAATTAGGTGTGATTTTTTAAATAATTAGGATGAAGCCCAATAAACCTACTTTAAGTATGAAAAATATAGTAACAGTTTCAAATAATTATTGCCCCATATTTATGGCATATTTGTTTAACATTTATTAAGATCCTATGGTATGCAAGTTGCTCTGCTAAAAAGGCAGGTGAGAGGTGATGACTTTTTTTTTTTTTTTTTAAGAAAATAGATTCTCTTTTCCCATAAAGTTTTACAAGCTAGTGAGGGAAACACACGGACTTAAAATCATACAAATATGTCTTGGAGGTATATAAAGTTTAGACAGTATCGATGGGGAATGCAGAAATGCAACTTTCTTCATTTTTCTATGATCAAACTTATTTTTCTATCAAATCTCCATTCTTTCCAATGCAGAAAAGTGAAGTACTTATATCTGGGTAAATTATTTACTTAGCGTTTTTCTTTTTACCTTGAGTTAATTTCAAGGTTTTTAGTCCTACTTTCTTCTTTCCATGGAGTTGACTCTTAGATAGGGGCATGGGAAATCATTACCTATGATCTTACATAATCCCATCAGTCCTGGTACCCTCTGAGCTCTAGTCATGTCCCTCCTTGATCCCCAGTTTAGTGTTCTCTTTACTACCCTCTGCTAACATCCGTGAAGTCCATCAGCTAACTTAGGAGCTCCAAGGAACACTGAGATAAATTGAAGGAGGCTAGCAAAAAGAATATATATATTACCAACTTGCTCACTTCTCTGTATATTGCTCTGTTAACATCGCTCTGTTAAGAGCCCAGAAAGGTAAGAGAGGCTAGACACATGTAACAGAGGAACCTGTTTTCCAATAAGGAATCAAGAAAGGCTTCCTTGGGAAATTTTTGCTTCAACGAGCATCTGAAGAATAAGTGTTATCTAGTCCAAAAACAAGAGGAGAGGGAGATATACAAAATTCTAAGAGAGAGAAAGTATGGCACATGCAAAGGAAAAAAGAAAAGTCCTTGGGTTTAGAATATAAAATTTGCTGTGTGACCTTGGGGTTTTATGTGAGCAAGCTGAGAATACAAAAGTCTCCATATTTCCTTTAGAGAGCTTTGAACAACACAGACACTTTTAGATCACATTAGTCTGTTGGCCTCCTTACCTTTTCATCAATAACTAATCTGCTGTATACAATTAATCAGGACTTGGTTCCAACTCTCACATGTTAACAAACATATTTGGGAAGTGCTCTCTTATGGTAGGTTAATACAGGTCTCTCAAAGCACAACATTTAATCTTCAAATTATAGAAGGTCTTTCTGAAAGTGTTATTCAAAGTATCAGTTTATGAGCTTCTCAATTGTATACCTGTAAACCAAAAAAAGCAACACTTGAACAATCACTCAAGGATGCTTTTCTACATTATCAGTGTACAGCTAGCCAAAATAGGACCCTTAAGTATAACACAACCAAGTTATCAACATCAGAGCACATTAGCTGGGCTGGTAAATAAAATAATATCTTTGACTACTATTGCATAATAGCAACCCAACATATAGCCTCATCAATGAGAGTTCAGACTTTTCCTAACATTAGTGAAATATTTTGACATAGAGAACTAATTTTAACCTAAAAAAAAAAACATGTTAATTATACTGTCTTTAATTCAAAAGCCAACTACTTAAAAAAAAAAAAAAGAAAACTTTCTTTTTAAGCACTCTATTGAATGGATCTTAGGAAATTGATGCTTTGCTATGCTGTATTAGCAATCATGACTAGAAAGAGTTAAGAAAACTTACAGAAAATATAATGTTTTATTCCAAGAGGAATCTGGGCACTGAAAGACCGTAGCTTTTAAAAAACATATAAAAATAAATAATCCTTTGTAATTTTTAATTACCTTCATTTGAATTTAACACTTTCCTTGGTGTTCTCATTCCTGCTACAGTCTCTCTGAAGCTGAAATATAATTAATGGTCTTATTCATGCATTTCATATGTTTTCATTGTGCAAATACAGCCCTAAAGTTCCTAATTAGATGAATATGGTCTTTCCAAGTGGTGAATTTGGAATGGCTCTTCTGTTTGCGATGGCATTATAATTCCTAATAATAATAGTAGCCATAATCACCACATTATTCAATACTGCCATGTAACTCTTTTTCGTGACATCAAATAGTCTCACTTTTCCAAATTCCTTTCTACACAAAAACATTTATATTTTTACTGCCAACCATATTAGACCATGTATTTGAAACATTGCTTTTCTAGGACTGATGCCTGCATGTCATTATCATCTTGTGTCCTTGTCCCTAATAAATGTTTCCCTGTGGGGACCACATGGCACTCAAAGCTGCCTGCAGTCTTTCCAGGAGGCAAATAATTAGCCACAAAATAATTCATTTCCAGAGGGAATTCAAATTAGCTACATTCTCATGCATCTATGAATTTCATGTAAGCCAAGTCAACCTACTTCAGTTTGGACTTAATTCTGAGCTTTCTGTTGCTGGTAGATAGGAGAGCTTTAGGCAAGAAGGATGATCTTACCATGGAATCAGATAGATCCATCCATGTTTACTGATTTTGTCTTAAAAACTGTTAAAGTGCAAACTGATAGTTACCAGAGGAGAGGTGTGTGTGTGTGTGTGTGTGTGTGTGTGTGTGTGTGTGTGTGAAATGGGTGAAGGGGATTAAGGAGGGGACTTGTGATGAGCACTGGGTGTTGGATAGGAGTGTTGAATCACTCTGTTGTATACCTGAAACAAATATTACACTGTATGATAACTGGAATTTAAATAAAAACCTTAAAAAATTAAGCTACTTACATTAACTTTTAAAGACAAAGAGCCCATCAGATTAACTTATGGACCCATTATGTACACAATTATACTCACAAGTAGTCAAATGAAATATATAAATATTAATTATAGATAGAAATAAACTCTCATGTGAGTTGATGTCTGCCTCTCTTATCAGTGGGCTAATTTGGTATCTAAATCTGTTTCTTCTGCCCTCTTCATAAAGCTCCATGTTTTTCATGTCAATTCTACTGGCTAAATTGATCTTCTCTTTTCTCCAGAAACTGCCTATGGTAGGATGTACCGTAGCACCTCTTCTATGCTCCCTCTGAAGTTGATGGATTGATATTTATTACAATTATTACTAGGTTTGCACTCTTCAAGAACCCATTCGTCTCTCTTTTTCTTTTTCCCCTTTAAACTGTTCTTCGTAGACTAAATTTCCCTACCCTTGGCCATGCGCACACCACACACTCTTTACCACCTTGCATTCTACTCCTGCTATCGAGCTCTTATATACCCCTCAGGTGCTTTGGATCTTATATCGTGAACTTTTTCCTTACATCCCCAGCTTCTTTGCTGAGGAAATACTCCCTTTATGATGTATTCTGATGCCTTGTGTCTTTCTGAAGCTTTCTCTCTCTCCCTCCGTGTTGTGAGAGAAATTATTTATCTAGCCCACAAGAAAATCTATTTTTTGGATAGGAAACAGCTAACTTGTGTGTAGTTCCACAGAGAAGACAGTTCTCATCAAGAAACTAAGAAAATCCTTTATTTATATGTTCTCTGTTTCTTTAAATCAAAGTAGCCATATATCAAAGGCCGATGGCTGGCAGAGAACAGGAGAAACGCTCTCTCAGCACTTTTATCTTTAACTCACTACTGTCCATTAAATAGAAGTTATATAATTATAATGTAAGCTATAACACAATGGATAATCACAACTATATAAGAATAATGCAAATTAAGCTGCACTTGATAAAAATAAGGTAGTGGACCTCGAATCCTCGAATTCAATGTTTTCTGTTATACTTTCACTAACGTTCTTTTGGTTTTATTTTAATGAACTTCTCTCTCTCTCTCTCTCTCTCTCTCTCTCTCTCTCTCTCCCTTAGATAAACCTACAGGCAAAACAGCGCTGGAAGCTTCAATAACCACTGCATGAAGTTTAACTAATTAAAAGAAAATTTCAGGGAGAGCTGCAATTACCACACAAGGAATGAATTTCTGTCATTAAAAATGTCCCTGTGATCAAAATGTCTTGGGGCTTCTGGTTGGCTCAGTTGGTGAAGCATCCAACTTCAACTCAGGTCATGATCTCGCATGCTTATGAGTTTGAGTCCTGCATCAGACTCACTGCTGTCAGTGCAGAACCTGCTTTTTATCCTCCGTCTCCCTCTCTCTCTGCTCCTCCCCTGCTCACAGTCTCTTTCAAAAATAAACATTTAAAAATTATTAAAAAATGAAATGCCTTATTGTCTGCCTTCCTTCTCCTCTTTCCCTCTCTCTTCCTCTCCATCTTTTACCCCTTAAGTGTGGAAGTCATGAATGTTCTTCACCGTACCTCCAGTGTTCATTCTTACAGTCACATGCAGAGTAGAATGGCTTGTCTCTATGTTCTTTGAAGTTTGCAGTGGCTCTGAGACCTGCTTTGGCCATGTCTAACTTCTGGATATACCTTCAAGAGCCACTGGGACAGTTTGCCACATAATCTTTCTCTCTGTTAATGCAATGGGGAAGAAAACCACTCAAAATGGTAGCTTGTCCATGTGCTCTGGCTGTGGAATGATGCTTTGAGCAAAGGGTTCAATTTGTCTTTAATGAGTAAAAATCAAGACGACACTGAAAGAAGGAAATATAAACAACTCATAATGCAAAAAACAGAGATAATCATTATTGATAATACATTTTGTAAGTTTTGTAAGTCACACAATCTGTGTGTGTGAGTGTGTATGGACATATTTTGTGTGTGTATATATATATATATATATATATATATATATATATATATATACACATATATATCTTATATAACCCATACAAAGAATAATAACATAATATCATAAAGGCTTGCTTTTCTATGTATGAAGAGCATCCTTTCAAGGAAGTAAATGTTCTTCTATTATATAACACAAATAAAGTGAGGTTTTGCATCATATGAATATATTTTGATATATTTTAATGGTTATTCTTGTGTTTTTCTTAAACGTATTCAGTTATCGTCAAACAATTTGGGATAATAAACACCTTGTGATAAGTATCCTAGCTTCAAAATATTTGCACAAAACATAATTATTATCTCTGAGGATAAATATCTACCTGTAGAATTTCTGAGTCAATGCATATACAAAATGGTGCTTTCTTAATATGTAAACACAACATTTTTGAAAATCTAAAATTTTACCCTTATACCAACTACATGAGGTTTTAAGATTTCCTACAATCTTACTGAAAACAGAAATCTTTATCTTTTTTAAATATTTATTTTTGATATATATATACACATATATATGTATACATATACATACACACACATATATATACACATATATATGTATATATATACATACACACACACATATATATACATATATATATATATATATAGAGAGAGAGAGAGAGAGAGAGAGGGAGGGAGACAGAGAGAGAGAGAGAGAGAGAGAGAGAGAGAGAGAGAGTACGAATGGGGGAAGGGTGGAGAGAGAGGAAGATACAGAATCTGAAACAAGCTCCAGGCTCTGAGCTGTCAACACAGAGCCTGACGTGGGGCTTGAACTCATGACCTGAGCTGAAGTTGGACGTTTAACCGACTAAGTCACCCAGGTGCCCCAAAACAGAAATCTTTCATAACTATTACCAATTTTACTAATGGAAAGTTTTAGAGTATGGAATTTATTTGGATTTATTTAGCATATGCATTTTTACATTTTTATTTTTCACTTGTCTACTAGGTTTAATATAACTATAGACATCATTTTCAGGCCACAAGCCTATAAGAATAAAACTTTATTTCTCTGAGAAAGAAAATATTGAACTATTGTGGAAGTGAAGATACTTAGTCATACAATCTGTATGCTGATACAATACACACTGTCAACTTCTCCCTTTAGGCTATAAAATTAAGATACAATATAAATTGTGTTTTCACTAAGATACCTTTTAACTGTCTCCAAGAGATTTTCTGAAGACAAAATAGGCTTACATTTTTATGATTGCTGATAAAGTAGTATCACATTTTTATTTGATCAAAACTAGTATTGAATTTATCAAAGCAAACTGAATTTGTTTGAACTCTTCACGATAAATTTGATTTGTTTTAATTTTTTATAATTGAATTTTAGTAATGTCAAACTATTTTCTCTCTAGAGAATAGAACCATGACTACAAAACTCCGACAGTGTCCTTTCATAATCTGCAAAGCAGCTCATTTTCACTAAACAAGTAGGTATAGGACCAAGTCAGTTATCAAAACGACTGATTTTTGACAATGATTTTTCTGAGTTCTAGGTGATAATTGTCTGACTCCATTTCTACTTATGGATACGATTAGAAATAGAAAATGTGAGTTTGAGAAAAATTTAAAAGATGAAGTAAATTTAGGTAATTGCAAATCTATTTGCAAACCTATTTTGGGCAAGATACATGAAATAAAGACACAGGTCATCAAAACCTTGGTTTGAGCCATGAGTAAAAGAAAAAGGGTAGGAGACCCTTTTAAATTATGAGATACAGCCAGGTTCTCAGATCTGTAGCCTGGTCAAAAGATAACAGTGCAGAAATAAAATTAATTTCAAGATTATTTACTTGAATTAATCAAATTTCAGGAATGGGATTTTCCTTCCCACTTTCTTTTCAGAACACAGCTATGATAATACATCTGTCACACTTTACAGCACTACCCTAGCTTTAGT
The DNA here is from genome assembly GCF_014898765.1 of Herpailurus yagouaroundi. NCBI lineage: Eukaryota > Metazoa > Chordata > Mammalia > Carnivora > Felidae > Herpailurus > Herpailurus yagouaroundi. The sequence continues at coordinate 49,270,470 of NW_024412405.1, read as the reverse complement.
CCAGCACATTTCTTTGGCGGTTTTCATCTCCTTTTCTGTTGATTCTGTGCTACAATGCAAGAAATGACATCTCTCAGGAAAGGATCTGCCTCAAAATTAAAGCAGAGGAAGAAATTGACTGGGCCAAGCCGAATCCTCTCTTGCAGATGCAGAGATGCAGAGATGCAGGCCATGCAATGACTGTTCCAGATCAGCATATATGCCTTTAGTCAGGAAGGTGGGATTGCTGTTTCATACCCAAATCTTCCAAAATTGTCACACAGAAAGGTGAAGTATTTTTTATTCTACCTGAGAGTCGAAAATATACTTTCTACCAAGGGCAATGAATCAGAATCGACAATAGGAGAGCTATTGTCAACTTCTTTAGAGTAATAACAAACTCTTAAGCAAACTCCTCCCCCCCCCAAAAAAAAATTAGGAGAGGAAGCTTCTTTTCATTAACCTTGTTAAAATTTAGATGTTGAAGCATCCATGAGAGAATGATACGTGAGAATTAAAATAATTATCTAAGAAAAATTACAACTAGGGAAAATGTCATCATGGGTGTATTAGTCCAGAAAGTAATAAACTATAGTGAAGTAACAAGCAACTTGCAGCTCTTAATAAACTAATGTAAGTTTATCTCTCACTCGCACAGAGTCTACCATAGTCCGGGCATCTGGTCTCCATGTGCTAACTCTGAGATCCAGGATGCTTCAATTGTGACTACATCCCTCCACAAAGCCCAGAGCAGGGGAATCTGAACGGCATTTCCTCTGTCCATCATGGACATGAAATACATTTTTACTGCTCACATTTCATTGGCTGAAGCTAATTACTTGGCCTCATCTAAACTCAAGAAGGTGATAGTATAGTTTTTTTATGTGTAAAAGATGAATAAATAGGAAACAATTTGTGATATCCAGCATAATGTCTGTCAAAGGGTGAATATCTTGTTTAATTATAATGAAGGTTTATGCATTTATAAAATCTCAAGTTTTCATGTCTATATATATATGTGTATATATATATATATATATATATATATACACACATATATATGTATATATAAAACAAGTGGAATCATATGCTAAAATGTCAATAGTGATTCAATGATTTCTTGATGGAGTAATTGTTTTTTACTTCTTTTATTTTTGAGTTATTTTGGCACAGTATTTTATAATTTTTCAATCATAAACATGTATAAATTTATTCACATACAGTTAGAATGTGTATATTATTATACATGTGTGTCTATGTGTATATATAGAGTGAAATCTTTTTTTTTATTTTCTTCTCTATGCTTTATTTACTAAATATGAATGTGAACAAATGCTTCTGAATACATGTTTTGGATTTATTCTGGAAAATTGCTCTTCAAATACATAGTGGTCTGAAAAAATTGTAATTTTTTTCAATCAGCGGCATACTTAATTCATTGATTTGTTCAGTTAATATTTATAAAGGTCTTCCTTGTACCAGGCACTATTCCAATACTGAGGATTTGAAATTGGGGGAAAAATTAGGAGTCCCTATAGAATTTACATTCTGGTGAGAGAAGGACATAAAATAGATGAGAAAAATCAGTAAAAAATATATAGGATGCTAAAAGTGCTAAAGAAAGAAATAAAACAGGTTACAGAGAAGTGCAGAGGTTAAAGAGGGAGGGAATTCAATGTTAATTAGTATGGTGAGAGAAGAAGACCTCTTCATTAAGTTGATTTCTGAGTAAAGAATTTAAGATTATGAGAAAGGCCATTTGGATGTCTGTGGAGAGAGCATTCCAGACAGAAAGACCAACAAGAAAAAAATGCCCTGAGACAGAACATAAGTAAATGTTCTAGGAATAGGAATGAGGCCAATAAGGACAGAGAGGAAAAAGCCAGGGGAAAGTCATAGAATTAGAGGTCAGAGAGGTCAGGCATGCGGCCGTATATTCTCTGGGATCTTGTAAGCCATGACAATGAGTTCGGCTTTTTGAGTTGGAAAGTCATGGGAGAGTTGTAAACAGAACAAGAGATCATATATATTCTGGGTCACTCTGGCTGCTGTGTGCAAACATATGTTAAAGAGGGCCGAGGGCAGAAGCAGGGAGATCAAGAGCAAGCATCGAGATATGAGACCATGCTCTCTCCAACTAAAATGGTAGCAATGGAGGTGGACAGAAAAGATTATTGATTTGTTTTGAAGGCAAAGTCAAAAAGATTTTGGGGACATATCACACTTGGAATGTGAGAGAAAGACTTGTTCACCTGAAAAATAGAATTCCTCACCACATAGAAGGGGAAGACCGCCAAGGCAGGTTTGAGGCATAAAGTCAATAGGTATTATGTATATGTTAAGTTGGAGTCCTTAACAAAATAATCAAGTGAAGTTTTTAAAAAGCAGCTAAATACACTCGTCTGCAGTTTCAGGAGAGAATTTCCCTGAAACTATAATAACAGAATGAATTAATGCTTATAATGCACTTATTATATACCAGGAACTATTTTTTTTCTATTATATGTATGAATTATTTATTTCATACAAAATTCTCATTAGGTTAAGTACTATTACTGTCAACATTTTATAGTGAGGAAACTGAGTCATAAAGAAGTTAAGTATTTGTTTCAAGGACAAAGAGCTAGTGATACATAGTGAGAGTCTGTGTGTCTATTAAGCATGCTTCCTTCCTCTCTTGGCAACTAATCATATAACTAGTATTTAAAGGCATAAAACTGGGTGAGATCCCCAAGAGTCAGGAGAGAATGGAAGAGGTCCAAAGACTGAGCCCTAGAGCCTTCCAGAATTAAGAGTTCTTAACTCTTGAGTTGAGAAAAATATCAGCCCAGACAGTGGGAAAAGAGCATCTTATAATGAAGAAAACAAGAAGGTTGTGCTGCCTTGGAAATAAAGATGTGTTTCAAGGAGAAGGGTGTCATGAACTAAAAAAAAAAAATGCTCTGCAAATAAGAAGGGCTTTAAACTGATTTTTGAATTTAGCAACATGGAGGACATTGGGAAGCTTGACAAGATTCATTCCAGTGAAGGGACAAGAGTGAACCTGAGAGGTAGAGGAAATGACAGGGAAATTAGTCAATTTTTAAAAGACTTCTGTAAAATAGAAAAGAAGGGAGGTAAGTAGATGGGATAGTGGGATCAACAAAGGGATGTTTGTTTGTTTGTTTGCTTTTAAGGTTAGAATAATAAGCCACTGTCTTGCACTCTCCTGAGGTAGAGTGTATAGAAACAGATACAAGGAGGTGTTAGGAATGAAGGAAATTATCATCCTATTTTGTATATTGTCTCAGTGAATGAGAAGAACTTGTCTAAGTCAGAGGTGAAGATATAGGAAGACAAATAACATAGGCAAGAGAACAAACTGGGATATCTCCTGTCAGGTCTGGGGAACATTGGGGTCAATGTCACTCATGGTAGGAGCAATACAAATTAACACTACTCAGAGCTGCCCTTAACATCTAACAGATGGGCCAAAACCCAAATGTTTGACCATACTCTGTGTTAGGGCAATGCCAGGAAAGAGACAAGCTCTCTGATACACTGGCAGTAGGAATAAAAAATGGTACAATCCTCGTAGCAAGGAATTTAGAAATACTATGAAAACATATATGCATTTAGCAAACCCACTTCTGGGAAAAATTGCCAAATCATGAAAAAGCTCATGGGTATGGTTATTTTGTTATGGTACAATTTGTAAGTACAAAAGTTTGGAAATAACCCACATGTCTATGAGTACAGGACTAGTTGACCAATCCACAATCCGTCCACATACCAAAATGCTCTGCAGGCTTAAACATGGGTGAAGAACATTTTTCCACAGCCAGGTTTTAAAGTAATTAGCTTGTATTCCCTTCTAGTCTCTTTATGATTTCCCTCTCTCCCCTGCGCTCTCTCTCCCCACCTTCATTCTCTTTCCTTCCAACTGCCAAAGCAGCAGAGAGATGTTGGCCTCCATGGAAACAAGCAGCTAGAGAGTATTTAAGAGCTGAGGTGGGAAGCTCATAGGCCATCTGTATTTGCCTATCAACCTTACCCAGAGGAAAAGTCAATTTTCTCTTACCTTCATGATGGGAGATAGTTTTACAACTTGAAGCAAGCAAGGTGTTCCTGCCCTCATATAGAAACCTGGAGGTAATGCCTCTTCTTTGATGGTTACATTTCAAAGGGATGGCTGCCAGGTCCTTAGAGAGACCCTCCTGAACTTTAGTAAAGCTGGCAAAGGTTTTTTAAAAGATTTACCTCTTAAAGGAGTGGAGGAAGAATTTACAATTAAAGTTTTCTAAAGTACCCTAAGAAAAGGAATTTTAGGTGCTTACAGTCAAGAAAAAGGCTCTCTAAAGTTTAGACAAGTTGATGGAAACATTCAGGCCTGCTTGGTCCCTCCTGCCTTCCCCACTCCTTCCCTTCCTTCCTTCCTTCCTTCCTTCCTTCCTTCCTTCCTTCCTTCCTTCCTTCCTT
>NW_024412405.1:49262853-49266023 GCF_014898765.1 Herpailurus yagouaroundi | reverse complement strand
CTTCCTTCCTTCCTTCCTTCCTTCCTTCCTTCCTTCCTTCCTTCCTTTGAATATTTAGTATCCCATCCTTTTAAAATCTATCTTGATGTACACATAGATGACTTTTGGCTGCTATATCTGGTGCTCACCAACAATCTGAAGGCTGATGACTGAGGGTCTATATCAATGAAAGCTTTTTTACAACTTTCATTACAGGACCAGTCCTGATTTAAAATACTAATATTAGCAATAGAAGAAACCTTCCGTAAGAATAACAAGGAAGGAAAACTAAATTCCTCTTATTTTCATTTGAATTTTTGTTTATGTGAACAGATGTGTTTAATTTATTCAGAGAACTATGTAATCTTGAGATATATCCAGAGGGTTCAAGAATCATTTCACCCCTCCATTCTTTATAGATAGATATCCAAATAAGATGGGGGGGGGGGAGAGAAAGATGAATGGTTGAATTTGTAAGTTTCTTTAATATTTATTAAAAATGTTGGCACTATACCAGGTATAATTGATCAATATTACCTTCTGCTTATACTTAGGCTAAGTGTTCAAAATTAATTGTGGAGATATTAGGATAAAATCCATGTAACGCAGAGAAGGAAGATGCATTATGTAAGCCTAACCCATATGTCTGACTTTTAAAGAATAAAGTAATTGTATGAGCTTAATTTTCAAGTTTTACAATTTTCTTTTGTCTCCTAAAAATCATTTCTGGCCCTGCCTCTAATGGAAATCCTTAACAGATATATCAAAACATCATCTCTGCCATATTATTTTTTTCATAAAGGTCAATAAAAAAGATAAACAATTTAAGTGCAGAATTTATTTTTAAGTTGCTGAGAAATAAAATTGCTAAGAAGTCATGATATTATACTTTTCATCTGTCCAACAAACTTTTTAATTTTTTTAAGTGTCACTTAAGAACAGTAAGGAAAGGGGTGCCCAGGTGGCTCGGTTGGTTAAGCGTCTGACTTTGGCTCAGGTCATGACCTCGCAGTCCCTGAGTTCGAGCCCCGTGTCGGGCTCTGTGCTGACAGCTCAGAGCCTGGAGCCTGTTTCAGGTTCTGTGTCTCCCTCTGTCTCTGCCCCTCCCCTGTTCATGCTCTGTCTCTCTCTGTCTCAAAAATAAATAAAATGTTAAAAAAAATAAAAAAAACAGTAAGGAAAGTGATAGCTTTTGTTTCATATTGAGTTAAATTTACCTGAATAAAAAGGGCAAGCCCTTACCTTTCTGCATAGCTAATTTGAAGAAAGGACTCAGAAAACAAAGTCAGATATATACTGAGTGTGGGTCTCTCAATATTTGCTGCCTTTATTTATTTATTTTATTTTTTATTTTTTTATGTTTATTTATTTTTCAGGAGACAGAGTGTGAGCCGGGAAGGGGCAGAGAGAGAGGGAGACACAGAATCCGAAGCAGGCTACAGACTCTGAGCTGTCAGCACAGAGCCAGACGCAGGGCTCGAACTCACGAGCTGTGAGATCACAACCTGAGTTCAAGTTGGACGTTCAACAGAATGAGCTACCCAGGCACCCCAATATTTGCTGCCTTTAAAATGTAATGAACCTATAGCAAGTAAATTACTGAAATGACATTAATTTATTCTATGGAATAAAATTAATATGTAGTTAACAAAATAGAAATAACGTGAATGGGCAAACACAACCATACATTTTAAAACAATGGTATTGTCTTGTTTTTTTCTTGTGTCCAAATAAAAACAAGGTTTATTAATTTAATATGAAAAGCTGATGTGCGTGTGTGCACACGCACACACGTTAAATGCTTTAAAAAAGAAAAACGCCATGGGGCATGTGCAGAATATCTTTTTTAGTACTTAGAAATTACACATATTTAGCGAACACAGAAGTCACTGTTAGGGAGCACCTATTAGCCAATGATGAGATCATTAAGCATCAAAAAGAATAATGAGGGGCGCCTGGGTGGCGCAGTCGGTTAAGCGTCCGACTTCAGCCAGGTCACGATCTCGCGGTCCGTGAGTTCGAGCCCCGCGTCGGGCTCTGGGCTGATGGCTCAGAGCCTGGAGCCTGTTTCCGATTCTGTGTCTCCCTCTCTCTCTGCCCCTCCCCCGTTCATGCTCTGTCTCTCTCTGTCGCAAAAATAAATAAACGTTGAAAAAAAAATTAAAAAAAAAAAAAGAATAATGAATGCAACTGATTGAAACACATTGACTAAAAATGAAACAAATAAACCAACATTGCTGTTCTGGGTTAAAATTGGATAAAGAGAAGTGGCAACTTAATGCAATGTGCAATCCTTGATGTCATAGAATTTAAATGGCTGAAAAGTCTTTGCCCTTCCTTCCATCAAGAAGTGAAATGTATTTCTTTTCCCTTGAACTTAGGTTGGCCTTGTGAATTGCTTTGCACAACAGACCGCAGTAGAAGTGAGGTATCGGTGGTCAGGCAAGGCTTTTGGCTTGAATTTCAGTTTCTTCAGCCAAGAACCTTCTGCCTTTGCTCTTGGATCCCAGCTGCCATATTATAAGAAAATCCAGGCTAGACTCTCAAATGATTAATGACCACATAGAGAAATTAAGTGAGAGGCTATTTTAGATGTTCCAATCTCAGCTAAACTGCCAGGTGAATGCAGCCATATGAGTGAACTCAGTCCGTGTCAAGGAGAGCAAATGGACCAGTCACGAGCCTCACCCAAATCTCAGATCAATGGAATCATGTGAAATAATAAATCACTGTTGTTTTAAGCAACTAAAATATTTTAGTGTAGCAAGAGATAACAAAACATCTTTGATATCCTATTCCAACAAAGCAAAAATAGTTCTAAACAATATTGTTCTGACAGTGGGTTAATCTGAATATAGACTGGATATGGGGAAACAATATTTAAAATTTAAAATTTGGGTAATTGTTATTGGTATGGATATGTAGGAGAATATCTTTATCCTTAAGAGATATTTGAAAATTTAGTATTTGAATTTAGTATTTAAGTATGCTACTGTATGGACTTATTTCCAAATAGTTCAGCCAAGAAGAGGGGAAATATATATACGTATATTGAGAAAAAAAGAAAATGTGCCAAAATTTCATAAATTGAAGATTCTAGGTGAAGATTGTGAGGATATTCAAATTTCTTTTTAGTTAATTTACTTATTTTGAGAGAGAGAGACAGAGAGAGAGAGAGAGAGAGAGAGAGA
>NW_024412405.1:49256369-49262453 GCF_014898765.1 Herpailurus yagouaroundi | reverse complement strand
AAAAAAAAAAAAGAATAATGAATGCAACTGATTGAAACACATTGACTAAAAATGAAACAAATAAACCAACATTGCTGTTCTGGGTTAAAATTGGATAAAGAGAAGTGGCAACTTAATGCAATGTGCAATCCTTGATGTCATAGAATTTAAATGGCTGAAAAGTCTTTGCCCTTCCTTCCATCAAGAAGTGAAATGTATTTCTTTTCCCTTGAACTTAGGTTGGCCTTGTGAATTGCTTTGCACAACAGACCGCAGTAGAAGTGAGGTATCGGTGGTCAGGCAAGGCTTTTGGCTTGAATTTCAGTTTCTTCAGCCAAGAACCTTCTGCCTTTGCTCTTGGATCCCAGCTGCCATATTATAAGAAAATCCAGGCTAGACTCTCAAATGATTAATGACCACATAGAGAAATTAAGTGAGAGGCTATTTTAGATGTTCCAATCTCAGCTAAACTGCCAGGTGAATGCAGCCATATGAGTGAACTCAGTCCGTGTCAAGGAGAGCAAATGGACCAGTCACGAGCCTCACCCAAATCTCAGATCAATGGAATCATGTGAAATAATAAATCACTGTTGTTTTAAGCAACTAAAATATTTTAGTGTAGCAAGAGATAACAAAACATCTTTGATATCCTATTCCAACAAAGCAAAAATAGTTCTAAACAATATTGTTCTGTCAGTGGGTTAATCTGAATATAGACTGGATATGGGGAAACAATATTTAAAATTTAAAATTTGGGTGCTTGTTATTGGTATGGATATGTAGGAGAATATCTTTATCCTTAAGAGATATTTGAAAATTTAGTATTTGAATTTAGTATTTAAGTATGCTACTGTATGGACTTATTTCCAAATAGTTCAGCCAAGAAGAGGGGAAATATATATACATATATTGAGAAAAAAAGAAAATGTGCCAAAATTTCATAAATTGAAGATTCTAGGTGAAGATTGTGAGGATATTCAAATTTCTTTTTAGTTAATTTACTTATTTTGAGAGAGAGAGACAGAGAGAGAGAGAGAGAGAGAGAGAGAGAGAGAGAGAGAGAGAAAGTGTGAGTGGAGGAGAGGGGCAGAGGGAGAGAGAAAGAAAATCCCAAGCAGGCTCTGCACTGTCAGCACAGAGCCTGATGCAAGGGTTCCATCTCAGGAACCACAAGATCATGACCTGAGCTGAAATCAAGAGTCAGAAGTTTAATATACTAAGCCACCCAGGTTCCCTGAATATTCATTCTACTTCTCTTTATTCTAAAGAGAATAAATGTTTTCAAAATAAAAAAGTAAAAACATATGAATGAAAAATGAATAAATGAACATATATTAGCATATATGTAATGTTAGAGAACTTCTTTCTCAGTGAGTCCTTTTTTCACATCTCATTTAGAATTCTGTATAGTATTCTCACCAGACATTCCGTATTGCCCTTCCCTGGTTTATTTTTACCTGATAAAAGTTATGGCCACATGAAAATCTAGACATTTTTACATATTGTTATTATGAAAGTATTTATTTGCCATTCACTTATATATCATCTGCATCCCTCACTCTGCAATTTAAGAAACAAATAATAGAATTAATTGATAGAAAGTGGGCTATCTTGAATTTTTTTGCAACCAGAAAGATTAGTCCTTGACAAAAACAAAGTACTATATTTAAAAAAAAAAATGTTTATTTACTCTTGAGAGAGAGAGAGAGTAGGAGAGGGGAGGGGGTGGGAGTAGGGGTTGGTTGCTGAGGATCCAAAGCAGGCTCTGCACTGACAGCTTAGAGACTGATACGGGGCTCGAACTCACGAACCATGAAACCATGACCTGAGCCAAGGTCCGATGCTCAACTGACTGAACCACCCAGCACCCCAAAATGTTGTATTTTGAAAAATCCTAATTATTGGAGCCAGGGCAATCACCTTAGACCAAATAATGTGAAGAACTGCTAAAAAGTCACCTAGCTAATCAAAAATTCAACCTTTCTTTTCAATCAACAGATGCTACTTTTTGAAAGCCTCCTCTCATAAAATTTATTTGGAAATTTCTAAAACAATCTACCAATTTACACATAAAATAATAAGTATTTTTCACTTATGATTTTTGCCTCATGGCAACACCTAAGACATACTTGTTCATATCTATGAAGAAAATGTAAGCGTGTTACAATAGTGCTAGACATTATTTATTTATCAGCATTACAGCAACAAGAAATTAAAACTAATCAAGCCAAGATGAAAGTACATAGCTACTAAAATAATGCAGGGGATCCCCTTGCTAGATGTGATGTGCTTGCCTGGACAAATAAATAATGTACTGGGATATACATACATACATACATACATACATACATACATATGTACATACACACATATACAGACAGTGATTCTGTACCTGATCGTGAAGAGAAATTCACACTTAGTATGCTGAGGTAGAAGGCAAAATTATCAAAGCAGTAGACATAAAAAGTAAACATGATACAATATCCCAGATTGAATACAAGAACAGAAGAAAAAAAGACATTAGATAAAAACTAATAAAAATGTATTCTAGTTGATAATTTATCAATGTAAGTTTATAAACTGTAACAAATATCCTAACTCAAGATGTTAATAATAAGGAAACCGGGTATGAGGAATTTTCTACACTTCACAACATCACAGTATTTTAAAAATCCAAATATATTCTAAAATGAAATGTTTGTTAGAAAGAAAACAGAAACAAAAAAATGGCTGATACTTTCATCCCTAGTAGGGTGTGTATGTTTTTGCTAACTTTGGTGTGTTTTTATTTAACAAGAATTGAAGTTGAATGTAATTGCATTTTAAAACATAACTAATAGCTATAAAAGATTTTGATACTTGGGGAAAACACACAACTTCTTTGTTACCACACAAAAAAGAAAGCACTTTCTCTAGATCTAACTATACAATGGACCTAGCATTAACTATTGAAAAGAAATGGGGAAACATATTTTAACCCAGCCTTAAAAGGAGATGCATTCTTTGCCAGCACACAAATCTTTTGGTCCCAGATCTGTGGAGGAGAAAATGCTATGTAGTTATAATATCCAATTTGGATTTTAAAACGTAATTATGAAATATTACTGAAATTCAATTATATTAATCTGAATACTGTTTTTCTTTTTAAAAAATATTGCTGTTGTTGAAGAGGTATTAAAGCATGCAATATGACAATATTTTGGTGAAAACAGTTATAGCTAATATTTTTTTTGTAAATGCTTGAGAAAACTACACTTTTACATTTAGCTCAAAATATTTATGTCATTATACCTATGTAATTGCAGCAATGACAATGTTTATAGCAAAACAATAATTGAGGCCAAAGATGGTGTTCACACAATTCTAATACATTTTTAGTATTTTTGTATCTTTTCACTATTGAGTTAAATTTTCCAAAATATGGTTTTGTCATCTACTAATGTCAATAATTGTGTCTGCTCTCTGTATCTCATAGAATACTATAAGGTTAAATAAGCTCAAGTAAATGTATATAAATTATAAAAAAAAAAAAAAAAGCACTAAACTGATTCTTTTCCTGTTTCTGAAATTCAGATATGTCAACAATTAGTGTAATAACAACAAATGGTTCTCACATTTATATTATGGAATAAAAAATCATTTTTGGGGGCGCCTGGGTGGCTCAGTCGGTTAAGCATCCGACTTCGGCTCAGGTCATGATCTCGCGGTCCATGAGTTCGAGCCCCGCGTCGGGCTCTGTGCTGACAGCTCAGAGCCTGGAGCCTGTTTCAGATTCTGTGTCTCCCTCCCTCTCTACCCCTCCCCTGTTCATGCTTTGTCTCTCTCTGTCTCAAAAATAAAAAAAACGTTAAAAAAATTTTTTTAAATCATTTTTGAAATAATCTTATTTCAACCTGTCACATTTGCTTCAGTGTTTGATTTAATTGAATAGCAGAACTTTTTGTTTCAGTGAAACACCTATCTTTTCATAACCACGCAAAAATCATGTCTGGTTTATTGCAAATAATATATGGATTCTTGATCAAAATAAACACGTTTTACTTAAAAAAAAGCACACTAGTATTTACTATGTATTGCCATACACTATCTGCAATGTAATATGTATAGTAAAGGTAGAGATATAGGTAGACATAAGGTAGGAAGGAAGGAAGGGAGGGAGGGAGGAAGAAGGAAGAGAAAGAAAGGAATTCATATATCTGTATATTTTTATGCATGTGTACATTTCTGTGTATATAATTATGTACTAGGGATAAGTAAGCAAGTAACTCTCTATATTTATGAGCTTTATCCCTAATTGTATTATTGATGAAAGAAAGCCTTTGGGAAAAAATCATTTTGGCATTTTAGATTCCTGCTGAGAGAATGGGGATTAAAGAATATACTTACAGAAAAGAAGGAGGAGGTAAAAACTAATTAGTAATTATAGCTTATGAATATTTACAAATTAAAGTTACTTTGTAGACCTTAAAGTCTTATAAAAAATGCTCACTATGCAGAAGACGTTCTTTTGTAAAAAAAAAAAAAAAAATTACTAAATAAGAACCATTCTGTACCATGCTCAGAATCCAGCGATTTAAAAATTAATTTAAGACCAGTCATAAGATTTCCTTCTAGAGATTTTAGATAGGTAACCAAGTGATTTGGTATCCTTTATCTATTTGATAGAGTGTTGGGCCTAGTGTTGATAATCATTGAGATAGTTTCTCCTGGTGTATAAATGATTCATCTGAAGGAGGTTAAGTGCTTTGGGGAACCTTTATTAACTTTTCCAGGAGCCAAGTGTATCATTTAACAAATGGTTACTGCCTCTTCCCATCAAAAATGGCCATTACAACCAAGTTATGTATCGTATGTCAAGTAAATATAGTTCTTATTTTGTTGATTGAGCTAGAAAGATTAAAAACCTTTCCCAAAAAAGGATAAAATGAAGCAGTAAAGAACTGGGACCAAAACTTAAGTCTAAGGCCACCCCACGGTGCTTAAGAAGTCTTTAGCTCACATTCCCTTCACATTAGCAGACTTCACTTCAGTATACTGCCGTATTTCACAGTATTTATCAATCCACAAAGAGAGTCAAAGCATTAAGAAATGTGGTCTTCATTGTCGATCAGAAGAGCCAATTACAACTTCTAGTAAATCCCTGTCTAAGTCAGTGAATTGCAAGGCAAGCAAAAAAGTCGCTTCTCCAAGGTATGCCTTTTCAGCAAGATTTGACAACTTACAGAGAATTATCTGAAATGGATGATCACGATCATTATGTGTCTATCATACAAGTGCTAAATGGATGTGTACTACATACATCCCATAAGAACAGGAAAGACATTTTAAGGATATTGGATTACAATGATTTCAGTGACTTTGTAAACTCATAAGCAGATATTCAAGACAATCCTGTCTTTTACTCTAACCTAGGCAAACTGAAGTCCAGTTTAAGAATTATCATTTTAACTTCTGTAGCATATTCATCTATATTGAACAAAAATTATCTTAAACACATACATTTGAAGCAGTTCAGAAACTTTAGAATTCCACAATTCCTGATACAAAAGATGACAAAAGAATAATTATTTCAAGTCTAATAATTATATTTATCATACAATTTATGCAACAAATTGAGTCACTAGAATTGAATATACACTAGTTAGTTTAATGTAACTTATTGTAAGAAAGGGAATGACTCTGGCTACCAATTTTATTATTGTTGCAGTATGTTTAAATAATGCACTTACTTCTGGGAAATAAAATTCAGATCATTTTAAATTATATTTTCTAGGGGCGCCTGGGTGGCTCAGTCAGTTAAGCGTCTGACTTTGGCTCAGGTCATGACCTTGTGGCTCACGAGTTTGAGCCTCTCATCAGGCTCTCTGTTGACAGCTCAGACCCTGGAGCCTGCTTCAGATTCTGTGTGTCCCTCTCTTTCTGCCCCTTCCCAGCTCACACTCTGTTTCTCTCTCTCTCTCAAAAATAAATAAATTTTTAAAAATCAAATCATATTTTCTTTTTTTATATATATATGAAATTTATTGTCAAATTGGTTTCCATACAACACCCAGTGCTCATCCCAAAAGATGCCCTCTTCAATGTCCATCACCTACCCTCCTCTGG
>NW_024412405.1:49205086-49256269 GCF_014898765.1 Herpailurus yagouaroundi | reverse complement strand
CCCCCATCAACCCTCAGTTTGTTCTCAGTTTTTAACAATCTCTTATGCTTTGGCTCTCTCCCACTCTAACCTCTTTTTTTTAATTTTCTTCCCTTCCCCCATGGGTTTCTGTTAAGTTTCTCAGGATCCACATAAGAGTGAAAACATATGGTATCTGTCTTTCTCTGTATGGCTTATTTCACTTAGCATCTCACTCTCCAGTTCCATCCACGTTGCTACAAAGGGCCATATTTCATTCTTTCTCATTGCCACATAGTACTCCATTGTGTATATAAACCACAATTTCTTTATCCATTCATCAAATCATATTTTCTATAGATGTCATCAGAAGTATAATTTTGATTATGCATTTATGATTGTACCAGCTTTTTTACAATAGGTAGTAACTGACCAAGTAATAAGGGACTTAAATTAGAAATAACAGAAACCTTGATCTCTTAGATTGCATTTAAATGTCATTTAAGATTTAAAATTCTAATTTTCTATGAAATTCATTACTTTTTTTGATTTTGGAGAAGACCTATTATGGTCAAGTCAAATTTTACTGTTTTGAGCAGTATCCATGGAACAAGAAGCAGATAATACTGATTATGGCAGTTATTTATAAAGCTAGAATGAGTATAACTTATGTCACTGCTCAAGTATGAGTTCAGAAAGATACATGAGATCAACTTACTGTTCTCTTATACCAAAGGAGCATTTCAAAAATTAAGGTATGTTTGTGTCAATGGTAACCAAAATACATTTCTAGACCCAGTTAATTTTCTGAGAAATTTTAATCAGAAACATTTAATTGCCTTTCTCATAGATTTCCACAGTCAAAAAAAAAAAAAAAGGTATGTGTCATATTTTTATGTGTTCTGTTAGTTCAGAAGTCTTAAAGGAAGTGACAACCGAGGAGCAACAAGCATACCTAGCACTGGATCTTGGTTTTTAATTCTGTTCTCCAATAAAAGGAACAGGGACCCTTGCAGCAATGGTTGATTCTAAGCTGGGGCAAAAAATATACAAGAATGATGAGCACTAGGTGTTACATGTGAGTGATGCATCACTAAATTTTACTCCTGAAACCAATATTCCATTATGTGTTGACCAACTAGAATTTAAATAAAAATTGGGGGAAAAAAGCTTAAAAATGTGCATACATGCAGGAAACAATAACCGCTCACCCAGGAACTTATTCAAAGGAATCAGTCAAAGCGTTTTGCATGGACTTGGCCACAGAATCCTCATCTCTGGATTGTTTACAGTAGGGGAAACCAGAAATTACCTAAATATCCGATAGTAGTGAGTTGGTCAAATAAATTGTGCTATTTCCATACAGTGAAATCCTATGTAGCCACTGAAGATATAGAAGAATAATGAACTTATTCATTATAGAATATATTAAGAATACATAGAATAGAATATATTAGTAAAAAAAAGAAAAAACTTATGGAAGAGCATATAGAATACATAGAAAAGAAGACTGAACAGTTGTGATAAAAGGTTAATAGTGATTACCTCTCAGTGTTAAGAAAACAGGTGACTTTGGGGGAGCCTAGATGGCTCAGTCAGGTGAGTACCTGACTTTGGCTCAGGTCATTATCTCACAGTTCGTGAGTTTAAACCCCACATCAGATGCTATGCTGACAGCTCAGAGCCTGGAGCCTGCTTCAGATTCTGTGTCTCCCTCTCTCTCTGTTCCTCCCCTGTTAATGCTCTGTCTCTCTCGCAAAAACAAATAAACATTAACATTTTTTAAACACAAAAAAATAAAATAAAAAATAAAAATAAATAAAAATAAAAGAATACGGGTGACTTTTATGTTCTCCTTTTTGGATATCAGTGCTTTTTACATGGTCTATAATAAACATATTATTTTGTTAAAGAATAAAAAAAAATAATAATATGAAGCAGTTTGTAGTGCCAGAAGGTAAGAAAGTGCTCAACAAAACAAATTTAACAACAAAACAAATCCATTGATGAGGGGATGGTGAATGAGCACAGGAGCCAATTGAAATAGTTAATAATGGTCAAAGCTGAAAATTTTGAGCAACCAAATAAAATAGTATTGGATTATAACATAAAATACAAAATATATATCCATGAGTCCATACTGATATACATTAAGCTTTAAATAAATTAAGAAATAAGAGAGAAGGGATAAGTCTTCCATGCATTTTATGTTGCTATTCCATCCTCAAGGAGGAAAAACACGACACTTCAGTCTTAAGGTACAATCTGCACATAGGGACTCCAAAGAATATAGAATATAGAAAAAACAAAAGGAAGACAAAAAAAGCTATGACTCTACATTGCATATAATCCTGACCCTGGATTGCTCAGTTATTTATCATATTTATGAACCCAAGGTAACCTCCTTGCTAGAGAATAAGTGGCTCATTAGTAATCTTTGACATATAGAATCACAATTACTCAAGTTATCATCAGTGGTGGGGAGAAATAGGGTCAAATCTAAAGGCCAAGCATTGGGTGGTCAAGTGGCATTTATTTGCTATAATATCAAAGATGCTACAAAGACTAGAGGGTGTGCTAACTCTTTCTGACTACTGGAAATCATAGTAAAAGAAATAATAATTTCAAAGTCATGAACTGCCAACTCAAGGCAAGGATAGAGAAATAGGAAGCTTCCATGGGAGCATTAAAAAAGAAAATCTCTTGTCTTCTAGAAATAGGTGGGTAGAAACGGCTAAAGTCCCAAATCTGATTTTGAGTGTAGCAAAGTGTCAATGCCAGTTAAAAACATAACCTTACTGAAGTTTAGATGCTAACGTTAAGGTAACAATTTTGAAGAATTAGGACCTGAGACTTACAATTGGGACATTTTTGACACAGACTTAATTCACAACTCGTCTTGAAAATTCCATGCATGTGGAAACAATCTGTTCCTTTTTCTATGGAAACCAGCCTTCTCTGACATGAAGTGCTTTCAAGGACTTCATTAGGAGCAGGTGACTCTGACTCACAGTGTTTGCCCATTCCATTCAAGATCTATGTCTCACCACCCCTCAAGATTCCTATGAAAGTTAATCTCAGCATGGCACAGAGGGAAAACTGCAATGTCAGCTCTAGGAGGAAGTAGAGTATTCCAAGAATTGTAGGGTCTTGATAGATCATTTCAACAGGATTCTAGTTTGGAAATGGGTTTCATAGCCATTAGAAGAAACAAGAAGATTAAATATAAGACTGGGTCAGACGTTCAGCTGGGACTTGGGATTTAATGTGTAAGCAAATGAGACTAACTCTAACATTGCTTGGATTTTTAATTGAAGCCTAGATTCAGAAGTGGCTCTCTAGAGCATGTGGAGTGAAAGGAAGTCTCACTCATTCTGGTGGGAATGCAAAATGGTATAGTCACTTTGGAAGACAGTTCAGCGTCTTTCCTAAACTAAATATACTCTTACTATACAAACAATCACATTCCCTTGGTAATACCAAAGGGGAAAAAAGTATGTCCACACAAACACCTCAACATAGGTGTTCATATCAGCCCTATTCATAATTGCTAAAACTTGGAAGCAATCAAGATGCCCTTCGCTAGGTGAATAAACTGTGGTACATTCAGACCATGGAATACTATTCATCACTAAAACAAATTAACAACTAAAAAAAAAAAAAAGAGAGAGCTATCAAGTCATAAAAAGACACAGAGGAAACTTAAATGCATTTTACTAAGTGAGAGAAGCCAATCTTAAAAGTTGCATACTACATATTTTGTGATTCCTTATCCAACATTCTGGAAAATGCAAAAGTATGGAAAAAAATAAAAGTTGCCAGAGGTTTGGGGGAGGGAGGAATGAATAGGTGGAGCATGGAAGATTTTTAGGACAGTGAAAATATTCTCTATAATGGTGGATACATGCCATTTGTCTATGCATATAGCATATACAACACTAAGAGTGAACCCTAATGTAAACTAGAGACGTGAATGAGAAGGATGTGTCAATGCAGGTTCCACAATTGTAACACATATACACCTCTGGTAAAGGTTGTTGATAATGGGGGAGGTTATGCAGATGAAGATGCAGGGAGTATATGGGAAATCCTCTGTACTTCCTTTTATATTGCTTATATACTGCTCCAAACTAGTCTTAAAAAAAAAAAATGTGGCCCTCCAGTTAATGAATCTGAGATGCCAGAACCTCCTTGAAAATAAATATTAATGTCTTGATTAAGGAGCAGAAGAATCCTTGAAAAAATTTGGGGTGGCTATTTTCTTTAGACTGGTATGAAGGTGGGAAATGATGCTGTGGAATTGAGCTCTCTGATTTCCATGGGCTTCCATGGAACAGAAAACAGTAGGTGGAATTGCTTAGCTGTTCAAAATTATCAGTGGGGCTGGTGTTAGGTATAATAACATATACAGTAACAATCACAATGTCTTTCTTTAAAATCATCAGAAGTAAAGAATGAAAACAATATTTGGTTAATCTGGTCAGTGGTAAAATGATGTCTTTTGTGGTCTATGTTTACTTTTCTGTATCTAAGAATTTTTCAATTTCCTTTTTTATTGTAGAAAAAATACCCACGAGATCTACTCTCAACAACAACAGTGTAGAGCGTAGTAGTATTGTTAACTATAAGTTCAATATTGTGCAGTAAATCTCTAGAGCTTTTTCATCTTGATGACTGCAACTCATTTAATAGTGATTCCTTTTTCCTCCTAGACTTAACCCCTGGTAAGTCTTTCTACTCCAGGGAGTTTGCCTGCTTTAGATACATCATATTGGTGGAATTTGTGCTTCTATGACTTGATTATTCTACATAGCATGCCCTTAAGCTTTAGCCATGCAATAGCAGATGATAGGATTTCATTTTTTATGGTTGAATAACATTCCATTGTATGTGTCCATTATCTTACAGGAAGAGCTTTCACCTTTTGACGTTGAGTATGTTAGCTATGGGAATTTCACATGTGACCTCTACCATATTGAGGTAATTTCCTTCTATTTATAGTTTAAGTGCTGTTATCATAGAAGAGTTTTGAATTTTGTCAAAAGCCTTTTCTTTATTTATAATCCTGTCATTAAAACATATCTATATATATCAGTATTTTATTTTATTGGCTATTAAAATATTTTTTTTAATTTTTATTCAAATTCCAGTTAGTTAACATACAGCGTAATATTAGTTTCACATGGACAATCTAGTGACTCAATACTTCCATTCAACTTGAGTGCTCACCATAGGTAGTGCCCTCCTTAATCCCCATCACCTATTTACCCATCCCCTCTCCCTTCTGGTAACCATCAGTTCTCTACAGTTAAGAGCCTGTTTCTTGGTTTGCCTCTCTCTCTCTCTCTTTCTCTTTCCCTCTCTCTTTCCCCTTTGCTCATTTATTTTGTTTCTTAAATTTCACATATATGTGAAATCATACTGTATTTGTCTTTTTCTGATTGACTTATTTCACTTAGCATAATACTCTCTAGCTCCATCGATGTCACTGCAAATGGCAAGATTTCATTCTTTTTTATGACTGAGTAACATATAGCACATTTTCCTTATCCATTCATCAGTCAATGGACACTTTGGCTGTTTTCATAATTTGGCTATTATAGATAATGCTACTATAAACCTTGGGTATATGTATTCCTTTGAATTAGCATTTTTGTACCCTTTGGGTAAATACCTAGTAGTGCAATTTCTGGATCTTAGTTCTATTTTTAACTTTATGAGGAACCTCCATACTGTTTTCCAGTGTGGATGCACCAGGTTGCAATCCCACAATTTGTTTCACTTTTCCTAGTTTCTTGATGTCTAGAATTAAATTGTTTATTTAAGAGCTTTCTTTTTTTATTGTATATTAATTTTGAGAGAGAGTGAGAGAGTGCACACATGTGCACATGAGCAGGGGAGGGGCAGAGAGAGAGGGAGAGAGAGAATCCGAAGCAGGCTCCATACCGTCAGCACAGAGCCCTCCATGGGTCTCTATCTCACTAACTATGAATTCATGACCTGAGCCAAAATCAAGAGTCAGACCCCTAACTGTTTGAACCACCAAGGTGCCTCGAGCCTTCTTTTTTTAATATAGGCATTCATCACTAAAATCTTTAGTCTCAGCACTACTTTTGCCACATCCCATAAATTTTGGTGTTTTCATTTTCCTTTGTCTTATGATATTTTTCAATATCCCTTTTAGATCACTTCTTTTAGCCCTTGGTTTTCCAGTAGTGTGTTATTTAATTTCCAAATTTATGTAAATTTTTCCATTTTTCTTCTGCTACTGATTTCTACTTTTATTCCTTTTCACTTCACTCTTTTCTCTGAGAGCCCTCTGAGTCCTATTCAATTTTGTTGTACCATGGTCTCCTTGAGCAACCGCATACTGCCCAGCTCTTCTATGTTCTCCATGGTCCTCAGGCATCTAGAATGTGCCATATCCTGTCAGCACTCTGACACAGGTGAGGTGGAAGCTAATATCTTGAGCTGCCCCAAGAAAATCAGAACATTGGACTTTTATTAAAATCTCCTCTTTCCCTTACCAGGGAAAAGCTGACAGTTGGGAGTTTCCTCCAAGTCACAAGCTGGGTCATGTGAAGAAACTATGATGAGATAATACTACCAATTTTCCTATCAGCTTTGATGTGGCTGGTTTCCTGCTTGCTTGGGGGTGCAGGAGCTTCTTAACTGGTTTATGGATTTCTTAGAAAGGGAATTGGTTTATGTATTGTTGAATGGGTGTCTCCAGGGGATGAAGGAGTACCTGGAGCTCCCCATTCCTCCATCTTACTGATGTCACTCTAAATTTTTTTATCATTAAAATATGTTGACGGTAATTATTTAACTAATGGATGTTGGGGGATAGAGAAGCAATATGAATAGCCACTCTTCCTTTCATGTTGATTACTGGGAAAACACAATTGGATATTTCTGAATCCCAACATAGCTAATTAAGTATATATATATTTTTTTAATTATGGAAGTAGTCAATAGATAAACTTAAATAATGATAAATTTAAATAATGACATAACTGACATGCCAGAAAAGAGAGAAAAAGGGAAGTAAATAGCAAGTTAAGTGAACAAAATTCCTTATCTTTCAGTGGGGAGGGAAATAATTTTAACAAACTGATAATAAGACATAAGCACATTATTTAAAAGTGTGATGACAATTACAGAATAAATACAACCAGAAATAGTTAAAATAGCCAGTTTCAGGAAATAGGGCTGCTAGTAGTGATGGGAAATAAAGACTTACTTTTACATTTATTTCTCTTTGATATGATTTGACTTTTTTAATAATAGAGTATTACTTTTCAAATAATTTCAAGTCTGAATACATAAACAATTTGATAAGTATAAAATCTTAGAAATAAATTTTCAATTACCAATTGTTTAATAAAACTCAAATAAAAAGGTATCAGTACACAGTAAAAACATCAATTATATCAACACTCTTCACCTCTCCTCTATTTTTTTTAAGTTTATTTATTTTGAGAGAGTGAGAGAGCATGAGCAGGGAAGAGGCAGAGAGAGAGGGGGAGAGAGAGAGAGAGAGAGAGAGAGAGAGAGAGAGAGAGAGAGAGAATCCCAAGCAGGCTCCAAGCTGTCAGCACAGACATGGGGCTTGATCCCACAAACCACAAAATCATGATCTGAGCTGAAATCAAGAGTTAAACTCCTCTTAACTAACTGAGCCACGCAGGGGTCCCTTCTCCTATATCATTTAATGTAATTGCATATGTATGTGTGAGTGTTTGTATATGTACAATCTTATGAAATTTTGTCACATGTGAAGATTCATATGATCATTGTCACCATCAAGATACAAAACACTTTCATCATGATTCCTCATGGGACCCTTTTAAAGTCACAGCTACATATCTCCCTGTCCCTGTCTTTGAACCCTTACTAAGCATTAATCTGCTCTCTGTCTCTATAATTTTGTCATTTCAAGAATGTCATATAAAAGATATCACAAAGTACATAACTATTTGAGATAGACTATTTTTTTCTTTTTTTAATTTTTTTTTTAACGTTTATTTATTTTTGAGACAGAGAGAGACAGAGCATGAACGGGGGAGGGTCAGAGAGAGAGGGGGACACAGAACCTAAAACAGGCTCCAGGCTCTGAGCGGTCAGCACAGAGCCCGATGCGGGGCTCGAACTCACGGAGTGTGAGATCGTAACCTGAGCCGAAGTCGGCCGCTTAACCGACTGAGCCACCCAGGCGCCCCTAGACTCTTTTTTTCAATTCAATAAAACTCCCCTGAGATCCATCCACATTGTTGTATATATCAACTGTTCATCCCTTTTGATTGCTGATTAATATTCCATGGTACGAATGTAGCACTCTTTGATTTACCATTCACTCATTGAAAGACATTTTGTTTTTTTTCTAGTTTTGGGCCACTGTGAATAAAATTACTCCAAAAACTGATACACATATTTTTTTATATAAACATAAACTTTGATTACCTGGGATAAATGACCAAGAGTGTGATTGCTGGATTGTATGGTAATTAGATACTTGGTTTTGTAAAAAAAAAACTGCTAAATTATTTTCCAGAGCAGGCATGTCATTTTACGTTCTTGCCAGCAGACTTTGCATAATCCAGTTTCTCAACATGTTCAACAGCATTTGGTGCTAACACAGTTTTTTCATTTGAGTTTAGCCTTTCTGATAGGTACACAGTGCTATCTCAGTGTGGGTTTTATTTTTTTTTATGTTTATTTATTTTTGAGAGAGACAGAGACAGAGTGTGAGTGGGGGAGGGTAAGAGAGAAAGGGAGATAGAATCCGGAGCAGCCTCCGGGCTCTGAGCTGTCAGCACAGAGCCCGACTCAGAGCTTGAACTCACAAACTGCGAGATCATGACTTAAGCCGAAGTCAGACGCTTAACCAACTGAGCCACCCAGGTGCCCCTATCTCATTGTGGTTTTAATTACATTTCTCTAACATATCTCTAGGTCTATGTCCTACTCCTCCACTAAAACAATACAGTCTGTTATTTTAGATATACAGTAAGCCTGAACATTGGGATTCATTCCTCTTTATCAAAATCGTGTTATATTTTTTGTCTTACCATATACAATTTATAATAAACTTGTCATTGTCTTTGTTAAACTTTGATAGGAATTGCATAAAATCTAAAGATTAATTTTGGGGTAATGGAGATTTTTAACTCCTTTGGGTCATTTGATCTACAAATTCCATTTTTTTAAAAAAAATATGTCTCTCCAATTTGCACTAGCTTCATAGCTTCAATTATGACATTTATATAAATGATTTCTATAGGACTGACTTTATTATCAGCCGACATTTCCAAAATTTCTAGCAACATACTGGATATCACACTGATATTTTGCAAATATCACAATTTAAAAATGTCTCTTTCCCAAATAAACACCTCCCTTTGTTTCTCTTCCTGTTGGTGGTGTAATTTTTCCTAGTTATTTGGGGCAACATTTCTCTCCCTTGTATAAGCATCTTTTTTTCTTCACCCCTCCATATTCAGCTGGTATGTAATACTATTGTAGGTATCTTAGATGTAATCTTCTTATATGTCTTGTCTTTTTCCTTTCAACTGAAGCAATCCAACTTCAAATCCTCTTTACATACCTTTATACCATTGACATAGCCTTTGAATTGCTATGTGCTTCAACCATCTCTGTATCTCAACCTATTCAAAAATATATCAACAAATTTTCATTCAGGAAGGTAAAGCCTTCCTCTGCTATTCTAATACAAAAATTTGGTGGTGGCGACGCTATCAGTTTTAAAAGGGAATCTGGCAAACTAAGTAGGGTCCTTATATTTCCTTAAGAAAACATTAACCAAGAAGAGAATCTTGACTAAATAATATCTTAAAAATAGGCTTATGTTTCCCTCATAAATGGTCTAATTAAGGTTCTTTCCAATGTACTTTGAAAACTGGGAGGAAGGAAAAGAGCAAGAAGAATGTGAGGTGGTGTGTGTTGGCGGTGGTGGTGGCGGTGGTGTGTGTGTGTGTGTGTGTGTGTGTGTGTGTGTTCCTTTAAAGAAGAAAACAAGCCATTGAGTAACTAGACTGGGTCATTAGAAGAGTAGACAGCAGGTCTTTAAGTGAAAAGTTAAAGTCCATGTAAGTGCCTTAACTTTGGGTAACTTGGTCAAAGTATTTTCTCTCATTATGTGATGTAGCAAGAAGTCCATCTCCTGGTTAAAAACCTACCTGTATAGTACTGTATGGTGACAGATGGTAACTACACTTGTCCTGAGCATTAAGGTATAGAGATGTTGAATCACGACGCTCTACACTTGAAACTAATGTAACATTGTGTGTTGACTATACTAAAATAATAATAATAATAATAATAATAATAATAATAATAATAATTTTTAAAAAGAAAAACAACTTCTATGTGATTTGTCAGGCCCCACCATATGCTTTGCCTGACAGGCTTTCCCCAGGAAACCTGCCCTCCCACACCCCACGTGGTGCACAGTCACTGCACTGCAGTCTCTGAAGGCATTGCAGTCAAGGACTCAGGCCTTCTGACTGGTCATGGTCTTCCCCTATTTACAGTTTCAGCCCTAGCCCCTTCATATCTAGGTCATTTTGTCTGAGGGCTTCGCAGAGGCCCTCTTCAGACTCCTCTGCTGAGTTCTCTCTATCAGAGGGGTGAAGGGGCAAAACTTGAGGACACTTTTCCCCATTCCCACATTCTGACTCAGTACCTAGCAATTTACCACTCCTACTTCTCCTATCTGCTCCCACCTCAGGAGTCATAGAACTGCCAGAGTTTTTTGTTCTAGGTTCCCTCAACAGTGAGAGGGCTCCCACTTGTGCGAATTTCTACCTGCCCCTCCATCTGTGAGCATCTCCATGGGGGAAAATGGCCTTTTCTTTGGTTTAGCCTCTTGCTTATACCATCACAGTAAGTGATGAATTTCACTTTGGGCTTGCTGTTTTATTTGGCAACTTTGACACTGCGGTTTTAGTGTGCACTGTCTCTCTCTCTCCCTTGCTCCCCTGAATTCCTAACACAAAAAGGTTGGGGGGTAGAAGGTAGTAAGAGGGGAATCAATTATCCCCATCTTCCTCAGGACTTTCTTCTCTACTTTTCAGTTGTACTGAAGACAACTTTTGTGCTGTTACTTATTAGTTCTACATATTATTAACCTCTGGGTTCTTTTTTAAATCTCTAATTTGCACAGTAACTTTAAGATGCTTTAGCCAAATTGCCTCTCTGATGCCTTTTTTTTTTTTTTTTTTTTTTTTTTTTTGAGAGAGAGAGAGAAGAGCCTGCACTTGTGCAGGGACAGGGCAGAGAGAGAGGGAGACAGAATCACTGAGGCAGGGCTCAATCTCACCATGAGATCATGACCTGAGCCAAAATCAAGAGTCAGATACTTAACTGACTGAGCCACCCAGTCACCCCTACCTCTCTGCTGCCATTTTATATGGCTTAGTAAACTTTCTTTGTATTTCATTTCCTCTATTTTCTAACTAGCATACCAAACTTTGCATCTTTATTATCAAACCACCTATGTCATCCCACATATAATCCACAATCATAATCATAATACCCTGACACTCCTCAACTGGAAGTGGAATCCTTACGTGGTTTTCTCTGTGTGACAACAGGTCCCTGTATTATGGGGATTTTCCTTAGAAATGTTCTTTATTACATTTGCACACATCCTACAGAATTAACTGCAAACTCCTCCACCTGGAATTTAAATACTATAATGTGATTACAATCCAACCTTCCTAGTCTCATTTTATAATTGTTCATTACATGTAACCATGATTTCTGGTAAAAGTGGATTATAATTGGTGTTCTCTTTTTATTCCCAATCTCTACTAATTGAAATTATACCTGAACTCTAACACTTGGCTTAGGTATATATTCCATTAGAAGCATTTTCTGTTTCAATATGAAAATCCCATAGAAAATGTTATATGCCTTCTAAAATTTATAACCTGAATTGTGTCTTTGTCAGTTTGGCACTTGTTAATGCTCCTTGTACTATATTTTAAGATCTGTGAGGAGAGAAACTGGATCCTACTCATCTTTCTAATCCTCTCCACAGTCAAGCGCAATGTTCAATGTGTTGTAAATATATAAAAAAATATTTTTTTGAGGTATAAAGAAAACACTAGCAATATAAAAAAAAATCTCACCAAGTAGGAAATATTAACATTGACATATCTCAAATTTCATGATTTTATTTTCAAAATGTAGCCAAAAACTACAGGAAAATCATGATTTTTACAAAAGCTTTTCATCTTTTGCTTATGAAATTCTGGGGGAAATCTAAATGATAGAATAGAGAATTTCAAAATAACAGTTAATACAGATTGAGGCCCATAGTTAAGTCAAGTGATTATTAGTTGCATTTGGTCAAGGTGGATAAAAAGTTTTCAATACCAGTTTTAGACATTAAGGACGTCACATAATCACTGTCATATGTATTTTGATGTTTATATTTTTCATTTGTTTAATCAAATGAACCTTGATTTCCAAATGGGTTATTTTTGAAAAGTCAAATTATAAATGCAGATATAGGTATCTAGTATCTTAGAACACTGGCAGATGGCAGGTAATTCATGCTTGTGTGGATGGGTGGCCATTTCTTTGTCAGAATAATGATACTCTGTAAGATCACAACATCAAAAACACTGAAGGGAGGCTGTGGATGGATCAGAGAATAAAAGCTGTTATGACTGCTATTCTCTAACAGTGTATAGAAGAAAAAAGATTGAGCATGGAGGTGTAAATTTTGTGTTTTTTTTCTAGGTTAGACACAGAAAGGCCTTCTACAGAATATGAAGATTAGCCTGAAAATAGATAAGGTCTGGTTCAAGGGTTTCCAATTCTGTTTTCAATGGCTTTGTCTTTTCCAGTTCTCTCTTATCTGGTCCAGCTGTTCTCTCCCTTCACCCTTTGTTCTTGGCTCCTCCCCCAATTAAGGAGAGGTCATTGGATAACAGACAACCTGGACAAATCAGTATGGAGCCTATTTAAGTCTCCCAGGAAACCTTTCATGTCTTCTAATTTCAGGGAACACTTTTCTGTGGAGTATTTTAAAAGACAATTTGAAGTCTATTTTCTCTATGTCTGAAGCCTGAACCAACATTTACAACAGTCTCTCAAAGTAAAGTTTCATTAAGCATTAGGTATTAAGACGTTAGTTAGTAATCTCAAAGCATTGCATTAATAACATTCCACCAGAGATAAGTATGTAGATTCGGTTAAGAAGGAAGGCATTAATAGAAGCATAGCCAATTTACACCTTATCATTGTAGGATCAAGCTGAGTGTAGAGCGATCTTTCACTTGGTAAGAAATGTTTATTAAAATGGAATACAGAATTTTACTCACGAGTTAATAGAAATATATTCATTTTCCCACATCATATTTTCAAAATTAGACCAAAATGTCTATCAGATCCACACTGATTTAACAGGAAATATGTAGTAATAATTGCTCACAATTTTTAGTTTTTTTTTTCTTTTTCAGACTCTGAGAAAGGAAGCTGAATAGAAACTTCATAGACTAATTCAGTAAATATAATATTAACTCCACGGTTAAAACTATTAATAGAGCTCTTTCCCTGGTATCTCACCGCTGTGTCGTTGCAGGTAGGGGATTGAGCTCGAGCTAGCTCGAATAAAGGCTCTTTGCTTTTGCATCGGAAAAAAAAAACTATTAATAGATAAATAAGTATACTTTATATCTCTTTTTACTTGAAATACTCCATCTTATTTGAAAGAATAAATTATTTACTCTTAGATTATGATATATGGAAAGTAATTAATCTTTCTCGAAAAAAATACACAATATGCAAATCATACAACTGAATTTAATTCAACTTGTGTGGCAAATGTTTGTGGAGTGATTAAGATATATGTGAGGGAGAACTCATTCCCAATGTTTATGGTTCTTCAATCTAGTTAGGAAGACAACTCATACATGTGGGAAACAGTTATATTCAACTTTGGTTTGATAAATTAATACAGTATTGTATTCTACTAAAGATACTAGCTGATAAGGCCTCTTTATAAAATTGATGGCAAAAATCAAGGTTTCAGATAATCTCAATAGTTTTGAAATCTCAAAAGTTTTAATTAAGAATAAATGTAGACTTATATTTTGGTTAAAAATAAAGTTCACAAAATCAGGATCTATGATAACATAATTAAGTCCAAAACATTTGAAAGTACATTAAAAATGTCATGGACAAGATAAAAAAAAAACAAAAAACAATGGAATCAAACTAGTAAAATAAGAGAACATATTCTTAGATGGTTTATTTAGTCACACATTCCCCAAACAACATTTTCAAGTGCCTACTATATGACAAGTTCTTCAAAAATTAGTAAAACATAGTTTCTGTAATGAAAGCTGATCTCATTAAAGATATAAATATATAAAACATAATTGTATTGAAAAGTAAAAAGATGCTATTGTATAAAATTACGTGAGTAGAACCAAGTGAGTCCAGATAAGGCTTACATTTATATGATGCATTAATCAGACAAAGGGGTACTTATCTGCCATTTCAAACCAGATCTGGAATACTGAGATCATTTTGAGTCACATTTTAGAAAAGAATCCTAACACACTAGAATTTATGCAGGAGAAGGTAACTAGGATGATAAGTGAATCTGGAAATTATGTAATAGGAATAATTGAAAGCACATGGGATAATTATTTTGGAACCTACAGAATTCTATTAAAGAAATATATTTCTTAAAGCAGATTTAACTCTTTTAAAGGTTGTAAAATGCTGTTATTTAGAAAAGTAAGCACATATCTTCACAGTTGTTTTCAAAAAAGAACTAAGATAAATTATTTTGTTAGGGACAGGCAAGGTTCAATATAGTAGGAAGAATAATTTTCTTCATGTGGACCTGTCCAACAATGGAATAAACTGACTTGTCAAGTGTTCAAGGAAGAGTAAGACATCAGAAATGATAAAGAAGAAATTGCTGCTCAGAGCTATATTATGATCTACCCGCAAAGTGTACATGATTTTAAAATTCTGTTTTTTATGATGTCTTTTACGTACTTGCAGATAAGATATCGAGAATGTAAATACCTTACAGAACTCTTGATTATCATTATTAACATCAATCATTAATTTTGGTGTTAGGGTCTATACAGTGCTTGTAAGATATTAAAGAGTATTTGCAGTGTGCAGACTGATTTCTAATTGTTGATTCACCTCTCTTATCTCCTACTTCTTTGCCATAGCTCAATGTGTTAAACTATCAGGGATGCTTCTTCTAATCTGCTGTCAGGTGCAACAAGCCAGACAACAAATCTTGTTAAATCAATAAACTTAACTATGCATACAGTTCTGAGTCAGTAGTCTCTTGTTTGAGTGAGATCAATTAAAGTGAGTGAACTTTAGGATAAATACTTGATAAGCTAAGAAGCCACGCTCTACTGTCTTATATATTTGTGATTGTGATCCAAATCAGATGCCATTCAAAAGCTTCCGTGGGGGGGGGGGGGGAGCCAAAAAAAACTTCCAAGGGGGGGGGGGGGGGGGGGGAGGGGGGGGAAGCTTCCAAAGAGACTGAATGCTAATGAAGGAAGAAGAGAAAATTTTAATAAAGTGTATCTGTATTGGAGTCAGATATAATTGCAATTTTTACTTGTTTTGTTTTGTTTTGGTGGAGAGGAGTGGGGAATTTTGCCTTAGGCAAATAGAAAACATTGATAAGAGGAAGGAAAAAGTAGAGCAAAGGCTTCTGAATAGTAAGTAAATCAATCTTAAGTAAAACAAAAAGATCACTTAAATAGGAATGGGGAGGGAGGAGCACAGAAAAGGTGAGACTTCAAATTATGGGAAGACTTGTTATAACAGGTTGAATGAAAGTTTAAGCAATGTTAATACACATAGATATTTGTAGTTATACATGCATCCACACATACACTGTCTTAATTCTTCTCTTTATGTTCCCATTTTACAGGAAAATATGCAAGTGACGCTAGCGCTAGTTATCTATAATATTCAAAATTAAAATCAACGTCTAATCATTATTAACTTCTAAAAGCACTCGTGAGTAGTGAAACCTAGCTCCACTAATATTTCTCAGTCTCGAATAATTTGAGGGCCCTGTTGAGGCATCATTTAACTTCTGTGTGACAAGAAAGTGGCATGTATACTGTAAGCTCACTTTCCTTCTTTTCTCATTACGGTATGAAAATTAATCACGAACAATCAACACAAATGCAAATATTAGATCAAACTACCGAGCAATATTTGGTTAGCAGATAATCAAATAATTCAGAATGTGCACATATTAAAATTTTTGTCAGAATAAAAAAGCGTCACTCAAAATTTAGGTTTCATGAAACCAGTTTCAGAAATACTGTTTACTTGGGGTGCCTGGGTGGCTCCGTCAGTTAAGTGTCCAACTTCTGCATCGGACTTCTGCTCAGGTCATGATCATGACCTCACCGTTCGTGAGTTTGAGCCCCGCATAGGGCTCTATGCTGACAGCTCAGAGACTGGAGCCTGCTTCAGATTTTGAGTCTACCTCCCTCTCTGCCCCTTCCCTCCTTTCTGCTTGCACCCTGCCCTGTCTCTCTCTCAAAAATAAACACTGAAAAAAAATTTAAAAAAAAAAAAAAAAAAAGAAAAGAAATACTGCTTACTTAAGCAACAGGACCAATAGCGCCAAAATACTTTTTTCTGTCAGCTGCTAAGAGGTTTTTAATGTTGGAATCTGTCCTGAAGTTTACTTTGTTGAAAAAGGTAATGAACTAAACCACTTACCACGGTTCCTGGAAAGACTTCCGTTTTCATTCCAGAGAGCCACCCACAGCAGAAAAAAATAGTTATGTGAGGGCAAGGAATAAAGAGTGGGAGATAAAACCCACAGGTCTTGGAAATCTGCAGGAAGATCTGGGACTTCAGGAGAGACTAAGAAGGGTGTGTGTTTTATGAATCTCTGAGGGAGTGGGAGGGAGAGTTTTAGAAAATGTTGCAGTAGTCGACAAATCAAATTCCTTTCTTGTATTTATTTCCTTTTTTTATTTTTTGAGAGGTTTCTGTTTTACTTTCTTTCTCTTTCTTTCTTTCTTTCTGGTTTTACATGGGTTACACACATTTTGTTTTGTTTTAATTTTTTTTTTATTTGAGTACAGTTGACCACAATATTACATTAGCTATGGGTGTACAACATAGTGATTCAACTTTTCCATATGTTCTGCTGTGCTCACCACAAGTGTACCTACTGTTTGCCACCATACAACGCCAGTGCAGTATCATTACATTATTCTCTATACTGTGCCTTTATTTTCGTGGCATATTCATTGCATAACTGGAAACCTGTGTCTCCCACTCCCCTTCACCCATTTTTCCCACCCCTCCAGCCCCTTCTTCTCTGGCAACCATCAATTTGTTCTCTGTATTTATGGCTCTGATTCTTTTCTGTTTCTTCATTCATTTGCATTTTAGATTTCACATATGAGTGAAATAATATGGTATTTGTGGGGTTTTGTTTTTGATTGCGTAAACTGTGATACATGTCTATTTCTTCTAGTCACCAAAAAGTGTTCTTAATTTTACTTAGTTTGCAATGTCATTGTTTTGGAGATCCCACCATATCTCCATACACCCTGTCATTATGTGTCACTGTGGTCCTTTTTGTCTAATTTCATACACAACACCTTCCCAATGGGTACTGGGTCTTAGTACACTGGCCACATTCCTAGTAACATATAAATATCATGTTGTTACGCCTTTACAGTTTTCTGAAGTTACCATTCTATCCTGATTTACTCAACACCATTTGTCAATATAAATTTTCTCTTTTCCTTAAGCTAATGCCATAATTAAAACCATTTGTGATAAAAATTCTTTCCTTCTTCTTAAGCCCAAACCATAACATTTTCTAGCTATAGACATATGCATACCAATAATTTCACTACAATGATATTTTAAGCCCCTAGAGTTCAGGGCTTCTGCCTCATTCATTTTTATGACTTACACAGTAGCTAGTTTAGTGTGTGGTCAGTAGAGATGCTCAATTACTATTTACCTAATAAAAGAAGGAAATTATTCTAGGTCAGCTAAAAGAATATTAAGAGCAATAAGATTTTTGCATTATGCACTGACTATTAATATCCCTGTTAATTCTCTTCATAGAGAGGATTGTTTTAATAGTGTGTGATTTCTACATGCCTGATTTTAAAAGTCTATAACTTTCTGAATTAATTTAATTGCTGGGGAATCTTCTAGGACAGGCATTTTAAATCCACTCTCATTCTTTAAAAAAATTTTTTTTTAATGTTTATTTATTTTTGGCAGAGAGAGAGAGAGAGACAGATTACAAGTGAGGGCTGGGCAGAGAGAGAGGGAGACACAGAATCTGAAGTAAGCTCCAGGCTCTAAGCTGTCAGCACAGAGCCCCCAAACCTTGAGATCATGACCTGAGCCGAGGTCGGACCCTTAACCGACTGAGCCACCCAGGCACCCCAAATCCACTCTCATTCTTAAAAAAAAATTAAAAATTAGTGAAAAATTAATTTTAATTGCAAATAGCTATCATCAAAATTATAAACATAACTTCTAAATCTGTAGGCCTGTACCAAGTGAGGGAGACTTTCCAAGGGCTGCAAGTATTTCTCCAGATCTCAGGTAAATTGCCCTCATTCTGTGATATAGCCTCTGTGCTCTGGGACACAGCCAAGTGGGTAGAAGGAAAGGAATACAGTGACTTTCAGATCCTAACAGGAAGGTCAATGACCAAGGAGGGACAGAGGTTGTTTGGAAAACTAAGGCGACAGCTACAACAGGCGTATATAGATACATGCACACCCAGGGATACGGAGAGACAACAGACGGAATTTAGAGAGGCTGAGGCCTCCAGCTTACTGGTCAAGCCTCTATCCTAGGTCTCAGATAAATAATCCTCCATACTACCAAGTAAATTACAACCAACACAGTCTTGCTTTTTAAAAAGCACAAAAAAAGAGATACGTGGTTTCAAGGATTGGATAGAAATAAAGGACACTTAAAGGGAGGCTAACCTCAGGAAAGAAGGGTAAATACAAATAAAAATATCTGTACAGTACAGAAATGTTTATTTCATTCCATAGAATAAATAATAAGGACTGGAAACACATTAGCCAAGGGATTTACAGAATAGAATAAATATTCCTGAAAACATTTTAAAGATTTGGTGGAGAGGCCAGAGGAAATCACAAAAGGAAACTGAAAGCTATAAAAGCAAAAATAAACTTACTGAATATAGAAGATGTAGGGAAAAAGAAAATAGAGGTAAATACACACCCTACTGGTATTCTTAAAAGGCTGAAACGTTGGGGCACCTGGGTTGCTCAGTCGGTGAAGGGTCTGACTCTTGATTTTGGCTCAGGTCATGATCTTGTGGTTTCATGGGTTTAAGCCCTGCTTAGGGCTCTGCATAGCCTGCTTGGGTTTCTACTTCTCCTCTCTCTCTGACCCTCCCCCACCCACGCTCTGTCTCTCTCAAAATAAATAAATAAACTATATTAAAAAAAAGGTTAACAGTATAGTATTCCAAATTCTTTGTGGTTTCTTTTTAAAATAATACTTCTTAAACTTAGAAGTATAATTTAGGAATGAATATCATTTGGAAAAAAATAACAAAATAACAAGTAAGTCTCATTTACTTTTTCTTGTTAAAGTAAAATTACTTCTTAGGATAGCGCTTTAAGTATGGTCTAAAGTGTGCTTTGTGTGAATGAATACATACAAGTTGTTAGAAGCTAGTTTTCCTTTTTGATAGTGCTTACTTCTAGAGAGTTAGAGCTTGGATGATTTCAAACATTCTTTTTTCTAGTTCTCTTCATCACTTGAACAGTGTAGGAATTAAATTTTCTTTAAACAAGTAAGCAATAATTCCTTTAAAATGAAATTACCATTGCAGTAAATAATCTTTTACAAGATAGCTACCTACTTTCTCTCAAGAGCCCACCAGCATTTTAAGGTTTTGCTTAAAGCTCCTGGGTGATTTGGTAGGAGCCTTTAATAAGAATTAAAGCCTTTTGTATCTAGTTGTTCGATCTAGTCGTACTTACGCTCTGCATTGTAAAAAAAAAAATATATATATATTACTAAATGTTTTTGTTCATTTTTGACAGAGAGAGAGCGTTAGCAGGTGAGGAGCAGAGAGAGAGGGGGACAGAGGATCTGAAATGGGCTTGCACTGACAGCGGAGATCCAATGTGGGGCTCAAATTCACAAACGAGTTGAACGGCTCATGAGCTGAGCCGAAGTCATTGGACACTCACCCGCTGAGCCACCCAGGTGCCCCCCTCAAAATTAAAATATTGTTAAGCAATTTAAAATCTACTGATGTCTCTAATTGTTATGAATTTTTTTCCCATATGGTAACATGAAATGACCGAGAATAATAAAATATGACAGTGCTACCTGCAGAAATATATAAAATAAACAAAACTGGTCGTGATTTATGTTCTTCATAGTAAAAAGGTAAAGAATTTCCACATCCATAAGGTAAAGCAAGTATTAAGGAAATAAATTATATTAGTGGGTTAAAAAATTATTAGAGAATTTGCTATAATATATACTGTAGTAAAGAAAAAAAAAGTTCTCCCTATCTGGAAAATATTTTTTCTTTCTTTATATTTTCTATTATTTTTAAATTTTCATTTTTTTGTTTCTCTAAACAAGTCTTGACCTTAGCAATGCTGGAATTCTGAAAAACATATTTTTGTATACTTAGTGTACGAAACTCTACATACTAATTTTTTAAATTTTTTATGCTGATTTTTTAAAATTTACATCACTTTGAGCTCACCATTAAACTATTACTGTCTAATTTTATTTATTTTTTACTTTTTTTTAAGTTTATTTATTTTTGACAGAGACAGAGTGCGAGCATGAGCTGGGGAGGGGCAGAGAGAGAAGGAGACACAGAATCTGAAGCAGGCTCCAGGCTCCAAGCTTTCAGCACAGAGCCTGATGTGGGATTCGAACTTAGGAACCATGAGATCACGACCTGGGCCGAAGTCAGACGCTTAACCGACTGAGCCACCCGGCACCTTCTGTCTAATTTTAAAACATAAATTACCTCACTTTACTCACTCTGAAAATTTTCTTTGGACACAGCTGGGTATTAAGAAATACATTAATAATTAATAGAGAATGTAACAAAAACCAACTCACCATAATCCTCCATAAATTGGTTCCCAGAATCTTTTTGTCCCGCAGTATGCTCTGTTGTCTGTTTCTCCTCTTCCATTCACATCATCCCTATAGATTAATAACATTTTAGAAATTCACTTAATGCCATTAAATGAGATTTTGAGAGACAGAAGAAATACATGTGCACGTTAATATAACCTTTGCGTACCTAAGGACCATTTAAACATTTTAAAGGTGTAATTCATATAATACAACCTCAGAGTGGTGTTTTGTCAAAACATAATTCAACAATGTGAGAAATGTTAAAATTCTTTTGCACTATTTTAACAGCATAGAGTGTGGAGGGGACATATGGTTCAGAGTAAAACTGCCTAATGCACTTCACAGCCATACCTTTTTCTTTCATATCTCTTTCTTAAAAACTTGTTTCCCAATACATTTCACCTAATTGTAGCCCAAAAGGCTTTATTTATTCTGTTTTCCCATTTCCTCCCCTACCTACTCTACTGTTGCTGATTTCCACAATGTAACAGCAGTCTGGAGAGATCCGTTATGGTAAATGGTGGAGAGGCAGGGGGGCCGACAGAACAGGTGAAGGAAAGAGCCTCAGCAGTCAGTGACATAAAACGTCCAGAAACTCTCAAAAGAAATGTTTGCTCCCTCACACTTATTACTTTTCCAGCATTATTCTACTTAATGAAATACTTAGCGTATTTTAATTTAAAACTCAGACAGAAACTAACAGTAAAATCCCTGACTTCTTTCCGAACAAAAACGATGTTAATTACAGGCTCTTAAAGGTATTAAGAAGATATGAACAATCATGGAACTTCTTTTATTCTCTTCCTAAATATAGAGCTAAAAAAATGAAAACTAGGAATATCATTTCATAATGTCTTTAGTTTATAAACACTGCTCTTGCATCAAAAAATCTCAACAGTGCAACATGCAATTAAAGTTTTTCTTTTTCTTGTAACTGGCCCATATGCAGTAACGCGTGTGCTACTGTATTATAATGGTCTTGTCTTCTCTTCCTGGAAAAATATAATCCATTCATTTCTGTGAGATTCACAAAATGCATCACCACCATTATGAAGACCACAAAGTTTATGTAGTTTTCATTTTATTCTTTATGGGTACGTCTACCTTCTAGGTAAAAAGTACCTAAGGTCATTAATATTATTTAGAAATTAATCCTGGCTTTGAGGAAAAGGACTTGGAAGAAACATGGCAATGAAAACATGTCTTCACTCAAATGGTCTGAAGTTTAGTGCTTGGCTATCCTAACAGTGGGGAAATAGAATAAAAATCAGAAACACTAGAAATCCAGGCAGACTCTGCAGGTCTGGTAATCAAGAAATTGAAGCAGTATACAAATGCTCAACCAGTCAGAGTAAAGCTGGTCAGGCTGCCTTCGTAGGAAGGCAGTGTTTTGGTTGAATAGCAGACCTGACCAAGAATCAATCAGGACACAGGAAGCATATTGAGTAAAGAAGCTCCAACTTAGTACTCACGGGCACCAGGGAGTAAATCCTACCTCGAGCCACCCTCGCTACAAAATCATTATGTCCGGGTTTCTGATCTCACTGTGAGAGCTTTTACTTTGCTACATCAGCTTGGCTCAAGAATTGAGTTAAAGTGTGACATTTTTGGAAGATCTTTAGGAACAGGAGAAGCAGGAAGCATGGAAGTGGGTACTGCCCTAGTGTTTCAGGGGCTCTGCAAACATGTGGGTGTACAGGACAAGCTTTCCATTGCAAACTTTATTGTAATGTATAAAATAGTTCTTCCCAGAAACAAAGGAAGATTCAAAAGCAAGCATGAAGTGATTCAATTGTAATTAAAACCAAAAAGAAAAAGAACATATCATTTTCTCCATGTTCTAGAACTACAATAAGGTTTTGTTTTCTTTAGTTTTATTAAATCATTAACTTCCAGTTTTAAAGTGAAAAATAATCTCTCAGCCATCCAAGTCATACTCAGAAATAGTGGTTCATTCCTTGGATAACCTCACTTTAAAAAGGCCACCATTAATCAGGGCAGCTGGGTGGCTCAGTTGGTTGAGCCTTCAACTTTGGCTCAGGTCATGATCTCTCAGTCCAGTCCATGGGTTTGAGCCCTGCATCGGGCTCTGTGCTCACAGCTCAGAGCCTGGAGCCTGCTTCAGATTCTGTGTCTCCCTCTCTCTCTGCCTCTCCCCCCACTTGTGCTTTGTCTCTCTGTCTGTCTCTTTATCTCTCTCTCTCTCAAAAACAAATAAACATTTAAAAAAAACTGTATTAAAAAAGGCCACCATTAATCAACTTGCAGTTCTAAGAAACTTCAATTTTCTATCCATTTTTTGTTGTTATTTTGTTCACTAAGAATCTCTGTTTGTAATTCAATAATATTCCCTTGTGGATATCAATATCAATAGCATGTACATGTACTCCACATGTATACGAAGTTATATTTTGAAAATAATAAGAAAATTTCCATAAAGATTGAGAGTGTTTCTTCTTTTTTTTTTCTTTTTTCTTTTCTTTTCTTTTTTTAATGTTTATTTGAGGGAGAGGCAGAATGTGAGTGGGGGAGGGGCAGAGAGAGAAGGAGAAAGAATTCTGAAGCAGGCTCCAGGCTCCAAGCTGTCAGCACAGAGCCTGATGCAGGGCTTGAACTCATGAACTGTGAGATCATGACCTGAGGTGAAGTTGGACATTTAACCAACTGAGCCACCCAGATGCCCCAAGAGGGTGTTTCTTCTTAATTCTGCTTCAAAGGCTTTTGCTTCTCGATTAGTCAACGTCTGTATTAGTTGTCCATAATGAAATTCAATTGGGATATGAAATGATTAAAGTATATTTTTCCACCAACTAGAAGTCCATTCCTCATGTCTATGTTGTTTTATATTTTCAGAAAAAAATTTGTTGGTAGTAAAAAATCATATTGAATAAAACTCTAGCAACAGAGTATAGTATCTTAAAAGAGCCAAATATCTTGAAGACATAGGAACACATAATTTTATCATTTTCAATGGTCCCTTTTCTTATTCTTACTAAACTTTAATTATAATAGAGTCAGATATTCCTCAAGGCTCACCAATGTCATTTGGATGAAAAATTCATTAAAGACCGTTCTAAAATGTCACTTGCTTTCAAACTTTAATCCATATGCTGTGGAGTTAACAGAGATAAGCAATTTCAAAATACCTATTGCAGTACTTATTGCAAATACAATTTTATTCCTAATTTTTGCCATATTCTCAATTCTCAGTACCTGAAATTCATAGTTCTGCTTCAAATAATATATCGCATTTTTTCAATTGTATTTTAATTAAAAAGTCTTTATAAACTTAAAGGATATTCAGGCAAACGATTATTAACGCATCCCCAAATATGTTAGATCGCAAATAGCCCACTGAAAAATCCTCTGCTACGTTATAACATGTGGAGTGATAGAAGGTATATAAGGAGGAGTCAGAAGTAATGTGTATGAGCAGAGGCAAACTGAAATTTATTCAGTGCAGAGCAAATCGAATTTTTGAAATACAACTTATTATGAAACGTGATTTTAAAAACCAATTCTATTAATTCCCAAACACTTAGCTTTACGTTCCTACTTTGGAAAACACTAACGACATCTCAGTGTACCAAGAGGAAACAATCCCTTTAATTCTATAGGTATATTATTCGATATGCTATTCCCTGCTTCTTACATAGAAATTTTAGCCTCTGGTGCCTGTGTGAGGCCTTTTTCCCCCATCTACTTCTTAACATAATCTTTCTCTTATATAACACCTTTCATTTGCAGCCTGCATCATATGTAAGTATCATTTCCAACTACTCCATTAACCTTGATCCCTTCTAATCTGTCACCAGGCATACTTCCAGGGAGTTCTTTCACTGGCACACTTCTTAAATGTCTAATGTGACACTTAATCACATTTTACAGGCTAAACAAAATCTCGACTTTGTATTTACTCGATTATTTTCATCAGGGTAGCCAGTGCACCTGCGTAATTCAAGTTTATGGACATATATTTAATGCAAATTAACTTGTTTAGTTACCTATACATGTCAGCCACAGCATTATCAAATTATAATATTTTGTGATGTTATATTCAGCTTTAAATTTTCAAATGATCATATTTTAAAACAAAAAATATTCTTGAGGTATAAACCCGATGAAATGTTATTTTCTTTGTTTAACAAACTGTCTGCGTATCTACTTTTTCCAGAAAAAGATTGACTGTGTCAGAGTTTTCTTACTTCTTTTTCAGTGCTGATCAATGTAATCACAGTATTTTTTTTTTTTCAGTAATTGACGTTAATTTCACCTCAAATTTAGAACAGGTATTTTATTCATTTACCTATGAAAATACTTTGCTCTAATGGCAGCTTTTGATTTTTTATATGAAAATTTAACCACTTTCTGAATTAACTCGGTGCCCATTACTGAATTCTATGGTACAATCTCCAACCAGTCCTTCATGGATTTTCTCTTTCAGTTTTGCAATGGTGTTTGTATATTATTTCAAATAAAGCAAAAGCACAAGTAAAAGCCAAAGTCTGAAGAGAAATTTCAGTTGTACTGTTACTGTGTTCTTCACAAAACAATATCCATCCAATTGAGGCATTTTGTCATCAAATGCTAACAAAAAGGACTGAACCCAAAATCAAAGGCTCCAAATACAACTATGCTAATTGCCATACATATTCAGCTTTGCAATTCAGATAAATCTAGGGATACATCTGCCTAAAACCGAAGAAAATGAATGTTTGGACATTATTTCTGTTTCTGTGCTTTCCATGCATGATGTGATTTAGATTCCTTCCAAGCCATTTACACAAACATACTTCTGTGTACTGTTATTTTATTTTATTTTTTCAATTTATTTATTTATGAGAGATAGAAACAGCATGAGTGGTGGGAGGGGCAGAGAGAGAGGGAGACACAGAATCCAAGGCAGGCTCCAGGCTCTGTGCTGTCAGCACAGAGTCTGACGCAGGGCTGGAACTCATGAACTATGAGATCATGACCTGAGCTGAAGTCAGACGCTTAACCGACTGAGCCACCCAGGCACCCCCAAAAATTGACATTCTTTTTTTTAATTTTTTTTTAACATTTATTTATTTTTGAGACAGAGAGAGAGCATGAACAGGGGAGGGTCAGAGAGAGAGGGAGACACAGAATCTGAAACAGGCTCCAGGCTCTGAGCTGTCAGCACAGAGCCCGATGCGGGGCTCGAACCCACGGACTGCGAGATCATGCCCTGAGCCGAAATCGGATGCTTAACCGACTGAGCCACCCAGGCGCTCCCAAAAATTGACATTCTTAAGATATTTACTAAGTCAAAGTTATTTTCTGAAGTAAATTTGAATTTTTACTTTTATTACATAGAAAAAAGTGACACGAAACAGTTTAATACAATTTATCTTTAGAAATAGTTGAACCATGAATATGAAAGTTTTGCTGTTGAATAAATATAATTGGAACATTTCTTCCCCCCCAATTTTTTCTTTAGTTTTGGAACTGTTATATGGAAAATTTGAATTTAGAATAGCTCAAAAGAGCTACTGATACCATGGTCTTTTGAATTTTAGAGGGAGAATAACTGTTTCTTAATTACGAACCTCATCAATATTAGAATGACTCAGATTTCCTAGTTTGTTAACTACCCGTAAGATAGGACTGGAGGGTGCTACTTAATTTGATATAGTTGAATCACAAGAACAATCATTTAGTGAAGGAGATTTGGTGACCCAAAATAGGAGATACTGCTTCTTCAAAGTCCTTACATAACATCAACATGTAGTTTGGTCTTGGAAAAATATAACTTGATATGTTATTTTATTTCCATTTAGCATAGTTTATTTGTATAGGAAAGTTTTACTTCAGCAAAGCATTTCGTATCATATCTTTCAAAGCAAACAAAATTTTGCTGGGTATAAATCACACTGTGGTGTCAATAAAACCCATGAGCATGAAGTACATAATGATCTTGGAATTTCTGAAGTTTTTCCTTTTCAAAGTGCTATCTCACTCACTCTAAACAGAAAAGCATTTTATTTCATTTTTTGGTCTGTGAAATGATCAGATGATCTATTTAAAACAACAAATTGTAATAATTCTTTGGAATAACTAAGTTTAACTATTATAATATTATGCATGAGCAATGCAATTTTCTTCATGTAGTCTCATAAAGAATTATACATTGTCATTATACTTA
This sequence comes from Herpailurus yagouaroundi, assembly GCF_014898765.1. Taxonomy (NCBI): domain Eukaryota; kingdom Metazoa; phylum Chordata; class Mammalia; order Carnivora; family Felidae; genus Herpailurus; species Herpailurus yagouaroundi. Next base: position 49,228,959 of record NW_024412405.1, on the reverse strand, counting down.
GTAATTATGTTGGAAAAATATAATTACACATTATAATACACTTTCAGTATTACAAGTAATTAAAGTAAAAAAACAATTATTCTATGAATAATTCATTTTTTCTTTTAAAAAATCTTTTTTTTCTTTCTTCTTTTTTTTTTTTTTTAGAAAGGAAGCTGATATCAAAGAATTGTTAGGGACTTTAAAATGAACAAGGAACCAAACAGAGACTCTATTAAAATGCTATATTTTAGTAGCTTTGCAGAAGATATTCAGAATATCATATAAATAAGCCATATAACTTAAGAATGCTATGCTTAACTGATATGGAAGTCTAACTTCTACACCAATACATGGAATCTGAGAATGTCCTTGGCAGAGAAGAGGACATATAGAAAAATGCACATAAATTACATTAGCCCTATGAGACCTACATATAATCAGGCTTTTCACTGCTACAAAAAAGATAAATTCATCTTCCATATTCTCTTACTTTCACAATCTACTCTTACTCGAGCTGAATGATTTAACTATAAAGAATATCTAGACATTCCACTTTTCCATTTAATTTCTATATATGTACTTTTGTGACTCAATTATATATATTATGACTGTTTCAGATGATTAGAAACACTGAATAATATATTGGAATATATTCCAACTCCTTTTTGGTTAAACTGTCTTAAGCTTTACAGAATATGACTAGAAATTTTAGGGATTTGAAGCCTGTTTTGATTATAATATCTAACATATGTTGACCGTATCTTATGTCCAAGACAATGCTTTTTACACATATTAGATCACTTTTATTCTTACAAAAATCCTAAGAGGTAGTCACTATTAGAAAACACATTTTTCAGATAAGAAAACTTGGCCTTAGAGAGATAAAGTTACTTGCTCAAATAACTTGCAAACGATGAAAGAGTTTGAATAGACTGTCCAGTCCAAGAGGATGGTATTTTAACCACTATGTTACAGTATGACCTCAGATTTTATCTAGAATTCCTAGAATTGTTTGAGAAATATCCAAATTAGTTAATCATGGCTATCAGAGAAGATCAGATTGTGCTACGCTGTTTAAACTATATCATTAATATGAGGATATACATCTATGGCAATTATATCTAGATGATTGATAGATAGATAATAGATAGACAGATGATAGATATAGATACATGATAGATTTCCCAACAAATATTTCTTAAATATCACGTATATTCAATTGTAAATACTTTCATAAAAAGAGATATTATATTTAGAAGTACTTTGACTCCATGAACTTTCTATGATGCATACTCATGACTCTCTTTAGATTCCATTGACTTCAAATATTATATCTGATTAACTTTGAGGCTTCAGTTCAGTAGCCTTCCAATTATCTCACTGTGGATCAACAATCTACTTCTTTCATAATACAGTAGAAAAGGCAGGGCTTGAAGTTAGGCAGACCTCAGTTCTAGTCTTTATTTTGCCATTGCTAACTCTGCAAAGTTAAAGAGTTGCTTAAAGTTCTCCTGTATGTAAATGTAAGGCCACCTCCCCAAGGTTTAATTTATTCATTTCTAAATTGTTGATAATACCAACATCACAATGAACCATGTATATATAATCTATATAGTGATATACTGAGCACTCAGTAGATAGCAGCTAATAAACAAAATAAGCAAATTATCAGTTGATGCCAGAAAAAAAAAGCATCAGATACATCTTCACACATGTGTTTAAATAGGCATAGTGGTGGTATACGAAAGTACAGTATTCAACTTTCCAAACAACACAAATATTTAGTTGAATTATATAGAACATTGTTTAGGATTGGGTTCTTGGAATGATTAAATAATATTTTTAAAATATGAAGATGATCTGGATACTGCATGTAAATGTCTCCCTCACCCTCCCATTAGAGAAAGACATACATAGATTTGGTACAGGTTACTAAAAAATCATCTTCAATTATGAAATATACTTAATTACTCTTGTGTAATTCTATTGAAAAGAAAATTCATCTTGAAATAGAAGAAAAGAGACCTATGTCAGGGGAGAAAATTGAAAATCATGAAACAAAGAGAATGAGGAAGAGAAAAAAAATTACTTGAAAAGAATGTGTACACACAAAATAGAATTTAATTTCTGCTACTAGAGAAAAACAGTTTTCCATTCATCTCAATTGGCTACCATTCCAGATATTTATACTTAGCCATCTATCTTCTTTAGCTTTAGTGGAGAATCTTCATGGTGTGATTAAATTACATTTAGTCTCTGTTTGTATTCATCCTGTAACAAGCCCCAGATTGATACTTGTCTACTGTCAACATCCCTGCATCTAATGGACAGTGGCAATAAAAGTTTCCACATAAATTGTGCAATTAACATTTTTTTTTTTTTTTTTTTTAGTCTGTGCAAATGGAAAAGCCTGGCTTTAAAATATAAATTAACAACATCTGTTTTGTAGTACGGGCGGTTGTATTCCAGTGAAGTTTGACAAAGTTTACCACCAAATTTTAGCATGACCAGTCCTGGGAAATATTGCACTCAGTTCAGTTAGAATATTTGTTTAACCGACCATTTTTGACAGCGAGTCAGTCATGGGAATCAGTGCTCCAACACTGAAGCAAAATGATGTACTATCTAAAGACGTTTCCCATCGCAGTTCGGTACCAAGTTGATTGCCTCCCTGCACCCCACCTCCAAAAAAGCAATTACATGGAAAAACAACATTAATGTGATTTCCACTTCTGGCCATAATGAAATTACTGGGATGTATTTAGCCCTCACCATAAACAATAAGTAGACAAAATGTAAGGAAAGATGTTTTCAAATATTCAACAACAGGTAGTACAGGGCAGAGATCCCTGAGGAAAGGAAACGAATGAGTTCATTGAGTTTCTGTAGTCTCCAAAGCTCAGGAAGAGGGAGACTGATCACAGTTTAGCAGTCTCCCCAAGTTTAAGGGGTCTCTCTCCAGGTCCTGCCTGTTGTTTAGCATTGCTATTCTTGTTACTTGGAAGTGCTGGGGGTCTTTTTAATTACCGATTGCAGGTTACAGTCATCATGAAACCCAGTGAGTTTGGCCAACAAAGGTATGGTCTTACCAGCAACCTGTTCCCTCCACCGTGGGGGCCAAACTCGGCCCAAACTCTCCTCCCCCCTTTACACACAGCTGCAGTTTACTTGTTTGTTCTACTGTGCTATCCTTGAACAAGAAGATCTTTTATCTCTTCCCCAGGGTGGAGGCCCTTTGCCCCCACCTCTTCCTCCTCCTCGTCCAGAAGCAGTGGAATTTTGCCTGTGCTGCCTGCCTTCAGATGGGAAGAATTCCTGCCACGACCCCAGCACTTGCAGGGTCTTGCTACTTAGGAAGAAAGGTCTGGGGAAATGCATTTTCTGCCCTGACCCAATAGCAGCTGACCATTTCTAAAAGCCCTCACTGTGGTATAGCTCTCTCTGTAGCCTAGCTCCCACTCTGTCTGGTGAACCCCTAGCTCTTGGATAAAAGCTTGCAAGTGAGTGCAACACCCTCTTGTATCTGAGGTTCCCAGTTTATCTGTCACATGAGTCCCCAGTCATTAGAAAACTGTCAAAATTATAGCTGACTTCTCCTTACCCTCTTTTAATGGAAATCACCACTTTTACCCATACTCTGACAAAGGCGAAATGTTTCCCATCTCTTTCTGAAGGGTTTGTCACTCTTTAAAATGTATTGCACTCAGTTATCTTGCAACCAACCTCAGCTCTCAGTTGGGCCTGAGAAAAGAAATGATGTTGTGAACTTCCTGAATTGTTTGTCTGTTTGTTTATAGAGTGGAGACAATGTTTTCTCATACTTCTCTATATTTCACTCAGAAGTGGGTCTTCTGTCAGTATTTTGATTACTTTTTTTTCTAAAGGTTGCTTCCCTTGACATTATCTGTTTCCTTCATTTTAAATTCTTTTCCTTTTCTTTTTGTTTGCTTCGGTATATGTTTTCTCTATAGGGTCTCCCCCCTCCCCAATCTCTTGGAATCTGTATGGTCATGTTAGGGCACATTCACTGGTGGGTCCACAGTAAAATGTTTCATTGAGGGACACCCATTCTCCCCACCTCCCCAGCACTAATGTCTAAATCGGTTACCATAAACAGAAATATCTCTTTTCCACAGGTTATACATTTGTGACCAGAAGTGTTCTGCAAGTCAAGGAGTTAAAGAAGTGGAGTGTCCTTGTTTAATTACTTTGCTCTTATGTATTCCCCGATCTAGAGCCTTTTCACATCACTCTCAATCTTCTTAAGATGATCAGTGATTCATTTAACTTCCCAGGATAAACCCAGTATTTCAGGTATAAAGGTGAGAGGGTGGATGATCCAGGTTCGCTAGAAAGATAGTTAAAATAGTTTTCTGTCTTGGGGCACGTGGGTGGCTCCGTCGGTTAAGTATTCGACTTCAGCTCAGGTCATGATCTCACGGTTCGTGAGTTCGATCCCCACATCGGGCTCTGTGCTAACAGCTTAGAGCCTGGAGTCTGCTTCAGATTCTGTGTCTCCTTTTCTCTCTTCCCCTTCCCTGCTGGCACTCTGTCTCTTTCTATCTTTCAAAAATAAGTAAATGTTAAAAAAGAATTTTAAAAATAGTTTTCTGTCTTGAGTTCTACTTTTCAATTCCACCTTCAGGAGGAAATGTCTCAAATTCATCAGTTGATTGGGTAACAGGGTAAAGGTTACAACACCTGTAACTTCCTATAGCTTTCTCTTGCTTTTTATTTTTTCCCCTCAAACATAACTTCTTATATAGCTAGTTTACTTTTCATGATTTTGTTGGTATCTCTTATCCACTCTTGTCTGCCTTCCTATTCCATTTGTCTTTCCAGGTTTATACTTTTCTATTCCTTTTCTGCTATTTTACTTCATACTATGGGAGGTGTGACACAAAGTACACACATGTGTGTATAAAGCTACCAAATTTAGCCAGACATAACTTGTTGCAATTATCGATTGTCTACATTCAGACTATTATTTGGTGATCTTTATTTTAATATTCTCCTTTACTGTATCCAAATAAGCATCATTTAGTCTCCAATCCATATTTCAACGTATTCATGATGAATTAGTTGGCTTATAAGCGTTCTTCGGCTCTTAATTAAAGCAATAGTCCAAATCAGCCAGTTAACAATGTTTGTGGGCACCACCATGACAGTCATGAACATCCGTGTCAGTTTCCTATGTGTCAGACACTTTCCTACCCTCTTTCCTATCCATTTATAGATATTTTTCACTTAAAACTAGAATACTCATTAGCCCTACATATTTACAAAACAAATCTCTGATAAGGAGTTTATACCCCAAATATATAAGGGACTCATACAATTCAATAGCAAACAAACAAAACATAAACAAACAAACACACAAACAAAAACCAACTAAAAAAAAAAAAAAAAGGAGATGAAGGACCTAAATAGATACTTTTCCAAAGACGAGAGATATACGAGAAGGTACAGAGAACATCACTAATCGTCAGAAAAATGCAAACCAAAACCACAATGAGATATCACCACACCCCTGTCAGAATGGCTGTCATTTAAAAAGACAAGAGGGGCGCCTGGGTGGCTCTGTCAGTTAAGCGTCCAACTTCCGCTCAGGTCATTATTTCACCTTTTCTAAGTTCCAGCCTCGCGTCGGGCTCTGTGTTGACAGCTCAGAGCGCCGAGCCTGCCTCAGATTCAGTGTCTCCCTCTCTCTCTGCCCTTCGCCTACTTGTTCTCTGTTTCTCTCTCTCTCTCAAAAGTAAATAAATATTTAAAACAAAAAAGACAAGAAATAACAAGTGCTGGAGAGGGTATAGAGAAAAGGGAACACTTGTACTTTGTTGGTGGGAATGTAAATTGATACAGTGATAATACAAAACAATATGGACTTTCCTCAAAAAGTGAACATATATGTACCATATGATCCAACCATCCCACTTCTGGATACACTATCCACAGGAAATGAAATCAGTATCTTGAAGAGGTAGCTGCACTCCTGTGTGAATCGCAGCATTACTCACAAAACCAAGATATGGAAATACAGAATATTATTCAGCCAGGAAAAAGGAAATCCTGCCATTCGTGACAACATGGAAGAGCCTGGAGGACGTAATGTTTTGTGAAATAAGCCAGACACAGAAAGGCAATACTGCATGGTCTCACTTATATGTGGAATCAGAAAGTTGAACTCATCAAAGCGGAAATAGTACTTGCCAGGGGTTGGGGGTGGGGGAAATGGGGACATGTTGGTCAAAGGATACAAACTTTCAGTTATGAGATGAATATATTCTGGAGATCTACTGTACAGCATGATGATTGTGGTTAATTATACTGTATTGTATACTTGAAATTTGGTAAGGGAGTAGATCTTAAGTGTTATCACCGTACAAACACACAAATAGTCAACTACGTGAGGTGATGGATATGTTAATTTGCTTGGTTATGGTAATCATTTCACAGTGTATACATATATCAAATCAGAATAATGTACATCTTAAATATATACAATTTTTATTTGTCAATTATACCTCAATAAAGCTGGAAAAATTTCAACAAAAAATGAAAGCAGAGATTTTGAATGGCAAGGTCAATAGTTATAAGCTCTCTAAAAAGTTTCTGCTCCTTACCATTATGCTGTCACCGACACCACAAAAGTGTTATTAATTAAACCCTAATAACATTTTTGATATACCAGTAAATGTCAATAGTACTTCCATTTCACCTCATAATTGAGTCTTACACATGGTTTGTAAGGGTTTTATTAAACCCTTTCTATCAACCCCCTAAAAACTTATCCCAAAGTTACTAGCATTAAGCAAATAATTTAATCTTAAAATTAAAATGCTATACATTCATACTTTAAAGCCATTGAAATATGGGAGTAATAATTACCTTCTGTTCTAGAAAGGTTTCGCAGAATGCCTAAATGTATGTTTAGCAGATATGAAATATGGGCTGATTTTATATTGCAATCTTCTTTTATAAACTATATATTACATATCGCTATTTTATACATAACATCTCTGTATGGTGAACAACTTGTTCCAATTTGCCTCTGTCTTTCCCGGTTTTGGCTCTGAGTCTCTCATTCTGGAAAAGTCCTAAGTCCCGGGCAAACCAGGTTGCTCAGCAGCCCTTTGTCTTTATTATATATTCTGAACATTCAGAAACCTAGAGGCTAGAAGAGAAGCAAGGAAATTCCATGTAGAGATTCAAAATCACACAATACTTTAACGCTGAAAACACATATTGCTCAAGAGACATATCTTCACCGTGACTTTGTTTTCCTTCATTCCTGTCATAGTAATGAGGCTTATCAATACCTAGAGTTACATAGTGGTTACACTTAAGGTCTCTTAGCAAAAGTAGGCATCTGATTAGGAAAATACAACATATTTCCTCTGGGAAAGGAGTTTTTTCAGGGTGGAAATGTGCAAAGTCACTGCACAGGGTGAAGAGGAACGTGGGAGGGAAACTCTGAGGAGGGAATCATGTAGGTACAGTAGAATAGTAGTGTTCTTTGCTGATGGCAGCCTTGAATGCTCAGTTGAGGGTTCAGATATTCTCAGATGTAAGAAAGAAGGCAGGTTTATAAGGTGGTGAAAATGGACTTTTCCAAAGAGCAAATTACCCTAGTGTGTATGGATTTCCCAAAGAGAGGAGAATCATAAAGAAAACTCTTATACAGAAATTTGGCTCCTGTAGTCCTGGCTTGCTTTGAAACAAAGAGAGAAGGAATCACTTGTCCTTGGAGCTTGAAAAAGTTTGTCAGAAGAGGAGAAACTTCTCACCTCTATGTCTTCCCCGTGATAGGTATTTTTCTTATGTTGACACCTCCTGAGCAAGGGGCTATGAATGCCTAATTAGGAAATACATTGCACAATACAGTGTTTCATAAATAATTACAGGGAGAATGGTGCTAACTATATACTGTGTTTTAAAGAAAACTCTGAACCTGGTTAAGTGTGTTCCTGAGCTCTTGGTCTCACCTCATGTTTATATACTTCCATTCTCTTGTAACTCTTCATTCTTTAGTCTGAACAATGACTATTCTCAGTTTTAAACATTCATGCAAAGAGCTGGACTGAGTAATACTTCAAAGCACATGAAACAGCCAAGTGAAAGGAAAAAGAGGCACATAAGATGGATAATGCTCAGAGTTCAAAGCTTTCAGTTCTCTTTCTTACAGCTTCATGGTGCATCCATTCAGAAGGAGCTCTGGTTCAACACTGCAGATAAAATATCATTAGGACAAACATTTTCCTCATTGAGTTCCAAGACTTTTGTCACTGGTTAAATAAGCACGGAGAGTCTTATTTTTAGCTATGCGCTTTTCTGGATTCTGAGGACTGGGTCTATCTTATCTCACCCTTAGCTCAGTATTACCAAATCTCATTACAATAAGGCAACAGAATATATGGTTCTGCACATTTGTTTGTTTTTTCCTAGACCATTTCACACATTATTTTTTTTTCTTTCCTTTCTTGTTGGAATTTAATGGTATATTTTGTGCACTATTCCATGACTTTGCATTTCTTCTTGCCACATTTTTCTTCTTTAGGCATAATTTTTTATTATTCTACAGACTGCATCATTTAATTTGTGAATAATTTTTGCAAAAAAATGTTTAAGATGTCAAAAATTAAAAAAAAAAAAAGGAAAAGAAAAAGAAAGAAAATCCAGACAACTAACATTGTGTTTGGATGGAAAGCCTAGTGTTGTGTCTCAGTCTATTCACAGTAGTTAACAGGTGTGAATTGCTTCCTCACTAGCATAAATTTCCTGCTGTGCAGCCCTTTGTTCACTTCATGATGCTTTCCTGCTCTATTATGACTGCAAAAATACCTGATTCTGCCTTAATGTAATTTTAAATGCTTTACTGCTTTGAATAATGTTTATCTGGAAGACCCTTCCTGAAATGAAATTGAATACAGTAAAGGAAGCAAGTACCACATACATGTACAAGAAAGACTGCAGGCTATTGCATGTACATGCAAACATGCATAAATCATACATAAATTTATGCACACATATATTTAAATGTGTGTTCATGCAATAGAGCTTTAGTTGTATAGAATCAGATCTATCTATCTATCATCTATCTATCAATCTATCTATCTAGTTATCTATCATCTATTATCTATATTCGTGTGTGTGTGTGTGTGTGTGTGTGTGTGTGTGTGTGTGTGTATACATTTCTTGGTAAGGAAGAAGTTTGCTTCAATACTGCAGGTGTAATATACTTGTCACACTATTCTCTCTGAGAATTTTAGAGATTCATCTTTGAGATTGGAATCTAATCTGGAAGGAAATTATTTCTGGAAATTTGTAGATGCCTAGTGCCAGGAGCAGAGATCTGTATTGATAAATATAACCTATTATAAGGCTGTTAAGAAATCCATATCAGGAGAACTACCATTGCTGCACGATTTATTCAGAGTATACTCATGATCTGGTGAGTTTTCTGGGTCACTTTCTGGTTCCATTTTAGACCATGGAATTTAACTGGGATGCCCTGTTCAGGAAAGGTCTGTGCTTAAAAAAGCTACCACCCCATCACCATAGTAAACCTACCAGAAAGTGCTGCTGTTAAAGAAAAAATTCTGACACATGTTAAAATGGTAAGGAAGACTTTATTCAGGACTACTGTGATAGGTGTCAAGTCTATCACAACAAGACAGAAATTGAGCTCAACTTTGAATACAAAAAAGGAAAAATGAGGATTTATAAATGGATAGAAAATTACTAAGGGGAGACATCAAGGGTAGGGAGATTCTTGCTAAACTGACCTAATGGGATTCTTGCTGAAGGCAGGCTAGAGTGACCTGGTATCAACAGGACAATGGGGAGGGAAAAGGAGGGGAGGAATTTGACCAGGTAACTATGGGGGTGGGAGTGTTCTCCCTAAACTGATTTGGTTGGATTCTTTCTAAATCCAGACTACAAGGTCAGACACCAACATCCAAGGATGAAGCCTAGTTGAGACAAGGGCTCAGGGCAGCCTCACTGAAGGAGAGAGTCTTTGTCTTCACCTCGTGGTGGAGGGGAAAAGATGATTCCATCATGCGCTACAAGGATTACAGAAGTGGCATGCATACAAACGATGGTGTGTGTTGAGCACTGGTGGCAGAGGAGGCTTCGGCAGCCATCCTACCCAGGGCTTCAGTGACAGTGCTAGACATAGCTACAGAGACAGCTCCTGTGAAGTTTGGAGGAGAGCTTGGCAGGGTGGCATCAGTGTGGCAGTGCAGCCCAGGCAGAGCAAGAAGCAAGAGAAAGGCTAGAGTAATCAACAGGAGTCAGTAGCATCAGTGACCAGAAGTGTTGGGAGAAAGTGGATTGGCCATATGCTGGGACACACACACACATTTCAGGCAGAAAAGGAACCTTGAATATGAATCCGAGATACTGTCCTTCCACAGGTGGGGGTTTATGGAAAGTGACCTCTTATTAAATTGACCTCATTTGTACCCACAGGCTGGTGAAGCTTGGAGACTTTTAGCAATTGAAATAATAATTTAAAATAAATATAAGCCATAAATGCACACATAATAAAAAATGTGAGTAAAATAAAAATAAGCTCCTCTTTTAGGTACCTTACCAACGTCTACTGTCAGAATCTGGGCTGGGAATGATAAAGGTGATGAAGACGTCAAAGACAATAGCAAATGCAAGGGAGAAAATTAAATATTACACTGAAGGCAAACACAAATAATTGGAATGCAGGGTGTTTCCTCTTCAAATAAGTCTTACAGCGTTTCTACCTGCAGTTCACAGTCCAATAGATCATCAGAGGATATTACAATAGATACAACTTTGCATTCATTTACTCTTCTCTTGATGAGGTTTTCTTTGGGTAACCAGAAGAAGGCACGGTCCCACCAAGCTACTGGAAATCCCTGAATCAATATCTGAGTGCACTTTGAAGGAGGAATGGCTGAGATATTGGCAGAAGGAATTCCACTCTTAGAATGGAAGTAAAGTTGTGGCTAAACAAGAGCATGAGAGAATGGAGCACGACACAATCATGACCCCAGTGAAGCCGCCTCCACCAGGGAATCAGACAGGCTGGTAGTGGGACTTCCAGCGAGAGTCCTCTGCCCTGGGTCCTGCTGCCTCACCTGCTGCCACTAAACTGGACCCTGAAAGTTGTTGCTCAGATGCTCTCTGCTCAGCTTGTTCTGATATGTGTCCAACAATCAATGTGCGAGTTTTTATTGAGTGCGTTTTCCGGGCCCGGAATTAACTCCATCCCAGAGGAACACACAGGAAGTGGAAGGCTCCATTTCTGCATCTGGGAACATTTGGTCAAGTTATAGGCAGATGATTAATATACATGATTAGGAAGCAAAACTATAAAAGATGATTAACAGAACAGCACTAACACATCGAATATAGAACTTACCAGTTCATGTTATAAAATGACTCAGGTTATAAAATTACTTGCAGCTTTGGTTCTTCTGTCACTGTGTGAGTTGGGCAAATTCTTATTGTATCTTGATGCTCAGTGACCTCGGCAGTGAAATAAGGGGATTTGATTGTTCCCTGAGATGCCTTCCTTTCAAAGTTTACAGTTTATGAAATCCTTTCCGGTGCACCGCAAGAAAGTAGCTGTTTTATTGAATTATACTGAATTTTCAGTTTTGCTCAGGTTACGAACCACATATAAAGATAAATACGGGGAAAAATACAACATTAAAACAAGTTGGAGGTCTTAAAATCTAAATTTCACAACTCAACTGGCATACAACAAGCAAGAAGAATTTCTTCAGTAGAGGGATTTGTTGAACTTTGATCAAATGTTTTCGAATCATATAACCATATGCAAGTACGAATTTCCCATCATATATCTACCTATACACACACATAAACAACATATATACAGATATTTAAATGTATGTACATATATGCATATATATCCATATATACATACGTATATACATTTGTTTATATAATGCAGTCAGCAGTTATGCAAACACACTGAAAACTTCTTGTGATTTTCACATCAACTCACTGACATTATTTCTTATATTATTAATTCTTATTTTCATTTCTTTCCATTCTTATTCAGGGCATTAGATAAGACCACATTGTTGACTATTAACATAGCATAACTGTGAAGAAGGTGCCAATATGGCATTTTTAAGGAAGTTAAACAATATCCTTGAACAAATATTTGAACAAGTTTGTCATCTGTTCACACTTAAGTAAATAATTTATGAGACTTAGTATGGTCTGCATGCAGATGTGAATGCCATGGACATATTTTAAAACATGATATTGTTATGTTCATGAAGTCTAGAAGGCTTGACTTCAGTAAGTGGGATGTGTCCTTTCGTGGACGAGAAAAGCGGCGTTGGCAGCATGGAGAACTTGCAGACACTAGTCAATGCAACTTGAGAGTTGGATTTTGCTAGTCTTAAGATCCTCTTTGGAATGAAGTGTTTCCTCCACTTACCATTTGAAATCCTGTTTTATATTTTGCATTCCTTAAAATCACGGTGTATAAATATATTCAGAAGTTACAAATCACAGTAGGTAACTATTTACCCTAAACTTTCAGTAAACTTTATTCTCAAATCATTCATAGTTACAGTCTGCATTTTAACCATTTAATTGCAGAAGAGGGAACATACCTGTTTCTTTTTCACCTAACTCATAAATGTTTTCATAAATTTGGTGGTTGTGTATGTAGATAAATAAATGGTTCTCATTAACCAGGCTGTGAATGGAGCTTCAGTCAAAAACTGGAGCTTCTTAAATGACTCTGAAGGACACTATAAAAAGTATACACATTAAAGACTGACCTCATTACACATATAATGTGTTCAATTATTCTAACTCTTATGTTTCTCTCTAACAAATTGCACTGATGCAGCCAACCAGAATTTTAAAGCTATAACTTTAGTTATTAGTTGCTGCAAGAGTTGGATGTTGTAATCACAGTGCTTAGGCTTTCATTCCTGTTGTCACCACTTATTTGATCTATAACCTTGAATAAGTTACTTAATCTTTTTCTGCCTCAATTATCTCCCCTGTGGTATGGGAATATAAATAGCACCCAGCTGGTAAGGCTTGTGTAAGGATGAAATTGTTTAGTGTGTTTATTTCCTTTTAAATTTTTTTAATCTTTATTTATTTTTGAGAGAGAAAGAGAGACAGACTGGAGACAGAGCGGGAGAGGAACAGAGGGAGAGGGAGACACAGAATCAGAAGCAGGCTCCAAGCTCTGAGCTGTCAGCACAGAGCCCAACCTGGCACTCTAACCCACAAACTGCGAGATCATGACCTGAGCGGAAGTCAGAGGCTTAACCGACTGAGCTAGCCAGGCACCCCTGTTTAGTATGTTTAAAATGCTAAGTGCTTGATATATATTTGAAATAATATTTTTACTATTATTAGCAATCACTATGGATATTATTCTCTACAATTCAGTATCAGAAGTGATCACAGATGCTAAAAGTAGAAAATTTATGCACATATTAACATTGAGAACTTCTAATGATAGGACAACAAAAACATGGGGAATACTCTCTTTAACACTTGCTTGCAATGGAATAGCTAAAGATTTACACTTGCTTTCATGAATGATTACAAAGCTTCACTAATCAAAACAGTGTGGTACTGGCATAAGGACAGACATAAATCAACTCGAGGGAAAAAGAATCCAGGTAAAACCTTGAATTGATATTCACAAAAGAAGATGTACAAATGGCTAATATGCACATGAAGACAATCAATATCTTTAGTCATCAAGATTTGACAATAAAAATGAGATAATACTTCGCACCCATTATAATGGCTAAAGAAACTAAGACTGACAACACCACGTCTTGGGGAGGGTGTGAAGCAATGGGGGTACTGCAAAATGGAACAACCACAATAAATTTATTCTTTTTTTTTTTATTTTTTTTTAATTTTTTTTCAATGTTTATTTATTTTTGGGACAGAGAGAGACAGAGCATGAACGGGCGAGGGGCAGAGAGAGAGGGAGACACAGAATCGGAAACAGGCTCCAGGCTCTGAGCCATCAGCCCAGAGCCTGACGCGGGGCTCGAACTCACGGACCGCGAGATCGTGACCTGGCCGAAGTCGGACGCTTAACCGACTGCGCCACCCAGGCGCCCCAATAAATTTATTCTTAAACATTCAATTTTTCCTTTGCATTCTGGAGTTGATTATGGATAAAAAGTAACAATTCACATTAGCTTCCCAACTTAGCAAAAGTAAGAATCGATGGCGTTTCTTTGGAAGTTCTTCTCAAAACACTGTTGCCATAGCTCTATCCCGGGTCTGAGACAAGGTGAATATTTCCTAGATTGAAGGGATGGTCATGTGGAAAGTAGAAAGTGAACCAGCCATGACAGGCATGGAAAATAAATCCATAACCCTTGTAAAATACTTTTTTCACTACTAACTAGAATATTGATATAATGAGTGAAGAAATATTAAATGGTAAAGAAAAAAGTCATAATAATCTTGAATTTGAATAAGTAGTCAATAGTAATTAAAACAGAGTTGTAGATGGTGTAATATTCATCCATACTTTAGGTGGAGAAACACTCAAAATAAATTTCCACAAATGACCTCTATTTTAACATGTTATGTACACATAGAGCACTCAATCTAATTATAAACAGAGAAACAATGCCTCTCTTAATTTTAATGATCCAAAATTGAAGCACTCCATCACAAAGGTAAGGCATGCTAAATTTGATCAAGTAGTGTGGATGTATGTATCCTTGACAAAAATGAACAGAATACTTCAGTAAACTGAAATGATATATTGTACTCTACTCACACACATGCACACATATATCCACTAACCATGACTTCCCAGACAGCACCTGAGAAATCTCTTTATATACAGTGGGTAACCGAGATCTTGAAGTTAAAGAGGTGGTTCATTGCATTACTATTTGTAGTATTTTCACTACTCTCTCGGTGACGTTATGTGTTATTCCTCCTTTACCAGCCTGTAGGAAACATTTGATAGGAGACCATGTGCTAATCTTGGGGTGAAAATAATATTTAAAAATTAATAAGCCCACAGCATTCAAGAAAGAGGGGTATCAGTGAAACAATAGACAGATTAATGGTACAGAATAGAGAGCAGAAATAGAACCATACTTAAATATAGTCACTTGATCTTTGACAAAGGGACAAAGGCAAGACAATTGAGAAAAGACAGTCTTTTCAACAAATGGTCCTAGAACAACTGAACATGGACATGCAAAAAAACGAATCTAGACACAGACTTTATACTTTTCACGAAAATTAAGTTAAAGTCAATCGTTGATCGCACATGTAGCTGTAAAATGCTAAACTATAAATCTCCTAGAAGATAACAGAGGAAAAAACCTGTGCGGCCTCGTGTATGGTTGTGGCATAGCTTCAACACCAAACGCAAGAGCCATTAAAGAAAAAAATTGATCACCTGGACTTCACTAAAATTAGAAACTTCTGCACTGCAAAAGTCAATGTTAAAATAATGAAAAGACAAGCCACAGACTGAGAGAAAATATTTGTGAAAGACACATTTCATACAGTGCTGTTATCCAAAATAGACAAAACAGTTAAAACTCAACAATCGGAAAACAATGGGATTTAAAAATAAGCCAAAGCGCTTAACAGATACCTCATACATCTATCAGAATGGCTCATATTTGGAACACTCTCATCCACAAATGTTGGAGTAGATATGGAGCCACAGGAACTCTCATACATTGCTGGTACGAATGCAAAATGATACAGGAACTTCAGACGACAGTTCAGAAGACAATTCTTATAAAACTAAACATGCTTACCATATGATTCAGTAATCTCGCACCTTGGTGTCTACCCAAAAGGGTTGAAACTTATGTTCACTCAAAAAAATCTGCATTTGGATATTTATAGTAGCTTTATTCATAATTGCCAAAACTTGGAAGCATCCACGAAGTCCTTCAGTAGGTGAATGGGTTAAAAGCACGCAAATAAATGAAGGAACAATGTAAGTATGTTACCATTCAGACAATGGAATACTATTCAGTACTAAAAAGAAAGGAGCTATCCAGCCAGGTAAAGACACAGGTAGAAACTTAAATGCATATTACCAAGTAAAATTAGCTAATCTGAAAAGGTTGCATATGTATGATTCCAACTATATGACATTCCCTGAAAGGTAAAACCATGGAGACAGAAAGAAGATCAGTGGTTGCCAAGAACTGAGGTCAGAGCGGGGGAATCAGTAGGCCAAGCACAGAGGATTTGGGGGGTAGTGAAAATATCCCGTATGATACGATAATGGTGGATGTATATCATTATACATTTGTCCAAACTCATAAAATCGATGTGTAACACCAAGAGCGAACCCTAATATGAACTGTGGACTTTGGGTGATCATGATGTGTCAATGTAAGGTCATCAGTTCTAAAAAATGTAGTACTCTGGTAGATGTTGATAGCAGGGAGGCTAAGCATGTGTGGAGTCAGAGAGTATACAGAAAATCTCTGAATCTTCACTATTTTGCTCTGAATCCAAAACTGTGATAAAAATAGTATTTAAAATAAAAATAAAAAATTATGAGTGCTTAGAAAATATATTACAACGACATTATAATTTTTCATCAGTGACATTTAAATTATTGTATATTTTATTAGTGATGCAAAAGATATCATGGAAAAGGGGTGCCTGGGTGGCTCAGTTGGTTAAGCATCTGACTTCAGCTCAGGTCGTGATATCACAGTTTGTGGGTTCAAGCCCCACATGGGTCTCTGTGCTGACACCTCAGAGCCTGGAGCCTGTTTTGGTTTCTGTGTCTCCCTGTCTCTCTGCCCCTCCCCTGCCCGCACTCTGTCTCTGTCTCTGTCTCTGTCTCTCAAAAATAAAGAAACTTTAAACACTTTTTTTAAAAAATCATGGAATATAGGTATTTTAATGTCTCCCGGTGTGTTTTCTATAAGATCTTTCAGAGGCTAGTAATCTAAACAGTCCTTACACTGCATGCCGGTTCAGCTGGAAATGTTAATCATATTTCTATTCCTCAGGAGTGGAGAACACAAAGGCCACAAAATTTCTGCTATACAGATGATTTATTAAGTGTTGAATATTCTCCTTTTCATTACTATGCATTTACTTGGGAAAACAATCTTTGTAGAGGAAGAGGAACCATATGACAACTAGTAATTTGCAAACAAACACAAAAAGGATCTGCTTCACTGATCCATGGCATTAGCGGAGTCTTGGGGGCTCTTAACAAGCATATTAGCTGAACAATACAGACCTCCATCTCCAGGTCATGCACACACAAGTCCACACTCATTCTCTCATACATACTCCTTTCACAAACCGTATGCATGCATCACAGAAGCACGTGCAACATGCACATGCACAACATACACACACACACACACACATGCATATGTGCACATGATGCACTAGGCTAATCCACACATTCATGACAAGTAGCAAGTACTCAAGAGTTATTACCTAAAGAAATGAACTGATTAGGGGCGCCTGGATGGCTCAGTCAGTTGAGCGTCTGACTTTGGCTCAGGTCATGATCTCACGGTTTGTGAGTTCGAGCCCCACATGGGGCTCTGTCCTGACAGTTTGGAGCCTGGAGCCTGCTTTGGATTCTGTGTCTCCCCTTCTCTCTCTGCCCCTCCCCTGCTTGTGCTCTATCTCTCTCTGTCTCTCAAAAATAAATAAATGTAAAAAAAAAAATTTGTAAAAGAGAAACGAACTGATTAAAGGCAAAAATGAAGAAGCAAAGAAAGCTACAGACAGTTGTAGCTATTGCAACCTTTGTGCTGCCCCCTACAAAATTACTGCCTTTTTAAACGGAAATATATTGTGAGATGAATAACTGGCAAGTTCCTTTTCTCAAGAAAATAAATACATATTTAATCATGTCCCTTATTGTATCTCCAGGCTCATCATAGTATGTGGGACACAGTCAATTCAAGAGATTCTTGTTACATGAATAAATTAATGAATAAGTATACTGATTGGATGAAATAATGAAAAAATATGGAGCATTTTGTGGACCTGAGAAGTGTTGCATAAATGTATTTCCCAGTAGTAGGGTATCTTTGCACATACAGTTTTGTGTCAAATCCTCCTAATAGTTGGTTTTCCTCCAATTAATTAAAAATGTCTGGATTATTTTTCTTCTTTTATAATATCTTTCAAATTTGCTACTTATGTCCTCTGCCTCTACCCCAGTTATTATTATTTCATACCTTGAAAAGATTGTTTAGAAGTTTTCCCACCTCCAGCTTCTCTCAATTCTAGGCCCATTAACCTGCCTAAAGATGCCAGCTAGTCTTTCTAAGGCAAGGCTTTGGGCAATTTACTTCTCTGCTTGAACATTGTCAATTTCTCAACCCCTGTATCAATAGAATTATTTTCAGACTCCTTATCTTTGTATTCAGATTTCCTCAAGATAAGGTTTCACACTTTCTTTCCAACTCATGTACTTCTATATCTCTCTTGATTCTATGAATCAAGTTGACTTAATAGCCCTAACACACACATTGCCTTTTTCCATGTTGATGTTCCTGCTCACGCTGATCCATTTTTTAAAATGCCATCCTGTGTGCTCCTTCCTTGCCCCACATCTAATCAGGCCTCAGCACAGATGTATCTGAAATGAACACTTTTCTTGATGGCACCAGGAAATAGTCCTTCCTTCTTCCGAGTAACATAGCACTAATTATCTCTACCACATTTCCTGTGTGATTCCTATATGCCTAAAATATATTATTCCCATATTGCTACAATATAGTTCATGGTACAACACTAATTTTATGAGATAATAAGTATTAATAACAAATATCTAATAACTTTTAGTAACCCTGGTAGAAATATATTGAAAAAGTTCTTATCAGTTCTTATCAAAAATCCTTCAAGCAGTGTTAGATACAATGGAGTATTGATCATGAAACGCACATTGGACAAAGTATCTGATGGAACCAGCATTCCACCAAATATGTTGCAGGAAAACACTTGTCTATGACAATTTTATAACATATATTTATGGTCTGAATTGTCCTTTTGTTTTTCCCACATAGGCATTTAAATTTTGTAGCTCTCGTTTGCATTGATTTCTAGGATTTTGAAGTTACTGTTGCTGTGTACCATATTCCTGGCACCATATTACTGTCCTACTTTTATTTCCCTCTACATCTTATTTGCTCCATATTTCCAATGTGTTTTTGTTTGTTTGTTTGTTTTGTTTTTTAGCTAGGTACATTTCTTAAATTACTGTAAGCATCTGTGTTAATTTCCTATTGCTGCTGTAACTCATTAGCACAAACTTGGTGGCTTCAAACAACACAAATTTATTATCTTACTGTTCCAGAGGTCAGCAGCCTGAAAAGGGTCTCACTGGACTAATCACAAGGTGCCAGCCGTGTAGCGTTCCTTTCTGAAGGCTCTGGTGGCTTCAAAAGGCTGCCCCTACCCTCATTCCTGGGCAAGCTTTCATCCCTTCCATTTTCAGAACAAGCAATAGCCAGCAATAGCCCTTCTCACTCTGATTCTGACTCTCCTGCCTCCCTCATTCACTTTATAAGTACACCTGTGATTACATTAGATCTATTGGATAATCCAATTCTACATACTCCCCATTTCAAGGTCAACTGATTACCGACCTTAATTCCATATGCAGTTTAAATGCCCTTTCCTCATAACACAACATATTCAGATCCTGGGGTTAAGAATGTGGACATCTTGGGGCAGGGGGCGGGGTGGCATTTATCTGCCTACAACAGATATCATAAACTGTTTTGGACTAAGGTATGACATAAAAATGTACAAAACAAGAAAAGTGACTGCAATGTCTTTGGGGCACATAATTAATCTTGTTTATAGATTATAAGTGAATAAGCAGGATATCCTAACTTATTCTGTGTTCCTCAGTGCGTGAAAGAGATTCTTACGTACAGTTGATATTCAGTAAAAACATGTTAAATAGGGGGCCTGGGTGACTCAGTTGGTTGAACATCTGACTTTGGCTCAGGTCATGATCTCAGGTTCGTTAGTGTGACCCCACATTGGGCTGGCTGCTGGCATTGCAGAGCCTGCTTGGGATTCTTTGCCCACCTCTCTCTCTGCCCTTCCCCCACTTGCACTCTCTCTCAAAATAAATAAATAAAACTTTAAAAACAAATAAATAAATAAGCACTAAAAAAACCCCTGTTAAATAAATCCAAACCTACATTATTTTATCTCCATGATTCCACAGGTGCATACTCACACACTACATTACATATTATCAACTCCAGTCATTTAAAATGCTTCAACAGGGGTGCCTGGGTGGCTTAGTCAGTTAAGCGTTCGACTACTGCTCAAGTCATGGTCTCACCGTTCGTGAGTTCAAGCCCCATGTCAGGCTCTGTGCTGACAGCTCAGAGCCTGGAGCTTGCTTCGGGTTCTGTGTCTCTCTCTGTCTCTGGCCCTCCCTTGCTCACACTGTGTGTCTGTCTCTCAAAAATAAATAAACATTAACAAATAAATAAATAAATATTAAAATGCTTCAACAATATGCCATATAATATTCTTCTATGTTTAAGACTTTTTTTCAGAATTCCGGAAGATGGCGGCGTAGGAGGATGCTGGGCTCACCGCGCGTCCTGATCACTTAGATTCCACCTACACTTGCCTAAATAACCCAGAAAACCGCCAGAGGATTAGCAGAACGGAGTCGCCGGAGCCAAGCGCAGACGAGAGGCCCACGGAAGAGGGTAGGAAGGGCGGCGAGGCGGTGCGCGCTCCACGGACTGGCGGGAGGGAGCCGGGGCGGAGGGGCGGCTCGCCGGCCAAGCAGAGCCCCAGAGTCTGGCTGGCAAAAGCGGAGGGGCCAGACAGAGTGTGTTCCAACAGCAAGCACAACTTAGCGTCTGGGAGGTCATAAGTTAACAGCTCTGCTCAGAAAGCGGGAAGGCTGGAGGACAAAGGGAGGGAGAGCTGCTGAGCCCCCTGACGACAGAGCTCAGTTTGGTGGGGAATAAAGGCGTTCACCAGCGCCATCTCCCCCGCCCATCCCCCAGCCAAAATCCCAAAGAGAACCAGTTCCTGCCAGGGAACTTGCTCGCTCTGTGCAAACACCCAAATCTGTGCTTCTGCTGAGCCAAACCTCCGGCAGCGGATCTGACTCCCTCCCGCTGCCACAGGGCCCCTCCTGAAGTGGATCACCTAAGGAGAAGCGAGCTAAGCCTGCCCCTCCTGCCCCTGTGCACCTTGCCTACCCACCCCAACTAATACGCCAGATCCCCAGCATCACAAGCCTGGCAGTGTGCAAGTAGCCCAGACAGGCCACCCCACCCCACAGTGAATCCCACCCCTAGGAGAGGGGAAGAGAAGGCATGCACCAGTCTGACTGTGGCCCCAGCGGTGGGCTGGGGGCAGACATCAGGTCTGACTGCGGCTCCGCACACCAACTCCAGTTATACACCACAGCACAGGGGAAGTGCCCTGCAGGTCCTCACCACGCCAGGGACTATCCAAAATGACCCAGCAGAAGAATTCCCCTCAGAAGAATCTCCAGGAAATAACAACAGCTAATGAGCTGATCAAAAAGGATTTAAATAATATAACAGAAAGTGAATTTAGAATAATAGTCATAAAATTAATCGCTGGGCTTGAAAACAGTATAGCTGACAGCAGAGAATCTCTTGCTACAGAGATCAAGGGACTAAGGAACAGTCACGAGGAGCTGAAAAATGCTTTAAACGAAATGCATAACAAAATGGAAACCACCACAGCTCGGATTGAAGAGGCAGAGGAGAGAATAGGTGAACTAGAAGATAAAGTTATGGAAAAAGAGGAAGCTGAGAAAAAGAGAGATAAAAAAATCCAGGAGTATGAGGGGAAAATTAGAGAACTAAGTGATACACTAAAAAGAAATAATATACGCATCATTGGTATCCCAGAGGAGGAAGAGAGAGGGAAAGGTGCTGAAGGGGTACTTGAAGAAATAATAACTGAGAACTTCCCTGAGCTGGGGAAGGAAAAAGGCATTGAAATCCAAGAGGCACAGAGAACTCCCGTCAGACGTAACTTGAATCGATCTTCTGCACGACATATCATAGTGAAACTGGCAAAATACAAGGATAAAGAGAAAATTCTGAAAGCAGCAAGGGGTAAACGTGCCCTCACATATAAAGGGAGACCTATAAGACTCGTGACTGATCTCTCTTTTGAAACTTGGCAGGCCAGAAAGAGTTGGCACGAGATTTTCAGTGTGCTAGACAGAAAAAATATGCAGCCGAGAATCCTTTATCCACCAAGTATGTCATTTAGAATAGAAGGAGAGATAAAGGTCTTCCCAAACAAACAAAAACTGAAGGAATTTGTCACCACTAAACCAGCCCTACAAGAGATCCTAAGGGGGACCCTGTGAGACAAAGTACCAGAGACATCACTATAAGCATAAAACATACAGACATCACAATGACTCTAAACCCATATCTTTCTATAATAACACTGAATGTAAATGGATTAAATGCGCCAACCAAAAGATATAGGGTATCAGAATGGATAAAAAAACAAGACCCATCTATTTGCTGTCTACAAGAGACTCATTTTAGACCTGAGGACACCTTTAGATTGAGAGTGAGGGGATGGAGAACTATTTATCATGCTACCGGAAGCCAAAAGAAAGCTGGAGTAGCCATACTTATATCAGACAAACTAGACTTTAAATTAAAGGCTGTAACAAGAGATGAAGAAGGACATTATATAATAGTGACAGGGTCTATCCATCAGGAAGAGCTAACAATTATGAATGTCTATGCGCCGAATACCGGAGCGCCCAAATATATAAAACAATTACTCATCAACATAAGCAACCTTATTGATAAGAATGTGGTAATTGCAGGGACTTTAACACCCCACTTACAGAAATGGATAGATCATCTAGACACACTTTATTCTTCAATAAAGAAACAAGGGCCCTGAATGAGACATTGGATCAGATGG
Organism: Herpailurus yagouaroundi; assembly: GCF_014898765.1. Taxonomy (NCBI): domain Eukaryota; kingdom Metazoa; phylum Chordata; class Mammalia; order Carnivora; family Felidae; genus Herpailurus; species Herpailurus yagouaroundi. Next base: position 49,206,015 of record NW_024412405.1, on the reverse strand, counting down.
ACTTGACAGATATATTTAGAACTCTGCATCCCAAAGCAACAGAATATACTTTCTTCTCGAGTGCACATGGAACATTCTCCAAGATAGATCATATACTGGGTCACAAAACAGCCCTTCATAAGTTTACAAGAATTGAAATCATACCATGCATACTTTCAGACCACAATGCTATGAAGCTTGAAATCAACCACAGAAAAAAGTCTGGAAAACCTCCAAAAGCATGGAGGTTAAAGAACACCCTACTAATGAATGAGTGGGTCAACCAGGCATTTCGAGAAGAAATTAAAAAAATATATGGAAACAAATGAAAATGAAAATACAACAATCCAAACACTTTGGGACGCAGCGAAGGCAGTCCTGAGAGGAAAATACATTGCAATCCAGGCCTATCTCCAGAAACAAGAAAAATCCCAAATACAAAATCTAACAGCACACCTAAAGGAAATAGAAGCAGAACAGCAAAGGCAGCCTAAACCCAGCAGAAGAAGAGAAATAATAAAGATCAGAGCAGAAATAAACAATATAGAATCTAAAAAAACTGTAGAGCAGATCAACGAAACCAAGAGTTGGTTTTTTGAAAAAATAAACAAAATTGACAAACCTCTAGCCAGGCTTCTCAAAAAGAAAAGGGAGATGACCCAAATAGATAAAATCATGAATGAAAATGGAATGATTACAACGAATCCCTCAGAGATACAAACAATTATCAGGGAATACTATGAAAAATCATATGCCAACAAATTGGACAACCTGGAAGAAATGGACAAATTCCTGAACACCCACACTCTTCCAAAACTCAATCAGGAGGAAATAGAAAGCTTGAACAGACCCATCACCAGCGAAGAAATTGAATCGGTTATCAAAAATCTCCCAACAAATAAGAGTCCAGGACCAGATGGCTTCCCAGGGGAGTTCTACCAGACGTTTAA
>NW_024412405.1:49152265-49200086 GCF_014898765.1 Herpailurus yagouaroundi | reverse complement strand
TAGGCTAAACTACTACAGGGTAATCTTCAAGATAAGATCAAGTCTAATCTCCTTGACTAGCGTTCTAAAAGTTTCTATAATCTAGCCCTGGCTACTTGCTTAGTCTCATTTCTCATTTTAACTCTAGTGCTTAACTGAAATACCTGCACATCTCTGCCTCTGAGCATTTAGCAGGGAATATTAGGACCTTTTATTCTCCTCGATACATCCTTTTTTTTCTTTTTTGAAAATTCATCCAAGTATTACCTCTTGTAGGAATTTCTTACTCCAATCTCCAGCTACAACATATAACATTTTTCCTATGTGACAGCAAATTCTAAAAGTCAACAGCTTTAAATGGCAACATTCAGAAAATGTCTCATTAGGATTAGTTAACAAAGAGCTGAATGGTGCCAGTACTTTTATCATAAGTTTGGGGAGGTTTTAAAACCTCAGTGAGGAAATTTCTATGTAAATTTTATCAAACATCCTTTTCTCCATATTTGTTACTTGTTCTCCTTAAATGTCTGTGAATAAAGTAGATATGAAGAAGCAATTACCCCCTCACTTCAATGGTGCTTTATTCAAGCTCACCATGTCACTTTAATACAATTTTTAGAATACGGTAATGCAATTACCTCTTCATGTAGTAGTAGGATGGATAAACCAGATGTGGGCCCAGTTATTGACTAGATCTTTTATAATTTTACCTGTTACTTTTTAAAAGGTAAGAAGAGCGGAGTAAGAAAAACATTTGGAAAGGTGATGCAGAGATGACATTATAGTTATAATACACAGCCTGATAAATGATCCAGAAGCAGTGATATTTCTAATATATTAATACAAGCATATATCCATGCTACTGTATAAACTAGAAGCCTGAGCATGCAGTTATGGTGTTTACCATTGCTCTTCAATAAAATTTACAATAAAATTAATTTATACTATTTACTGCATCATTTTACTCCATTGTCATGTCTCATACGAGTAAACAGTTTGCAAAAAAAAAAAATTGATTTACAATATCAAACTGACTTTTTGTTTTTTTCTCTCTTCTCATTTACACGTCTAACATGAAGAATATACATCACTATTGGAAAAGAAGTTTTTACCATCACTGCATACAGTAAATGACAGAAACTTTGAATTAATAGACTGCTCTGTTTCTCTTGGCCAGGATGTAGTACATCCTGATAAGGACATTTCCTAATTCTGTGCTGTGAATCTGACTCTACTAACTCCCTCATTCCTCTCTCCCTCCATTTAGCTCCTGTAAAAGCAAGAGACTCATTGTTCCTTTTCATTCCTACTTTGATCAGGTAGATTATTGTTATTGAAATTAACATAAAACTTAAAACTATTTGCAATTACTATATGTTATTACCATGTGAGAGGGCCCCTGGGATATGGTGACAGGACTCAGCAGAGTGTACAGGTAAGTGGAGGGAGCTGAAAATGGGCTTCTATTGTACTTCACAGATTGCTTCCAAAGAGTGTCACCAGTTTGCCTAAATCTCCAGAACCCAGACTGGTGTTGATATTCAAGGCCATAACAGCTGGCAGATAGGATACTATAGCAAGAATTTGAAGGTTATGTCAACAGTTATTTGAGTATCACTGCAATGGTTCTGGCTGATCCTTCCGTTTTAGAGCATGACTGATGCCAATGCCTGTGATATAATATGGAAGTTCTATGTCCCAGGCAAAAATCCCAACAAAGGAGTTGAAATATATTCTGAAAGCAAGAGAGTATTTTAATTACTTGATTTAGCCAACATGAGGGACTGTAGAATAGCCTGCCCCATAGTTCGTACATAAATATCAGAGTGCTGAGCTATCTTCACATGGTTACATTTATCCATATGTACAAGCTCTAAGAGCCTATAAACATGCAGGTTTAGGTCAGCATATTAATAGAGAAAGATAGAAAGAAAGTGAAAGGAAAAAGAATAGAGAAAAATGGAAAATTAGATGGGGAAGAAAGCAGGAATGGCAGGGTAAAACAGAGTCATGTTAAAAGATTTTCAACATTTTCAACATATGAAAAGGGTAGAAGGATGGATAAATGTGATATATGACATTCCAAAGACAATATTCATATTCTTCATTATTTTTATTTTTTATCAAAGAGTAGATTTTTCTTTTATTCGTGCCAAGGAAAAAAGAAAGTATGAGTAAAGCCAACTCCTGTTCTGACCATGCTTTTGTGAGACTGATGGCTTTGGAAGAGCTGTGGAATAGAGGAACTAGTGGCATCAGTTGGAAGAAGCAAAAGGAATTGTCAAGACAGTGACAGTGAAAAGCAATAAAGTAGTGCTGAAATATGACCAACAAGCTTCATTCATTCACCCTATTGTACAGAGTAAGGGCAAAGGAATGGTCACTTCCTTCAAGGAGTCATTGTCAGAGAAAGACATGAAAGAAATAATTTCAAAAGTGATCAGTTGCATTTTATAAGTCTCCAGTGGCAAAGTACATATAACAAGGGCACAGAACTGCTCAGGGGATCAGGGAAGTACAATGTTATTCAGGTTCTGAACAAAAGGCTGAATCTTCAATATGGCAGCACTCTAAGAACAGGGATGCGTGGTTGAAAACAAAAGTCTAAAAATATAATATTTGACAACCAAGATTAAGTGGGAGAAGCAGCGCTGGAAGCAAAGAGTAGGGGATTTTTCTAACTCTTAGAGTTCACCAGAGAATAAACAGCTTGATTCCTCCTTCAAAACATATGAACCATATTCTTACAGTCTTGAAATAATTGAAATTCATAAAAGTACATAAATTACAATTATGGCATAATCAAATAGGTTTAACTTCAGAAATGAGGTGAATCACTGGGCAACTGCAATAAGCTAGCAATTTTGAGACCAGCAGTTTCTCATAAAGGTGTAACTCTAATTTGGATAACAGAACAGAGGCAGAATGGAGACACTGTGCCTCTCTTTGAGTAATTGCTTTTGTTTCTAACAGAGGAGAACTGCATCCTGTTACCCTGAAGTAGCATTACAATATGTGGCAGCCTCTAACTAAATCAGAGAAGAATAGTTAGAGGATATACAACTATTTGATATATTGACTTCTGGAACACTATTGTACATGAGGAAGCCAATAAATAATATTTTGAAAGGTAAGGATACATATAATTAACTTAACTGAAAAGATAAAATAACCAGTTCACGTAGTGCTATACCTAAACTTTCAAGCTTGCTTCTATAAATATGAAGCAGAGTCTAGTTGTTTATGCAGGTGTCAAAGTTTCCTGAAGGATAGGTTTTAGTTATTAATAAATCATAACAGAGGAAAGGGATATAATGTAATATCTAGGCTAAGAAATTATATAGCCAAAGAAAGAACTCTTACCTGCCTTGAAAAGGAAATAGCTCTGGAGAGCCATATATGGCCAAAGGAATTCACAACTTTCCTTACTCAGCACATAATTTCAGCATTTAACCTTGTATTGCTTGATCTATTCTGGTTGTGTGTGTCTTTTATTTATATCATACCATGAGTTTAGCACATGTAAGAACTTTATCTTTTCCACTTCGATGTCTAGAACTCACAGTACTTAGTGTCGAGCAGGTGCTCAAGCAATATTATTAATACGTATACCATACTGATGTGTATTTGATCTTACAGGCTTCAGGCAAACCATAACAATCTGTTTTTGTTTTGTTTTCTGTTTTCCTTGCTTCTCAGATTTTTTTCCAATTACCTTCAAGGTTATTAGCTGATTTTCTATATCGCATGAAGTCTAGGGTTGACACTACATGAATGTATAAATAGTTTATATGCAAATACTTGTGTATAAATCTCAGGCCAACATGCTGTCATTGGTGAAGTCAATAAACTATGACCTCAAGAAGTGTAAAATCCAAAAGGGACACCTATATAGTTACCTTATGACAATCAAAAACTGGTAGATTTTGAAAGATGTACGTGTGAAATGCCAGGAAGTTATTCCAGGTAATAGCATGTCAACACCCACAAATGAATTAAAGAATCAAGCATAGTTTGTGAACAGTGGATTCAGCTTGTGTATACATATAGTCAGTAGGCATGTCCAGGGAGGCAGATGGTTCTTTCAAATTTCCTTATACCCTTTACATTTTATATTTCCCTTCCTGCTTTAATTTTTTAATGCTTATGACAAGGTAATCTACCATATTCTACTTATCATGTTCACTATCTTTCTATCCCACTCATAAGGGTGTTAATGCTTTATATTTTGTTAAGCAAATTCAAAGGCTTTGAATAAATATTTATTGAATGAATGAATGGACAGAGATGGGTATAAAAATGAACAGCTGAGTCATCTGGCTGTCTCTTTCCTCTGATAGATGAATTGACAGGCAATCTAAACAAGTCTTTGTCCTTCAAAAATTGTATCAGAAATCTCTCTTGAATATGATACCAGCATTGTGTGGTCAGCCAGCTCACTTTGAGACGTTTCAATCTAGTTAGGGGTCCTTGCCTCTTCTTATAAAACAAGTGTTTCAATCATCTTTAATTCCCAAGTAGATCTTCCTCATTCTCTACAGCTTTGCCACACTCAGCCTTATTCTCAGACCCAGTCTTATTTCTTAGAATTCCAAATAAAGTAGAGCCATGAAATCCCTTTGTGCCTGCTTTTCTGGGTAGCCTCTTAATCAAGAAGCAGTGAAGGGTTGTTCATCTTTTAAATAACTCTTATGAACGCTATGCACATTTCTACCATTTATTTTTACATTTCTGTGGATCTGGCATGTTTCTATATTCATTCATAGCAGTTAAATTTAATATGTTCACACTTTTGTTGAGTAAAGAAAACAAAGAAACATGTTTGGATGCAAAGGAGCAAAATGAACTGTGCCTGTAATTCCAGAGATCAATTACTTATGTTAATCACAGTCTCTAACTTTGGTATAATCTTTGATAAGTTGTTAGGCCATCCTTTATTAAAACGTACTCAAGGTTGTATGGTAAAGTTTTTTTTAAATTATGAGAGAATGAAATTCTTGGTGGTAACACTAAAACAGGTATTTTGATTGCTTGTTTGCTCCAGTAAGAGTCAGGATGGGTTAGTAGCTCTAATTATTAGAAGTTAATTTTCTAGTACAAGAGATGGAAAGCACAGTCCAGTTTAGGAAAATGAGCATTAATATTATCAGTTGTATTGTTTGGAAAAAAAAAAACATTGAGAAAAAGATCACATTTGTTGAAGATCATGAGGTTTGTTTACTGTTATGGGTGTTTGCTTCATTTGCCTAGATACCTAGCTATCTAAGACTTGTCTCTAGTCAGTTAGAATTGTATGGAGTGCTCTTTTCAGTCTTTTATCTTCCGCAATATCTTTTTATTTCTTTTTCTTCTTTTTTTGTTGTTCTATAAAAGCCAGCATCTCTTTAGGGACATAGTTTATCCCAAGCAAGTTTATATTCAATTTATAATTAATGAATGCATTTTCAAATTTCAGCTGTTATACAGCAAATAACTTTCACAACTCTGGTGGATTCAATGTCGTGTTACTTCCTTTTTCCAAAAGTATTCCGTTGTCATTCGTTGAATATGTCAAATATTCAAATTCCTTAAACTGTCACGCAAAATCAACTTAATATAGTTTCTTTCTAATTTCACTGCACTCAGAAAATATTTATTACTGACTGCACCACAGGAATTGTTACAAATCCTACCCATTTTCTAAAACTAATTGAGATCGTACCTATTTTAAGAATAACTTACTAAACACCATGACCTGTGTTCTGCCCATGCAAAAAAAGACTATAACAATTTTGTTGGTGCTATTTCACACTGTTCTATGATTTTCTTTTTCTATTTGAAGTATTTATTTATGATATTTATTTAACTATCCACACGTGTTGTATAGCTAGCTTCTTGGTCCTCTCAAACTCTTGCCCTGTATGAAAAGCATTCCATACCTCTGTTTAGCCCTTTGGATCTGTAAGATTACTGGAGCATTGTGTAACTGCTCTTTAAAACCTTCCTAGCTGAAAAATAATGGGTCCTGGACTGGGAGGGAGTCTGAACAATACAAAAAGGGGGATTGAAAATTCTGATACCTAATTTTAGATAGCTAGACATAGGCAAGTGTGAAAACCTTGGTTCACATCGGGAGGTGAATTCTGATAAGGAGGGAAAATGGGTGGGGAGGGAAGCTGGAAACATAAAACCTGCATATCCACTTCTGAAATCTGTTGTCATGTTAAAATGATTTATATATTCCTTTTGCTTTCACATTAAAAATCAGGCCCCAATAAATTATTTTATCTTTTTTGTTTATTGGATTGTACAAGAATATCTCTGAGCAGATCAGGGTGGCCAGAATTTAGGACTTTCTGCTTCCAGTCATATGTCAGGTAGATTTATTTATATTCCCATAATTCTTAGAAAGAGCTGTCACTTAAAATTCTGTGTAAATTTACCTAATTAATCTCATTAATTAAAAAGTGAAAATATATCGACAGGGTCAATGTGTTAAAGACTTAAATGTCAGACCTATTAATGTATTTAAAAATATTTATTGAGCACCTATTATGTGCCAGACACTCTTCAAAGCACTGGTGACACAAAAGAGGGGAAAAAAACCCAACTGATTAGATCCTTGTGCCTGACAGGCTGGTATGCTAATGCAAGAGAGACAGAAAATAAAACAAAGACAAACTGAAAAAAAATCACTTACTGATAAATACTCTGTCAATAGTTAAAATAGGATGTAGGTATGTCAAGTAACAGGGTGGCTCTTTTAGATTGGGTAGCCAGAGAAGGTTTTGCTAAAAAGATGACATTTCTGCCAAGATCTAAATAACACAGCCATGTTGGCAAAGATCAGTTGGAAAGGGATCCAGGCAGTGGGGCCAGCTAATGAGAAAATTTGGCATATGTGAAAAACAGAACGAAAGACAGCCTAGTTGGGGAGGAAAGAGCAGTGTGAAGTGAAACACTTGAGGAAGGTGAAAGTGACTCGTGTATGTCTTTGTAAGTCATGAAGGGAAATTGATTTCCATTTTTGCAACTGGGAATGTAAAAAGTGACATGATACGATTGGTTGGCTGATGTGTGGGGAATGTATACAGTCCTGTATTCAACGAATATTTCTCGACCATCTTTGATGTACCGGACAGTGTCCTAGGCTCAAGGGATATATCAGAGAAGAAAATGTACAATGAGACCTGTCCTCTTTGGATTTCCTTCATAATGGGGGGAAGAGGCAGTAGAAAATATGCAGATAAAGAATTACACGGTATGTCAAGGGATAACAAGTGCAAGGGAGAAAGGAAAAAGCATGGCAAGGAGGAGAGAATAAGGAATGCTATGGGGGAGGAAGGATGAGTTCACATTTTAAATAGGAAGTCAGGGCAGGAAAGATTAAACTATATTTGAACAAAGACTTGAGAGTAAAGGGAAGAATGTGAGACTGTCTCTATTTACCCCATTCTTTTTAAAGCTGAGAATAATGTCAACTTTAGTGTTAGTGTTTTTCTTGTTTTCACCTTTTATTACCATGCTTATCTCATGCTCATGGTTTGAAACATGCTTTTTAACTTCTCTACACAATATTCCTACTTTATTTTAACACTGAAAAAATTCTGCGTTGAGAAGGATTTTAGGGGAGCACCTGGGTGGCTCAGTCAGCTGGGCATCTGACTAAGGCTCAGATCATGATCTCACGGTTCATGAGTTTGAGACTTGTGCTGGGCTCTGTGCTGACAGCTTGGAGCCTGGAACCTGCTTCAGATTCTGTGTCTCCCTCTCTCTGCCTCTCCCCTACTTGTGCTCTGTCTCTCTCCATCTCTCAAAAATGAATAAACATTTAAAAAAAAAAGAAATGAATTTTAGGTGATGCTTCAGACAATTCTTTTGGCATTTTTTTAGTTTTCCCATCATCTCTCAATAATATTCTTCAACTCACAGTTACTCAAATGGACATAATTATCAAAATGGCTGGAAATAAAGTCATGACAGTTAATTTTATGTGTCAGATTGCCTAGATCATGGCACCCTGATATTTGGTCAAACACTATTTTAGCTATTTCTCTGAAGGTATTTAAAAAAAATAGGATAGTGGCTAAAACAGGCTGAAGAGGATACTGCCACAGAGAGAAGTTGTGGGTTCAGAGATTTCCTGAGAGGAGTCATACAGGTGGGAGGAAAGGTGAGAGCCTACTCACACAGAAACAGGATCAGAAGAAAACAAAATAAATACAAATGGTATACACCTGAAACTAACATTGCGTGTGTGTTAACTATACTGGAATGAAAATTAACAACTTCATTTAAAAAATGGCTACGAGCCAAAAAATTGTGCTTTCCTGGTAGATTAAACAACCACAAACAAAACAGGATGGGGTATTATAATGAGACAAATTTTTCACAGGTTACATTGGTAGGTTCAACTGAGTAAAAAGCCATTATGGCCAGTTTTAGTTAATCAGTATTTAAAAGTAAAACAATGTTGCTAAAATTTTGTTTTTATCTTAGAAAAGCTGTGTTACAATTAAACCAATGGTGTACTCTCTCAAACAAAGACGCTTTATAAGCCTGGAATTATGACTCCCCCCTAACCATCCCTTGCTAGAAATCTTAAGCAAAGAACAGTCTGGAAAAACAAAGACACAACGGACGTGCATGTTTGAACCTCAGAAATGCTGAGGGAAGCTGAACAGTAGGACAAGCATTATCAAGTTCTCAGGACAATTTGTCATATCTAGGTATGTTTCTGATCTAGAAGACTTTTTGAGAAACTCTTAGAGGCAGTAGAGCATTAGCAACTTGGCATCAACTTAACAGAGTCTGACCTGTAGGAACACTGTGCCTGTTAACTAAAGTGCCCTAAAATCCAAGATTAAAACAAAATAGCTCTGGTTTTTAATAATGGTGTCATATCTGAAAAACTATAAAATATCCTAGGAATCCTTGTACTCCAGTTTGTAAATATCTCCTAGACACTGCTTCTCAGATCCAGATGAAACATAAGTATCCTTTCTCAGATCCAGATGAAACTAAAGGACCTAAATTTTAAAGCTAAATGTATGGGCATGGTTTCATGAACCTAAGACTTTCTGGAGAAAAAGTACATCTATTTGCATGCCTGCACAAGTTCTATATTCACATCTTAACTAATTCTTAGTGTCTTACAAAATGTGTATGTCTTAAGTATTGTTTTAATTTTCATGTATTTCTAATGACTATCATGAATTTACAAACATAGTGATAATTTATATGCATTCAGGTTGTAATTGCTAAAATACTTACCATGATAATGTAAAACTGGATAGATTCATATCTTGTTGGTAATTTTAGCAGACTTTTCCAACTCTCCCCGACCCTCAGCATAAGACTATCTTTCTCTCAATCATTATTCTTTCCTTTTTCTCTTTTCTCCTCTTTCATGCTTCTTGTTGCTACTCTTTATTTTGCCTAGAATTGTTTTATTATTGTATGTCACTTCCAATTGAGACTAACTCCTTGAAGACTCTGCTTTTTATGCTTCATGTCAGCCACAATGACCTAACATCACTTTACATCCATATCTATACAACCTAAGTAGAATTGGAATTGACCATCAGATTCTGTGTATTCAGTTCATGGGAGCCTGTCACAAATCCCTACAAGTAATGTGGCTTGTATTTCAAGAATTCTGCCAGTCACTAAGCCACAAATGAATCTTCCAGACCCTGCTATTTCTAAAACTGTTTATGAAGAGGCATTGACTATGTCTTGATAATTATACATGATTATAAGCTCTTATTTTGAGATAGAAGTATGTGTAATGCTCTATGAATCATTACTATTCATAATAATAAGAATAGCACTACCATCCAATGATACAATAGCAATAATAACTTCTGGTTTATTCTTTGCAACTTAAAGTGACTCATTCAATCCTCAGGATAGCTAATAAATACTTGTAAAACATGTGCTAATTTAGTCTATGAATAAAGTCTGGTATATAAATGTTCAATAATCAAGTAACAATGCTGTGTTCACAAGTTAATGAATAATGAGCTACTGTGAAAAAAACTGACTTCAAACCTAAGTTTTAAAATTAGGTGTAGAGTTTTTTTTTTTTTTTTTTTTTTTTTTTTTTACTTTCTCTCATGTAAGAAAGGGCAAAACTAAAAATTAGTTTCTATACTGAAGTGCAATCCATTAAAAATTGAATTTTCACACTTTGAAATTGCGGACTTAACTGCTGCTGAAGATGGCATTAATATGATAATGATATGCTAAATGAGAATCTTTCTTTCCTTGTTTCCTCTAACTTAGGTGTATATGTATATGATATTCTTTACTTTTCTCTGCATCTTGTCTAGGCAGTAGTCCTAAAACCTTTTAAAGATTCAGTGATCCCGTGATTACTATATTGTTCTAAACACATTGGCAACTTGAGTCAAGACCTCATCTCCCATACATTCTCTGAGTCTTTGGCAGAGTGAAAGACGAACAAGACATTGTCAAGAAGCTTACCGTGAGGAGGGAGACAGAGCGATGTAAAACCACTTGGAAACACAGTATACTTGAATTCTGTCCCTCAAAGAGGACCTCATGTATAACTTCCTGGAACACTCTGTAACAGCTCTTCCCTTTCTTCTCGAGATCTTTACACCCGAAACTACTCAGGGGCACTCAATTTCCAGACACGGACTCCTTGTCCTCTGTCTTTGCTCCCCCACACTTTCCATTCTTTGTTCTTTAAATTGACCCAGCTGCTCTCTTAGAAATGAGTAGACCTCCTTAAGGAAATAAAAGTGTAGAGAAAATTACTGGACAAATACAGACTTGTCTTTGGCAGATGGGATGAAGAAAAAGGTGGGCAATTTTTACATGAATGATATTGCCCTGTCACTCATGAATAACTCCAATACAATGGCCACCAAGAGTGAGGGCTCTGAGGCTTGGAATGCCTGTATTCAAACAGCCAGTTGCCCAATTACTATTTGAATGCCAACACACAAATGTCGTAATATGATTTCTTTACAAATAGATACATCTATTTGAATATGTATATATAAACACATAGGTTATATGTTATAAATGAATTTAGTATTTGAATAAAATGGGTGAATAAAACATAAATGCAATAAATATAGTGAATATAGTGATATATGCATATATGTATATATCAATATATGTCATATAATAACTAGTGTAATGAACCTTACAAGAATATCTAACTCATAGGCTTATTGTACAAGTAGATAAGTAATTATACATTCAATCCCTAGTACATTGTTGATCACATGATAACTGCTCAATAAAAATTTGCTATCATTTTTATTATTATTATTATCCTGGATTAGTTCCTGAATTTATTTTCTAACTGGCTAACAAATAAACTGTTAAAAATCATTCCTTTGCCTGGATAGTCATTTTTTAATGAATTTGATGGCTACCTAATATAACACTTACACTGACAACTTTATTCAAACTAGGCAGCTTTTCAGTTAGCTTCTGTTGGCCAAATATGTATGGCTACATTTGATAGGGAAAGTCTGCTATTTCCATGATGAGATGTATAAAATATTATTACATCTGTAAATTACAAAACCAAAAAATGAATATATTAATTGTTTTTAACCCCAACTTCAAAGTAGAGTTAAAAGGGAACTTAAAAAAAAATACATTCAACCGGGCCCTATCACCAGATAGTTTGTCTCAGTAAGTCAAACCTGGGCACTTGTATTTTTTTCCCTCCATAGATATTGTCAATATACAACCCTGGTTTAAGAAATCCCTGGGTATACATGATGATATCATAGAATCTAAGTTCTGAAAGTGATTTTGTGAGCTATGGAATCCAGATAACTCTGTAACACAGACTCATTCAGCATATGCTCAAGCAACTCTGATACAGCCTACTCTCTAAATAACTATGGCAGTTAGGAAAAAAAAAATATTGCTTTTTCACAAGTTGGTCTTGCAAATATTTAACACAATTAACAGTCCTGTTCTGCCTACCAGACTTTTTTTCACAAGGCTAAGCGTCCCAAACTCCTCCTAGTTTCCTTTTCCTTTTTCAGTTTGGCTGTCAGGACTGAACACTGAGTAAGGTACGACTGTCATTCTATGTATCCTTTGTCTACTAAATTAGTCCAAGGATATATTACTTTTAAGATGCCTACAGCCCTATTTTATAATCCATACATTCTGCTGCTAAGTAACATAGCTACTATATTAGTTATCTAGCACTGCATATTGAATTACCCTCAAAACTAAGCAGGAAAAACCAACAGCATACACTATAAATGACATTACAAAATGACAAAATATTTATTATACTGTACAGTTTCTGAAGGTCAGGTATCCAGTAGTGGCTAATCTGAATGACTTTATGTCAGGGCCTCTCAGGAGGCTGTGGTATGCTTTGGGCTGAAGCAACGATTTCCCCCTGACTATTGGCCAGTGGCTTTAATTCCCTGTTATGTGGGCCTTTCCACAGGGCTGCCAGCATGTGATTCAAGATAGAACCAACACCCAAGACAAAAGCTACAATCCTTTTAAAATTCTCTATTGTATTCATTTGAGGCAAGCCATCAAGTCCAGCCAACACTCAAGAGGAGGAGGGTTAAGCCCTACTTTGATGAAAGAATTTGTGCTGATAATTTTTTTTTTTAAATTTTTTTTTTCAACGTTTATTTATTTTTGGGACAGAGAGAGACAGAGCATGAACGGGGGAGGGGCAGAGAGAGAGGGAGACACAGAATCGGAAACAGGCTCCAGGCTCTGAGCCATCAGCCCAGAGCCTGACGCGGGGCTCGAACTCACGGACCGCGAGATCGTGACCTGGCTGAGGTCGGACGCTTAACCGACTGCGCCACCCAGGCGCCCCTGTGCTGATAATTTTAAACCCACCACAGCAATGATCCTGAATTGATACAATTGCTTTTTTGTACACAGCTAAAGTACTTCATTACTCTTTTACATGTATTTTTACAAGGTTATTGAGACCTTTTTTGACTTACATCCGAATGTATTCCCTTTCCTTAACAAAATCATGTTACTTGCATATTTGATAATCGCACATTGTATATATTCATCCAAGCTATAAATGAAGTTCTTGAGACAAATCTAAGCATGACACTATGACATGGTAATAAACCAGCCCTCCCAGATGACAGTAATTCATAGTGCAAGATGCACTATCATTTACAAGCTTATCTCACATAATCACATTATCTTCACCTTCAAAAGAGTATCATGTAGCACTCTGTTAAAGCATTGCTCAGATCTACAAAGAATATGTTCACCAGATTTTCCCTCAGCTCTGGTTCAGCAAGATCATAAAAGGAGGGGGGTGGACTCTTTTTCCTTAATAAATGAATCATGTGTTTTGTCATAAACACATTTATGGCAATTGATTCTGAAATGCACCTTCATATCTGATCAGTTGCAACCTTCTGGCATCTCTCCCATTTTCCATGACTCCTCAGACACCCTCAAGCTAGTTATGGATTATTTTGCAATTCTCTTTAAAAACTGAAAGAACATCTGAAGGAGAGTTGGTCTATTCAAAGACAATGAGTCTAATTTTTTTTTAATTTTTTTTAACGTTTATTTATTTTTGAGACAGAGAGAGGCAGAGCATGAACAGGGGAGGAGCAGAGAGAGAGGGAGACACAGAATCTGAAACAGGCTCCAGGCTCTGAGCTGTCAGCACAGAGCCCGACGCGGGGCTCGAACTCACGGACCGTGAGATCATGACCTGAGCCGAAGTCGGACGCTTAACCGACCAAGCCACCCAGGTGCCCCGAGTATAATTTTTAAAGTATTATGTGTTTGCATGTTTTGGGCAGTTTTTGCATAGTCTCTCTTAAATTTACTCTTCCACTTGTAAGAATATTTCTTGTCTCCTAATCATTATCAAGTGATGAGTTATCACGTGGAAGCCAAACTAACAAGACTTGAAAAAAGTAAAAATATGGCTGTGTATTATCAGAACATCAAATCAAATAGAATGTCTTATCAGACTTATAATAAGGAAATTTCTTTGCTGAGAAAAACCTGTAAAAAGACTTCCAGCTTCCAGAAGTAAAGGCTTTCTAGGAGTCTTAGGGGTAAGACAGTCAACACAAAATCCAGTCTGATTTGAAAAATCTGTTAGATTCCACTTCTCCTAAGACTCAAGCTCTAATTCCCCAAAGTAAAACCTTAAGTCTAGCTTCCAAGAAAAAGCTTTCTACAAAGATTTTATAAATATATTTTTATTGAAATGAATTCACATCTTCTCACTATCTAGGCATATGTATAACAAATGACATCATTCTATAGGTTGTTTCAAGGCCCTTTTGATGTTTTTTCCCTGAGGGTTCATCTCATAAAATTATTTTTATTTTTATAGATCTTGTGTATACTAATATGCATAGCACCCGACAATCCAAATTTGTTATCTCTCCCTGGGACTAGGTATTCTTACTAGCTTGGTGCCAGAGTAAAGCTCTAAATCATCCACAGTAATATTCAGCAATCATGTACAAAAGAACACCGACCAAACAAAAAAACCAAGATCACGTGAATCCAATAAAACAAAATGAGAGTTATGCTGTCATCCCCAAAAGTACTGCAAGGCATTCTAAGATAGAAAAGAGAATTCGTATTGTACTCTTGACGCAGATTTGAGACACCCAGTACAGATACTCAATTTTTTTGACACACTTTAAGAACTGTAATCTTTAGCTTCATTAGTTAAAAATTAGATGATATACAGTAGCAAAAATTGAAAAAGATTTCTTCTTTGATCTAAAGAGTTCATATTACATACATGTCTTTCCTACATACTTTTTTTCAATCTGATTGTCTACAATTCTAACAAATTCATGTAGAGTTAGTGCTGTTCTTGGACCAGGCACCATGGTTTTGGAAAAATCCCAGACAAGAAACCTGACTGAATAGAAAAATACTTACTATTAAAATTGCCCAGGAAATAGTTTTCACAGAAGAACCTTAATGGATATCATAAAAGGCTAATGATAATGCAACAGTGACTATTCCGATAGAGATGCACTATTTCCTGGGAAGAAAATATATTTGCTAAAATATCCCTTGGAAATTACACTCACAATATCGACCACCTAAAAACAAAAATGAAGAACAAAAAACAAAAAACCAGGAAAAGGGGCATTTAACCTGCAAGAAAAACTTTTCTGAGAAAGAGTTGTGAGTTGCCTTTTTTATAATGTATATGAAGTCAAGAATCAAGGAAATAATTAATTTGTTGTTTTTATGTCTGAGAATTCAAATTTGAACACAGTGTTATAGAGAAAGGAAAAGTTTATTCATACAAGAAATTTTCAGTACTGTATTAATTATGCCTTTCAAGTGCTCACATATAACATCCTATGGTTGTTTATGAATTGTTTTCTTTTTCATTTTCTCTTTCTCATTGCAGGTTCTCAAGCACAGAGAAGGTAGTGTTCAGCATTTTGTGCTTATGACTGTGGTTGGCAAATAATAGGTGTCAGTGAACATATTTATCAAGCAAATGAGTGATGAAAATCATCTTACCTACACAAAACAACCAATGTATAAAGAGTACTTATTTAGTGCAGTGGGATAAATTATTGGATATTTTTTATTTCCAACAAATGTATTTTCAATTTATTTTCAGTAGCTGGCTTAAAGGTGCTTTTCATGAAGACACCAAAAGTGCAGAAAATGTGACATGCAGGGGGTGCCTGGGTGGCTCAGTCAGTTAAGGGTCTGACTTTGGCTCAGGTCATGATCTCACAGTTGGTGAGTTCGAGCCCTGAATCGGGCACTGTGATGACCCCTCAGAGCCTGGAGCCTGCTTTGGAATCTGTACCTCTCTCTCTCTCTCTCTCTCTCTCTCTCTCTCTCTCTCTCTCAAAAATGAATGTTAAAAAAAATTTTTTTTAAATGTGACATGCAGGTAAAAGGGAAGTTGATATTTTGAGAAAATATAGACAAAAGAGATTACAAATGGAAAAAAAAGAACGATTTTTCACAAAGAAGCTAATGAATCACCTGAATTTTATGCGGACATTTAGTAAAATCATATGTTATTAGTAGTCATGTTAATTTGAGATGCTGTTACTTATCAGTTCTGAGGATTCTACATATCCAGGTCACATCCAAAAGACCGACTGTCCCAAGGGTAACTACTATCAAGGCAGAGAGGAGAGAAATATTTGGGAGAGAGCTTGGAGGTTAGATAAAACATCAACAGAGAACCTTTGTCTTTGTGACCTGGCAAAGATTTTTTTTTTTTTTTTTTTTTTGCTAGATAGGCAGGTCTAAGGTCTAGTACCATATTTTCCTCCCAAATAATATGGAGATGACATCTCTTTCATAAATAAGAAAAGACCTTGATTCCTTCTTGTTTGATAGCCCTATAGAGAGATAGAAAGAGAATTTCATGATATATTCTAAGGCAATGGTTCTCAGCTAAGGTTGATTTTGCCCCCTAAAGGGGGATTTGGCAATATTAGGAGACATTTTTTATTATCATAACTGGGGTGATCAAGGTAGAAGCCAAAAATGCTGATAAATATTTTACAATGCACAGGACAGGCCCTTCTCCCAAAAGCAAAGTATCTGGCCCAATATGCCCATAGTGCTACTGTCGAGAAAATATGTTGAAAGGTAAATGTCTAAATATAGCTGATTATGTAAATTACATAGCACCTAACAGCTATTATTATTAATATAAACCTACAAACGATAATTTAAATAATATTAATAATTTATAATAATAATTATAATACATAATTGTATAATTATTACAAATAAGAAATAAATATTTATATAATTATTTAATTACTATATGAAAATATATAATAATTACAAATAAATATAAATAAATAATAATTATAAATAAATATACAATTATACATAATAATATATAATAAATAAATATATAATTTATGTAATAAATTATAAATATATAAAAATATTTATAAATTAATATATAGTTATATTATAAATTATATAATTTATATAAAAATAATAAATTATTTATAAATAAATATATAATTACTATACATAATTATGTATAATACATGTATTATTACATGTTTACATACATACATGTATGTATTATACATAATTATGTATAATTATATATTTATAATAATAAATTAAATAATATCTGCATATAGAATATAGCTGCTTCCCTAATCTAAGTGGTTTGAATCAAACTAGTTAAATCAATTGCTCTATGGAGACATGGCTTTAAAGGTGGTGTCACTATACCTAGAGCTGCATACATGTTAAATTGTCATCCTGCCAGTGTCTTCTTTTGAAAATAAAACAAAAATCTGTTTTTGGTTCTCTGCCAGCAATATAATCTTGATTAAACTAGCAGCTTTTTTTTTCTCTTCAAAATAAGACTGAATGTTTCTAAGCAGTCGAGAATGAATCACCTTAGGGATTAGTCATGAAAAAAAATACATATTATAAGCTCTTTAAAGTTAAAGAGTAGTGTTAAATATATAGCAACGTGCAGTTCCACCCACCTTGTTGTTAGTAAAGATAGAAAGACGTTTAAAAAGCATGAGGTAATAAACACCACCTGCTTTTAAAGTACAGGGATCCTGACATTTGCATTTCTGTTTGTATTTAAAGTCTGATATTCACATCGAATTATGTTGGTATCTGAAAACAGATTCACTTTTAATGTAATGTAGCAGCAGCAAAAATGTGAATAAAATGGATATTACCTATATATTTTCATACACCTCACAATGACAGAATTATGGCTGATTTTTAAACATTAAATTTTCAATAGCTAATAAATATTTTAATGTAATAAATTAGCAAGCACCAACTTTTAAAAAGCTTACTGTAGACAGGAAACTCAGATCATTATGAATGATGATTTATAAAATAAAAATTAATTATAATATGTACTTTTAATTTGCTTTCTTCACTTGAAAAATGCCATGAATATTTGCCCCTCTCTTACTCTCTCTCTACCTCTCACACCCACCACATACACATAAGGATGCAGTGCTGCATGGTTTCATTCCACTAATGGATATAATCATTTATTGAACTAGTCTCTATTATTGGACATTTTTGTTGTTTCCAATATTTTTGCCCAGATATACAGCTTCAAATAACACCTGTCTCTCTGTGTATCTATCTACCTATCTATAAAATCTTTATGCTTTTTTTTTTCTTTTATATGTTTTCTTGAAAATTCCTTTAGGATAAATTCCTAAAAGTACACAGCTGAATCAAAGGAAAATGTTTTTAAAGATTTCTGGAAGACAGTGCCAAACTGCCCTCCTGAAATGTTAGCTTCCTGAATGTTTTTAAATTTCTATGTTTAATCTGTGAGAGAACCCACTTTTCCTTATCATCACCAAGATACATATGATTTTCATATTTCAGCTAACGGATCATATGATGTTATTATCATATATTTAGAATCTCTTGACTCGCGTGCCTGGGTGGCTCAGTCCATTAAGTGTCCCAACTCTTGATTTCGGCTCAGGTCAAAATTTTCCAGTTCAGGGGGTATCTGGCTCTGTGCTGACAGTGTGGAGCCTACTTGAGAATTTCTTTCTTTCTCTCTCTTCCCCTCCTGAGCAAGCTCTCTCTCTCTCTCACTCTCTCCCTCCCCCTCAAAATAAATACCCTTTAAAAAATAGAAAAGAATCTCGGACTCTAAATACACTTAAAGTTTTTTACTCAAATGAAGAATAAAATTATGTGTGTATCTCCCACTATATGCTTAAATTCAATGAAAGAAAGAACTATGGCTTTCAAAGGACATGACCTTGACAACTCTATCATCCTTCAGGTTTCTCTGCTTTTTTTAAGTAATTCTTTCTTTTGTCTCATTCACCTGTTTTGTCTAAAGGTCTTAAGTGACAGTGTTCACACATATCAATGGACAGATGCACTACATATAAAATAAAATATCTAAAGACATGGTTCTATTTTGCGATGAAGATGATTAATAAATAATAAAAATAAAAGGACACTATGTTCTGATATCAAAATTATGCCTTTCATTTGGAAGGAGGTGAAATGCAACTGGCATTTATCTCAATAGATAGCCAATGAAAAGTAAAAGAAGAATTTATAAAAAATATATATAAAGGCCAGAAGAAACAAGACTACACATTTCTATTGATAAATTCAAATATACTCCACATTAAAAGAAGACTGCACAGGGCCACCTGGGTGGCTCAGTTAGCTGAGCATCTGACTTCAGCTCAGGTCACGATTTCACAGTTTGATTCGTGAGTTCAAGTCCCGCATCTGGCTCACTTGCTGCCAGTGAAGAGCCTGCTTAGGATCCTCTATCCACCCCCCCACCCCTCCCCCTCTCTTTCTCTCTCTCTCTCTCTCTCTCTCTCTCTCTCTCTCACTCTCACTCTCTCTCTCTGTCTCTCAAATAAATGAACATTAAAACAAAGAAGACTGCCTATATATATATATATATATATAATATATATTAACAAATGAAACTTTTCATTTCTTCATTGTTTCACATGTAGCAACCATAAAGAAGTCATGTTTATGGATGCTAAGATTTTTCAGCAGTCTGAATTCTTAATTTTCCTAAATCCCACTAATTTAATAATATCTGAATCCTCCACGGGGCTAATTTACTGAATAGACTACAGCATTTTTATTGTTGAGCAGTTGTTCCAACATTGTTTCAAATACACAACAATCTTCTAACACAGGTTGCCAAGCTTTTCTCATTTTATCCATCTCAGTAGATTTCTGCAATTTTAACAAATCTCTAAGAATATTAAGTACTCATTGTTTTCAGTAGGACTGTGGAGCTACATCTGTATCATTTTAACCAGACATAATCATAATCATCACATTTATACTCTGCTTTACAATTAATAACGTGATTTCCTATACTTTAATTCACTGAATCGCCAAAATAGCCATGGGAGGCAAGTTTCTTGCTCTATTACATTTTTCCTTACACAGAGAAAGTAAGGCTAAAGAGGTGAAATTAGTTATCCAAATCCACATAGTCATTAGGTTCAGCATCATACACGATTTCCTGCTTAAATAAATCTCATTCCATCCACTTCACTTCTGTGTATTTGTAAAAAAAAACAAAAACAAAAAAACCCCAATATTAAACTATCACCATTTCTAGTTTACGTAACTAATTATATGTGTGAAATAAACTATTACAATTGTTTTTAGTGTTTTAACATGAGAATTAGCCCCATCATTTTTTCCTGCCATGATTTTTCCTTCTAACATTATCTATAAAGCTGGAATAATTGGGGATGGCATAAGCCATCTAATACGTTCAGCAGTCTTGTCATATTCATTTGACATGAAATTGATCTAGTGAGTTGATGATCACTCCATTCCCAGAGTCACTGTGAATAGAGAATCCATTGTTTCATGGTTGAATATGATTAATGGCATCAATGTGACTCATTGTTTCATCAATATGATGTAAACAATGAGTTGATTCAGTCAATTGAACAAACAAATAAAAAGTGTCAACCTATTTTTTTTTTATCAACTAAACCAAGCAACATGTTGACTGCACTATTAACTTTTCAAACAATTGCTCAAAATCATGTTGGACATCCCTTAATTTGAGCTTTTCTTATTTGAAACACCATTTGCACACATCTAATATAAAGATATTTTTAGTATGTGAACTGTAGTACAAAATATTTTATTTATATAAGACTCTAAAACTTATTTTTAATAATTTTGCATCTTATATATTTCATATTTCTAGTGGCATTTCTTAATCTCAACAACTTAATATCCTTGTGCACAAAACTAACATGTAATGTGTATAAGTGAAGGTGGGTGAGAGAGATACATACATTACTTATATAGATCAGATGCCTATAACATACACTATAAAATATAATTATTTTAAAAGTAAGTATAGTTTATTAATCACAAAATATTTTTAGGAAAAAAATAGGAGTCACTGTTTTTGTTAGGGTGCTTCTGAGCACCTGTTAGGTGTTAGGTGTTTCTGAGACTGTGGGCAGTCTCTGAGGGCAAGGAGCTTGAAAAGAGAACATATACACACAAATGTCTATCACTGAAGAGAAACAGATTGTATACTGAAACCGATCACAGCTTCTTACAAGTATTCCATCTGGAAACACACGTCTGGGTTCTATTTTTTCACCCCCTTCACTTACCTGAGGAATGCAAGATGGCTCAGGTGAATGAAATTGACAAAGACGATACAGTGCTATTGCTATTGCAAACAAGGAACTCTAATCCGGGAAAGGGTCAAGATGGTATCAAGGACAGGACTATTTTTATCATATAAAAAGCACTCCAATATACATGGAAGGTAACCGGCCATTTTACATGTATTGCCATCTATTTATCTGCATTATCAATATACCTGATTTACACTCATCTCTCTAATGCATTCATTTCCAACTTTATTGCTTTAAGTTACCAGTGTTATCCAGCAAGTCTGATGCTCTATGTGATAAACTTTCTTTTCTGCGGAAAGGTCAAATAATGGCTCACTGGACGTTATCCACCGGCTTACCCCAGTGGCACTAGATTACATTTTCTTTTGAACTGTTTACAGGAAAGAGTTGCACTAATGTGAACCATATCTTACATATTCTTTAATTGTTTTGCTGTAGACTTCCCTGTTCCTGAAGGGACTGCTAAAAGAGATTTATTAAAAAGGCAACCAAAATGAGGGAGAAATGTGGGAAACGATGCAAATTTCCCACAAAGATAAATACATGTTATCTCAAACACCTCATTTTACTACTAGACTATGCCTCTGAAGTCATCTCCATTTTATTGAAAAGTAGCAACTTAACCCTTAGATTATTTTGACATTGTTTAAATATACCCAGCTCTGTCCAGAAAGTTCCTATGTTATTTTCTTTTTTTTTTTTTAACGTTTATTTATTTTTGAGACAAAGAGAGACAGAGCATGAATGGGGGAGGGTCAGAGAGAGAGGGAGACACAGAATCTGAAACAGGCTCCAGGCTCTGATCTGTCAGCACAGAGCCCGATGCAGGGCTCGAACTCACAGACTGAGATCATGACCTGAGCCGAAGTCGGACGCTTAACTGACCGAGCCACCCAGGCGCCCCCCCTATGTTATTTTCAACATATTCTTTAGGTACTAAAAGAACTGGTTTTAACATTTAAACCAATTACTCAAAATACCTATTTGTCTTATTCTTAGTGTCTCTCTCTGACAGAACGTGTTATTGGCAAACGCTACCTACTGTATAACTCACATTGCTTCACAGTGAGTACAAAGAGATACTAAAAAGTGAATAATTCATCTTAAACGTTTTTGTATTGCCCTGTTTACTGGAAAACTTGTCTATAGTGAAGAATATCATGTAATCTGTTGAAATTGTACCCAATCAATGGTAATTCCATTACACAGCTGACAACCACGCATAGAATCAACAGTCTTGGTAACATCTATGATTGCATTTTTGTGAGTGCGTGCTAATATTTCTACAAATAGTTCAGAATCATCCAAAATATTTGTCTCTCTAATTTAGAAAAAGCTAATTTTGTGCAGCGGCAAAATAGAAATCATTGAAGTTTCTTTGAGAAATGATTATATTGTGCTGGAAACCTAAAGCAACACTGTAGTTTTTTTTTTTTTTTCTTTCTTAAGTAAAATAAATTATAAGAAGTACAAAGACAATAAAGAATATAAGGGGTACTCGCCAAAATAGAATTTTCAAGCAACAATACACATAGGATATTACAATGATAATGATCATTATGTATAAGCTTGTAGTTTTACACCAAAATGTGAGTTGCACAAAGCTGAAAAGTAGACAGGGACAGATTCACAGTAGCTCTGTCCCATACCTCCCAATGCAATATCTTCTGTCTGCTTCCTTCCCACTGTCACTCATCATCTGCATGCAGACCTGGAATTCTCTGGTGAGATTCTGAAACCCCACACATAACAAGCAAGGCTAACTTTACATGTAATTTCTGCTTTCTTTGTAGAACCATGCATCACTTTAGATCTGAAATTCTAATCCAAATTTTACTCTGATTCATATGACTAGAATCATGGTATTAGTGTGAAAGACAAAGAGGAAGAATGCTAAATTAAAAAAAAATGCAGCAGGGGATTCAGAAAAGCCTTTTCATAAAATTATTATTCAGGGATAACTGATTTGTTCAAGATGTCTCAACAGAAAACTAAAATGAAATGCCCATGAAATGCTAAATTACGGGAATAAATAAAGGAAATGCTGGCTAAATAAAGGAAATTTCAGCAAGATGTACCTGTTAAGATATATATTTTTATATATCTAAAATTAGAATGTGTGTGATGACCTCATGCAAATAGCATAATGTGAAAACAATATAAATATTTAGAATGACTCGATATAGTTTGTTGGTCTCAGAAATGTTTTCCTAGAAAAAAGAAAATATGAATTTTCCTCGGATTTTTTTTCTTTTTTTTGATAGAGGCAGAGAGAGAGAGAGAGAGAGAGAGAGAGAGAAACCTAAGGAGGCTCCACACCCAGGGCAGAGCCTGATATGGGGCTCAGTCTCATGCCTAATGAGATCATGACCTGAACCAAAAGCAAGAATTCAATGCTTAACTGACTGAGACACCCAGTTATCCCATTGGATGATTCTTTTAAATGTATGTCAAAGACTAGAGAATTAAATATTACATTTCAATATACCGCTATGATACATCTTGAAGAAAATATATCGATCATTTTAGTTTTTTTTGGAAATAGACGAGGTTAAGCTTCACAATGATTTCTAATATTATCAGTACATTGATCTTTATCCTGCCATAACTTTTTAAAAAGAATGTACTTTTATTTAAAAACCATAACTTTCTTAGCTTACTTTGGTCAATAAAGTAAGGTCTTTACACAGGTGCTTCAATGCAACACCATGAGAAATCAGAAAAAAAAAGTGGCATTTTTTATACTTTAAAGATCATTCTATAAGACTTTGAGCAATGCGATGGATAGTTTTGCTTTTCAGCATATATAGTGAGATAAATATTTCTCCAATAATTCAAAAAAATTCATCCCTGAGAGTACTACCTGATTTTACTTCTTTTCAAATTTCCTCTAGTGATAAAATACACCAAAATATTAACAATGAAAATGCATTATTATACATCAAAACCTATAGAATGTACAACACAAGAGTGAGTGCTCATTGAAACTATGGAATCCAGTTAATAATAGTCAATCAGTATTAATAAATAATAAAAAATAAACTACACTAATGCAAAATATGAATAGTAGTGGAAATTGTAGGCAATGGGAGAGGAGGCATATGGGAACTCTCTGTCCTTACCAAACTTTTATTTAAACCTAAAACCTCTCCCAAACCAAAATCTGTTATTTAAAAACATACAATATTACATTTTGAGAAAATAATATACCTTGAATATTATTTCCCTATATGTTGCTATATAATATTTTTACAAATCTGTGTTACCACTCATTTTTTACTTATTTTTGTGTTTTTTTCACAAGAGCAAAAAACATTAATTTTGAGTTACTAAAACCTCTTAGTTTTAAATGGACTATAAAAATTTCAACATAAAAAGTTATGGTCTGATTAAACTTTAAAAGTATTTTGAAAAATTAGGAAGATATTCTCAAAAAAGTTGAATATTTCTTTTTCAAAAGGGCATTTCTTCAAATACATGCCTAGATGCTAATATATAGTTTCCACATTGCTATGCAGAGACACACACGGTGTCAAGAGAATTGGTGCTTATGTTAAATCTTTTTTTTTTCAACATTTATTTATTTTTGGGACAGAGAGAGACAGACCATGAACCGGGGAGGGGCAGAGAGAGAGGGAGACACAGAATCGGAAACAGGCTCCAGGCTCTGAGCCATCAGCCCAGAGCCCGACACGGGGCTCGAACTCACGGACCGCGAGATCGTGACCTGGCTGAAGTCGGACGCTTAACGGACTGCGCCACCCAGGTGCCCCGAATTGGTGCTTATGTTTACAGAATGTTTGAAACTATTTGAGCAAACTAGTGAATGAAAGTGGGAAGTCAACGCAATCATCATAGACACTATCTGTGTACAGATGTGTGTTGGGTATTGCTTCAGATCTTCTCATACGTGCTATGGCTCCTGGTTTCTTCCTTGGGGGTCTGATCCTGCAGCCCAGACTTACTTGCTTGGGTCTGATTACTTCCTGATATCTGAAGTGTTCTTAAACAGCACACATTTTGCCTTGGTAGGAATGCAGTAACTGCATTTCTGCTGCTACTGTTATTACTTTTTTTCCATTTCTCCTCCTAATTCTATTTGGTTTATCTATGAAATGCAGGGATTATTGAATTCAGCAACCCTATCATGCAGCTACACAGAAACTAGTTCTCTAGACTAGAGATGTGCAAACTTGGTTGACCATCAAAGTTCAACAGTTTTGAAGAAATATAGATTCTTATATCCTATCCAAGAGAAAATGAATTATTTCTGGAGGTGGTACCCAAAACGTCTATTTTAATAAATATCTATATAAGATTGAAATTAGAAACCATTGCTTGAAAATGTAATCAGTCGCAGTATGAGATGTGTGCTTGTGTGTGTAATGTGTGTGTGTGTGAGATTACTACCCTAAAGCTCTATCTAATTAAGCAAGTGTTCTATGTTCTATCATTATTTCTTCTCTCCTAATATACATATTTTCAGAGCAAATAATTGCTGTCTTAGTCAGCCGACCTAGGCTTCGTTCATTTTGCTGTTGCAGAGTACAGTTCATTATTAATTTTTGTTATTGCTACCTGGCCAAATACACATTACAATGAGAGTACAAAGCATTCCTTTAGGCCATGTCTTCAATCTCTATAGAGCCCAGAAGACAAGCAGAGAGTGTCAACTTGAATGGTCTTAGAGAGGTCTTTCGACTCCACTCATCCTCTCAAGCTCCCTATTAGCTATTAACTTATTTTCAGATATTTTATGCATAAATATTGATATTTTCTCAGGCAACTTATTCTTCCTCTCTTCTCCAACAAACCCCCTCTGTCCATAATTGTTTTCTCTAACTTAAATCATTAATGACTAATAGTAAAATAAAAAAGAACAAAAAAGATGAAAAGCAATATTTTTACAAGTTCAAGGACAGAGACATGAAATAATGTATTATGGACTCCCTCTTTTGGCACCCAGAGCACCAATCTAACTCTTTCCCAATGAGCCCAGACACAATCTTATTTTGGGTCGCAATCCTACAAAGATAGTCATAAAAGTTGAAATCATCTTGCCATTCATTATCAATCTCACAGAAAAATCAAAGCAGGTCCAATTGAGAAAAACATTAGAAAAAAATTTAGGAGATTATATTATCGTTGATTGACAACAGTATGTGCAAAGTATTGAGCTATTTGTTCACAAGCATTATCAAATCTTTCACATATGTGTGAGAGCCAGGTAAGTTCTCTAGCACAGAAAACACAAGAAGCTGGTTTTACCTGGACATTTAATGTACATCATGCCACATTAAATACATACTGATTTTTATGTTTCAAATAAGTTTTGGTGTTGATAAATTAACTTTTAGTTTTTTGTTTGGCCAGCAAATGACACAATGTTTAAAATATTTTTTGCAGTGACTAACTTATCAAATTTTTATAGAGTCTAAGTGGACTAAATAGTCATTGAGTTGAAACAACCCAACACATTTGCTTACATAGTTTTTAAGAAAAGACATGCGCATTTCCATTAACATTTATGAAATCTATTCAAGAAATCTGTCAGCCCACCTGATGAAGATCTTAATTTTTTTTCTTAAAACGCTTCAGTACTTTCCAATTAACAATCATATAATAATGGTGGCTTCCACATTTAAGAAGAATATTCAATAATAAGCAGAAACTAAGCACCAAAGGGAAAAGAGAAAGAAAAAGAAAAAGCAAGTGCAGCAATCTAATACGTAATGGGCCACAAAACACATAGGTGCAATGCATAATGGCCATGGTGTCAGCAGCTCCAAACCCTCTATTCTGATGAATAGAAAAAGCCAATCACACACTGTTTCCCAAAGCGATCCCAAGCATCGTACACGAAGCAATAGCTGTAAAATGGAGTCCCAACAGACTTATTCAAACATGCAAATTAACAGCATTGAAAAGCAATGTACAGTAATCAGGTCCCATTTAGTATTGTAACATCAGCTGGGACACAATAGCTGTCTGTGTATGTTGTAGACAGTTTGTATTGGTAATAGCCGCCACATGAGTAATTAAGCACTTTAAACAAGTCAACCATTTAAGCTGTCCTACAAGTTAGGAGTGAAAAGCAAAGCTGGAACAAAGAGCAATAACAAGGAGCCATTAGCCTTGATAACACTGGTCCACCCAAAAGCATATGTTCCCCCAAATGAGAGCAGATTGTACGTCTCACCTGCACTTCAGATGTTGCTTCATTAGTGTTCTACACATTTAAATAACTTGGATCCTAAATATATTTTTATGTAACTAAAATACTAATCACGGTAATCTTTTTCTAATTCATTTTATATTTTCAAAATATTTTAATACATCTTTAATAACTACTTAAAACTAGTCATCTAGTTAATACTTCCAGGCTTGGCCCATTTTTCTAACTGCATAATTAACTGTAAGATTTGTAAATTCATGCACCCTGGCATTTTGTACTCACTTGTGATAGGGCCAACGTTTTGGACTTCTGTGCTTCCCAGCATAACCATACACGTAAGCTTCGGCGAATCAGGCTTAATCTGTTTGAACTTATGGAGGATGTTACTGGGATAGACCAGTAGAGATGATATTTTTATTCAAATTGTCAGATACTACAAAAGATCACATTTAAAGTGTCTGTAGTAGTCAGGTGCTTCTTTCCAAGGGAGGAGATTTTTCCAGATTCTCTAATTTATCCCTGATGTTAAATTACATACTTTTGATTGCAATGGAGCTAAACAAAGAACACTAGTTTCACACTATTTGAAGATTATTATTCTATTTATCCTCAGCCTTCACTCCTCAAGGCTAAATGATTTAAATCCCTTTAGTCTTTCTACATAAGTGTGCTTTAAAGTGGTTCATCATTTTTGTGTCTGTCCTCTGAACCCTTTCTAATTTATTCATATCTTGCAGTTGCATTGGTATTTTAGTATGGCCTTTGCCCCACAGCACTCCTGCCAGGTCACCATGGTCAGTGTTCTCTCTAATTTTTTCCAGCCATGTATACACTGGGTGACAAGGGAGCTGCTGGGAGGCTTGGGTCAGGTCAGGGAGTCAGTGGGGTTACTGACTCACCTGGATCTGATCACTGGGACAAGAACGTGGACCAATAGAACCTCGTGAGGCTTCAGACCTGGCATGAATGATGTATGAGACTTTCTTAGAGTCACTTCTGAGTTACCCCCAAGGGAGTGAAACTTCACCAACTGCTATATAGATGTTCAATTTAAAGAATATAGTGACCCATAGGACTTCACAGAGGTCAACCATCACAAAAATTCTTTCACTTATCCTTAACCTCACTATTAAACATTCAGCCTCCCGCTAAGCAGCCAGAAATTTAGCTTTGAAGATTTTGTTTGTAATACATAACAGTTGGGGACTTTTCGGGTGCCTTTGTAGGGAAACAAGAAAATGCTCATTAATTTTAATTCTTCTAATACCCTCTTCAGCTGTTTGATGAGTCAGGCTCAAAGTAATGACTCATTTTTACATTATTTCACTCAATTGCCTTGAATTTCAAGATCCACAATCTTCTCCCTGTCATATGTAGCCCAAAGCAGTTGAACAAATGATATTAAAACAAAGTCTGGTGTTTATCTGACTATAGATAGCCTAATGTTATCATAATCAGGCAAGAAAAGGGATAGTGGTGAGCTTATTAAAACATATGTTTTAATAGAGGTAAGCTTATTAAAACAGATGAGTTATAGGGGAAATTGAGGGCAAGATATAGAGTGCCTACAGAAGAAACAGAAAGATTCCAAAGATAAAGAAGACAAGACAGCAGGCAAGAAGTAATCTTTGCCTAATTAAGCTTTGGGAGTTGAGGGGAAGTACTCATACAGAATATAAGTTTTAGGAAAATAATGGCACAGAGAAGCAATAGGGTAGATGTGTGGATTGAAGTATATAAATTGACTGAAAATCAGACTGAATATTATTGCATGAAACACAAGAGATATTGTGCCACTAACCAAAAATATTAAGAAGCAAGATGTTCAAACTAATTAAGAATATTATGCTACTGTGTCTTTAACATTTCAATGGAATCAACTGGAAATTTTCTGAAGTTTTTCCCTTCATCTGAGATGGAAAAAATTCACTCTTTGTGCATTTGCTACCTGGGACATGGCCAACAAGTTCCCAGGCAACAAATTTAAAATTTTTTGTAACAATCCAATGAAACTGCATGCTGTTGCTAACTTGTAAACATTCATATAGCTGGAGAAAAGCTCACGAATTCCCTTTTATAATATCAGCTAAAATAGGATGTGTATTTATTTCTTCCATCTAGACCCCATATGTTCAATATCATCATATTAGCTGAGAATATGATGAATGTAATGGAAAAAGAAAGAAGTAGAATTATATACAAAATGATCCAATAACAAGGGATTGTGTCAGGGTCAGAGATAGTTCCCATCTCTGGGAAATAAAAGTCAAAACAATTGTATAATAGCAACTCTAAAGACCTTGCTCAGCATTAGATTAAAATTTGCCATCCCACTTGACTCATTTTACAAGATAATTAAATTAGACTCTAAACAATTGATCGAAACATTTTTTTGTGTGTGTGAGAAGAACTGCATGTTCTCTTTTGTTTCCAATTATTTTTAATGCATAATTTTATTTTTCTACATTATATCTAATTTCATTATGAACATAAAAACCTAATCATACCTGTATCTTTCTACTAATGGGGGGAAGGAAATTTTAGAAAGAGAGTTTTTTTTTTTTTTTTAAACAAAGCAATTTCTATTTTCTTACCCAATACAGGACATCTTAATTAGAGTAGATGGTAACATTATTTTTATACTGAAAACTGTGCTAAAAGCTATCATCCTTATTAGTCCACAAAGATTACGGAGCAGCATGTTAGTTCCTAATAAAACCAAAATGATTTGAGAAAATTAAAGCAAAATGTCAATGCACCTCATGCTAATCTACATTCTACACTAAAAACATTAAAATTTTAATGACGAATAAATTGACATATTTATATAGTGTCTTCATGTTGGCACCCATGTTTTCCTTAAGATTTATCTTACTTATATCTTTGAGTCCTTTAAACATACTACAATAGAACTTTACTAGCGTTCATGAGAGAAGTAATTTATTTGACTGTGACTCTGACTAAAATATGCAGAATAGCAACTTTTCTTTTCTTTTTTTTTTTTTTTTTTTTTATTTATTTTTGGGACAGAGAGAGACAGAGCATGAACGGGGGAGGGGCAGAGAGAGAGGGAGACACAGAATCGGAAACAGGCTCCAGGCTCTGAGCCATCAGCCCAGAGCTTGACGCGGGGCTCGAACTCACGGACCGCGAGATCGTGACCTGGCTGAAGTCGGACGCTTAACCGACTGCGCCACCCAGGCGCCCCAACAACTTTTATTTTTCAAAGTAAGTGTTATGAGATCAAAGTAAACTAATAGTCTCCAATATGGAAAAAAAAAAAAAAGTTTCCCTTTAAAAGGATAGAGAGGTGTTAGTCTCAAATTCTGGCCCAGATGAATTACTCTTTAGTTAATCTTAGATTCAAGCAAACTACTCATTGGGGGATTTCAACTAAACTGGGAGCAAAATAACATTTAAAATTCAATATAATTTATCTGCTGAAAAAAGTATTATGGCCACGTGAATCAGTTTCACCTGATACTCAATATTTAAATATTTTACCCATTCATTAGATGATTGTTTTAAAAATATGTTCAGAGATTTGAAAAAGGATTCAGCCCATAAAGTGTTCTGAAGTTCTAACTCCTTTTCTTGAACATAGGAGTCTTCACGTTCTCACTACTGCCTGTTCTCAGTCTCATTTACTCCATTTTTAGTACCAATTCAATTCTGATCATGCATGTTCTCTGCATGAATTGGAATGTCTCACAACATTTCTTTATAGATGCTTTTGTACATGTTGTTCTACCTGGTTGAAACACATTTCTTTCTCCCTTATTCACTTAGCAGATATCAGTCATATTGCCCAAATGTCATCTTCTTTCATTATCCTTCCTAGAGTATTAGGTCTCTTGTAAGCTTATCATAGTATCTTCCATAGACCACTTAACAGTGTTTATTATTATTATTATTATTATTATTATTATTATTATTATTTCCTCACTTGAGGGGCATTCTTGAAGATCAGAGGCCTCATATGTCTCCTTGATTCTATAGAAAATAACATATTGATTTGTTGAAGAAATAAATGAATAATTAAAGCTATATCCCTTTACTTTCACAAAGGATCAAAGGACAAAATAAGTTGAAAGCATACTGTGAAATACAGTAAAATATTTTCATTATAATTAATATATTTATACTCAGGGCAGTTATTTGAAATCATCTTGCTAGTTGGCTAAGAAATAATTTTGAGAGCCTGTTGTCCAAACAAACTATTGCCTGCTTTTTACCACAGCCCATAGCGTGCATGGGATTATCAGATATCCCACTAGAATAATGAAGGCTACACAACATTTCAAACTTTGAATGAAGCTGAGATATCTTAAGAATATGAAATGTAGATGTTGAGTTAAGACCTATTCATTGGTAGGGTGGAATAAGCGCATATTCATTTTAAATTCTAAATACCATAGTAAGACACATAGACATATATAATTAAAGTGCAGTAGAAGTTATACAGAGATAACTATGTTACTTATAAAATTTAATATACACAGATATGCTCTTATTTAAGGGAATCATGATTCCTACAATTATCTTTCATCCATGTTGGAATAAAAAGACAATCAGAGAAGTCAAACTGACAGATACTACATTTTCTAGTAAACTAATGAAATGAACACTCACACTGGGCATCTAAAGTAGTTATGAGAATAAACAATATATAAGTGGAAGGGATTTAATGAATATAGGAAACATAGACCAGTCATGCAACTTCCCTAGTGAAAATCTTTATGGCAACTGCACTTACTCACTTTCCAAACATTGCTATCAATGTAGATTTATATTTTCTCTGGGGTTTTGTATGCAAACAGCATTTTATTTTTTTCTTATTAAATTTATTATTAAAATTATTTTCTTGTATATTTTCTTATCTTTTCTCCTGCTTTATCATCTACTCCCCTCTGTGTTACCTATCATCTTCCAGGATTACCTCATTAAAAATCTGTAGTGACATTTTATACCTTTCTTTTCTATATGCTTATGTAACCTTACAAAAAGAAATAGGCAGATAGCCTCACAAAGACATGAAATAATGATTTTTGGTTATTTGCTGATTACATATTCACAGCAAACACATCCATAAAAATCCCAGCTAGGCATGGCTAGATGTGTTTTATTTGTTTCTGGTTAGTAAACATCCTTTCATCAATATTTGTTGACATATTCTGCCTTCCTTGGAATAACTCTTGTGCAAAATCCCATCCACATTCACATTACTTTTCACTCTATTCCAATTTCTTAATCTTAATCTTTCCTCCCAGAAATAGGAGTTTCAAGAAAGAAAAAGTGAGTAACCCTTTCTACCCCCTGCAAGTTCACCTAATTTAATTGTTGATATGAAATACATAAATGTACCTAGAGGTGTACATTTTCATTGGGTGATAATTAGATGAGTGTGAAAATTAATCTTCATACGAAACTCAAGCAGAAGACAAATATCATCAGCATAAAATGAACTCAGAGACCAAAGAATAAATTTGGTGTTACACAAAAGATAACAATTATTAATATTCTGTTATTAACATTGTAGTAGTTGATTACTTTTAAACATTTTAATATAATGGAGATACAATCAATTTTTAGATCAATTAACTATTGGATTGACTCTGTCTTTCCTATACTGAATATTTGCAATGCTAAATAGATGCATTCTTTCACAGGAGGTCAGTTGTGAAACACATTATGTTTTTGGTTCGTTCAACCCAGACAGAATACAGCTCATGGTAATATTATCATAAAGCGGTAAAATGTCCCTTCTCCTTCATAGCATCTGATTTAAGGAAAGGTTATTTTCTTTAATGGTAGTAATACTCACATAGCAATTCCCACATTGACAAAATTATATGATCCAATTAATATTCTAGCTTCGACAAGAATCACATGTCCTTCCCAAAGTTATTGAGCTAATGTGTTCACTCCCAATATTTGTATAAACTGTCAGCCTGTTTTTATGTTTTCAATTTCTTTTGAGTTCATTACTAACATTTTGGTCCATAGAATCATCTGTGACTGAAGTCATAATTAATTACTGCAACATTTTACTGCTTTAATAATAAATATATATCTAGACTTCAATTGAATGACAGAATTTCAATATATAACGTAGACTAGGAGGGTTTTTTTTTTTTACTGTAACCCAAATCCATATTTGAAATGGATATTCAGATATTACAGTAAGTTTGAACAATGGCAGGCTTTGTTTTCATCACTGGCATCATAATGCTAGGATAGATGAGGTGGAGTCTTACCCTAATATCTCTCTCTGTCGCTGATCCCACACAGGGTCAGTCAAGCAGGGGGTCAAAGGCTGAGATCAAAGTTGAAGAATCATAGTTGCTCATCAGTATCTCTAATGTACCCGTTGCACCAGTATCTTCATCCCTAGACAATGAAAATGAAAACAAAAACATAAACAAAAACAAAAAAACATTCCTCCCATTCAGGCTTTGCTTTGGAGGAAACAGCAGAAGTCATACAACTGCCCCTACCCTACTGTTTTCTATTCACCCAAATATATTTCCTCATTTTCATTCTCTATCTCTTCTATTACTTTCATTTCTAGTAAAAAGGAATCTCTACCTTTTTACTTATTAAAAGTGTTCCAAAAGCCATTTTCTCGTGTGTGTGTGTGTGTGTGTGCGTGCGTGTGTGTATAAATCTTGTTTCTTCTACATTTTGTAGTATTACCTTTATCCTTTCTGTCCAATCATTTTATTTCTTTCTAAATAAAAATATAACCTCACATCACTCCTATAGCATAAATGACATGTTTTGAACTTAATACTCTCTCAATTCACCACTCCTAATCTGTTGCCTTTGTCAAACTTTTTGCTAAAAATAGTTTTCATATGCTATCTCCAGTTCATTACCTATTTATTTCTTAGTAGCTTGAAAATAGCTCTCCTCTCTGAAACATAGCTCCTGTTTAAAACAATATCCCCCGACACAAAAAATACAAGTACGTATTTATAATTTTTAATAAATGTATATATGTGATTATTATCATACTGACACCTTTGGTTCAATATTTTGATATTTTTTCTCTTTAGCTTGCTTTTCCCATAATTTATGTTGCTATTCACTCCATATATTCATCTCAATTATTTCTCCATGGTCCTATAATATTCTCTTTCCCCCTCTCTTTCTGTCTCCCTCTCTCTCACACATGTACATATTCACATGAACACATATAACTAAACATATCTATACACATATTTAATGTTTTATTTAGGGACTACTTCCTTTAAAAACCATTATAACATCCATGCACTTCAAGATCTTTCTTTTCTCGGGCAAAATATCCACATGCAAATTTCCCTACGTATATAACTCACTTCTGTTAATGTCAGTGTAGTACACTACATTTTACATATACCCTGATTCATTAACCGCTCTGCTGTGGATGGGGGTTCACATGATTTCCCTTTTTATTTTCCTGCCACTATCAATTGTGCTGCAATAAACATCTCTGTACATATACCCTTAGGTTTTAGTGTTTTTATTCTGAGTGATATCAAAGTATTTAGCAATTCTTTTGGTGTGAGCCACACCCATAG
This sequence comes from Herpailurus yagouaroundi, assembly GCF_014898765.1. Classification (NCBI taxonomy): domain Eukaryota; kingdom Metazoa; phylum Chordata; class Mammalia; order Carnivora; family Felidae; genus Herpailurus; species Herpailurus yagouaroundi. Next base: position 49,165,221 of record NW_024412405.1, on the reverse strand, counting down.
AAATAGACTCTAAAGATATAGACCTTACTGTTGTCAAACAACTTCATTAAAATCTATGGAATAGATTTGCATGAATAGGATTCCTGGGTCAGAGGGTAGGTGTATTTGCAACTCTGTTAAATGTTTCCAAATTGGTTTCCATAAAGGCTACAATCATTCATACTTCTTCCAAGAATCAAATATAGTACTGTTTTCTCAACATATCCACTCTCAGAGAATGATATAGTTATTCCTAAACATTTGAGTCAGGTATGTACTGTGTCATTAGATTGTTACTTTAATTTGCATTCTCATTGTAACTAATGTGCTTGAACATTTTTTTTTTCCTCTCTCCCTTCTGCCCCACCCCCCTTATTGCGTCTTTTCTCTCTCCTTTTCTGTCTTCTGTTTTTGACAATCTGAACTTGTTTTTCTGAAAATGACTTTTTCATGGTTTCCCCATTATGGTATTAGATTGCTTGATTTACCCCCTTCTTATCATATCAAAAAAGTTTTGAGTAGTACCAGTATTATTCTGTGCCTTCAAGCAGTTTTTCCACATCAATTAAGCAGCTATTGTCTCTCTTTAGTATACTTTGACATACAATTTATAAAAATGTTAGAATTGACTCATTTTAAAATTTGTTTTATAACTTTTCAATTCCCTACTATATTATTCTGCTTTGGCTGCTCTAACACAATGCTACAGATGGGGTGTTTTAGACAACAGCATTTATTTTTCCCAGTTCTGCAGGCTGGGAAGTATAAGATCAGATTCTGCAGGCAGATTCAGGTACTGGTGAAAGCACTCTCCCTGGCTTGTAGATGCCCATCTTCTCACTGTCTCCATATGGCAGTCCATAGCATTCCGTTCCTGATCTCCCCAAATTTGTGCCTTCTCAAATGCAAAGTACACTCATACCATCCCAATGGCCCCAAAAGTCTTAACTCCTTCCAACATCAACTCTAAAGTCTAAATTCCAAAGTCTCATCTTAACATTTAAATCAGAAACAAGTGAAACTGAAGGTATGACTCATCCTGAGGCAAAACTCTCTAGCTGTGAACCTGTAAAACCAGACAAGTTATGTACTTCCAAAGCACAATGATGGGACAGACATAGGGTAGACATTCCCACTCCAGAAGAGAGAAATTAAAAGAGAGAAAAAAAAAAAAAAGTTTTTGAAGCAAGTCCAAAAACAAGCAAGGTAAATATCTTTAGTTTTTGAGTCTTGAGAACAATCCTCTTTGGTTTGATGCTTTGCCTTCCTAACTTGGTGAAAGGGCAGTCCCACCTTTTCTGGGCAGTGGCCATGCCCCCACAGCTCTCCCCCCTTAGCCTCTTCACACCCTGAAGATTCCTGGGCAACCCCACCCTTAAGGATTGGGGACTGCTGCTTCCTGGTTGATTGAAAGCAAGGTGATGCCTCCCATTTGAAACCAAGGAGGCAGTTCTGATGATCTCTGGATTACCTTTCCAGGGCATTCTTCCTCTGTCTTGAAGAATAGTGTACATTTACAGCCAAATGGTTCTATGGTTTGATCCTGGGGGATCTAATAAGTCTGAGAGCCTTCTTTCATTTTGTCTAGTGTCCATCTCCTCCACTTAAAACCAGCAGTGTTTCTGCTGGTGTGGCTGATTAGGTCCATGATTTGCACACATATGAATCTCCTTATCAAATGATTATTTAGCCACATCCTTAGCATCTCTTCTAAAAACACTTTACGGTTTTCACAATGTGGATAGACGGAGAATTCCCCAAACCTTTAAGTTCTACTTCCTTTTTTAATTAATTTCTTCAATTCATTTCTTTTTTCTCATGCTTTGCTATAAGCAGTCAGGAGGAACCAAGCTGCTCCTTCAATGCTTTGCTTAGAACCCTCCTCAGTTACATATCCAATTTCATCACTAGCAATTTCTACCTCCCACAAAACACCAGAAGAGCAAAACAATTCAGACAAGTTTGCAGACACTTTATAACAAAGATCTCTATTTTCTAATAACAAGTTTTCATTTCCATCTGAGACCTCACCAAAATGACCTTTCCATCCACATTTCTACAAACAACATTTTGCAAAATTATCTCGTATCCATGCGTACTTCAAAACATTCTATTATTTACTGTGGCAATTTCTACTGGTGCCGTTTGTGTTTCTAGGTATATGATCATGATATCTACAATTAAAATCCAAAACAAGTCATTTCATGTCTTCTTTTCCAATGTTTCTACTAAGTCTTTCATTTACTTACCTCATTAAATTTGATTCTGTTTGAAATCAAACTGGAACCTGACTTATATCAAATAAAATTCTAACACTTTCATTGTGACTCCATTAAAATTTCATTAAAGTATAATGACAAAAATGTTTATCTCTGCCCAGCTTTGTATATTTAACTTACATGGCATTAGTGATTTTTCTAATTATAATAATGCTTACTGTATTTTTCTTTAAATAGGGTTAATAATATTTAAGGAATTTCCTTCTCACCTTTTCTTGCATCTAGAAACCACCTGGGATAACTTGGAGTCTACTAACCAGAAGTATCTTCAAAGAATGAGGTTTAGAAGCAGCTAAAACGAGCAATGGCTTACAATAAAGCTCTAGCTTATATTATTGTAATAATACAGTATATAATACATATAACACACAAAATATGTGTTAGTCAACTCTTTATGTTATTGGTAGGGCTTCTGGTCAATAGTAGGCTATTAGTAAAATTTGGGTGAACTCAAAAGTTATACACAAGTTTGTGACTGGCAGGGAGTCAGTGCTCCTAACTCCCACGTTAATTCAAGGGCCAACTGTACATATGTATCACATCTCCTTTATCCATTCACCTATCGATTGACACTTAGGTTGTTTCCATATATTGGTATTGTAAATAAAGTTGTATTGAACAACAGAAACAAAAATGAGTAATGGCTTCTTATAGGGGGACTGATCTTAAAAGGCTGATGGGGCTCAGTTTTTTTAACTGTGGCAGAAGAGATCCACAATACAATCTCATAATTTCATAGATGCTTAGAGTCAGTGACAGTGTAGTTTTTAGTTTGAAAGACCTCTCAGTAGTTGACATGTTACCTGGTTATGTATCTTTGTACTCTGGCTCCTATCTTTTGTAGAGATGTACTAACTGCTTGGTATTCTTAAACAAATTTATTTCTTATTCAAAACAGCCAGAAGGGGTTTTGTAGGCTCATAGCTCACAATTCTGTGCCATAATGAGAAATGGGTGCAAAGGACCCTGCAAGAAATGGGAATTTGGGATTGATTTTGTCAACTGGTTTGGACTGAAGGCAGTAAGGATATGGTTTATACTTACTATGACCTAGTGAGTGTGTCCACCCAAAATGTATATGTTAAAATCTTAATGCCCACTGTGGTGATATTAGAAGGTGAGGCCTTTGGGGGTGATTAGGTCATGAGGATGGAGCCCTCCTAAATAGGATTACTGCCTTCATAAGGAGGCCCTGGAGAAATATCTACACTCTTCTGCCCTGTGAGGTTACAACAAGGGTGCAGAAGTAGGCCTTTACTAGAATATGCCGGCACTCTGATCTCAGACTTCCAGCTTCCAGAACTGTGAGAAATGAATTTCTGTTGTTCATAAGACACCCAGTCTGAAGTATTTTGTTAATGCAGCCCAAAATGATTGAGACAATACTGGAATATGGGAAATTGGTAGTCCTTGACTACAATGGCTACTCAGGGAATTTTCACTTTGCTTATTGAAACCAAGGATTAATGGCTGCTAGCAAAGACCACTGTGAAGGCTACAAGAAATATACATGGACAACTGGGTTGGATCAGATGCTTTAGATAGTACTGAGGCATTTAAAAAACACGTTAAGTTCAGACACAGATTTGTAGTTTCAGCGAACTCAGACTTCCTTAAAATAATATGTTCATATGATTTAATTTAGAGATATTATAACTAAAAATCACATTCATGGTAGGAACCTTTGGCTTGCTGATTTGCAGCACTTGAATTCAGAATTTTATGAGGCCTTTATGTGAAAATTAAGGATTTTTGGGTAGGAAACGGAATCATAAGATTGCGGTGTGGGAAATGAGAAAATGTAGGTGACTCAAAGGATTCCCTAATCTTTTGGGCCTCCTATCATCCCCTACCTCCCAAAGCTGCTTTGTCTTCTTTAAATCCCTGTAATGACTTTCCGTAAGGTGATCGTCTTCCAAGGAAAAGTAAGTTCTCATACACCATCTTCCCTAGTACTCATTTCCTTTAGATCCTGGAAGCCAATTACACAATCAAACCCAGAACAAGAATTATATATCAAATAGAATTGTAAGGATTTCTTTCTTTAATATCTGCCTTGAATTTGGAAATATACATAGGAATGAATGCAATTAGAGCAGGACCAGGGAGAGAAAAACAACTGTAGATTGTTCTAAATTTTCCAGTATGTTTTCACTCAAGTCTTTGGATTCAATGAAGGATCTTGAGTAGCTGTGAATTGTTCTAATTCCTGCTGACCTTCATAACCGGCATAAATCATCAATGGTGTTCTCAATTAAACAAAGTTGAAATACTCAGAACTTTGTGTTATAATGTAAAGAAGGACTTTAAACACTTAGAAATATTTAAGTGGATTATTTTTGTATAACCTGTTTACTCATCCCTTATTCATGAGCTTGAGAATGCCTGTGGAGCTATCCCTTCACCAGGACCTGGGACATACAGTCATGAGAACAGCACCCACGATCTTGAAAGGTTCTAAATGATGGTCCTCTGAGGGCCAGGGATACAAGTAGGAAGGCCACCACCTGAGCCTAGTTTTCTCATTATAATGTGGATATTGAAATCTTGGGACAACAGAGGCCAGAAGCAATACTTAATTGCCAGAAGAAATAAGAATGCTACTAATGGAATAAGTACCATGGTTAAGGACAAAACCAAAGTAGTTTAATCCTTAGGGATGGTTGGCAGTCACTGATCAATGTACAATACCCAGTACAGAAACAGATGGGCAGGCCATTAAGGTCCTATATGAGCTATATTAAAAAATAAATAAATGGGGCAGTTGGGTGGCTCAGTCCATTAAGTGTCTGACTTCGATTCAGGTCATGATCTCACTGTTCGTGGGTTTGAGCCCAACATCAGGCTCTATGCTTATGGCGCGGAGCCTAGAGCCTGCTTTGAATTCTGTGTCTCCCCAGCTCTCTGTGCCTCCGCTGCTCATGCTCTGTCTCTCTCTGTCTCAAAAAATAAACATTAAAAATAAATAAATAAGGCAAGGTCATATAACTAGAGTTCCAAAATGACTACCATGCAAAACCGGTTTCCCTCACCAAGATGCCAATTCCACTCTGTTTCACCTCTCCCTCCCACATGCCCCCAGTGAGATGGAATCTTAAAACAGTTTCACTTTTTCAGCATCTTTTCCTTCTCTTCCCCAAACAAATCTGAGATTTTGCTGATATGGTTTATTACTTTCAGTTACAGAACATTATAGAATTTCCCTTCTAATATTTTATTCCTATGTCAAGAGAACTTAGTTCACATTTATAGCACATATTCTCAGGTTAGGATAATCAATTTAAAGTCTCTCTCTCCTACTAAACTTCTTGCCACCTTATAGCTTTTAATTTTTGAGACAAGAGTTAAAATTTACTTCAAGGGAGCACTTGGGATTGGAATGATAAGTATTTAGGTGTCTTTCAAATGATATGTTTGAAAAATTGGTGACTTCTCTAAGCCAACAACTTAGTTATTAAGTTAGAAAAATAAATTATTATAAAAATTTTAAGATTTAAATTTATTATAAAAATATGTTATCAATACCCCTCACACCCCTTTCTAAGAAGGATTAATTCTGTAAGTTATGACTATTTCAGAGTTCCCACTGAGGGAATAAGGATTCCAACCAGAGCTGTTAGAAGTCACAGGAGAGAGGGAAGACTGGACAGAGGAAAAAGTAGTGAGGGTTTTGTATGTATGTGTGAAATACTACCAATTCTTGAGTTTCAACCCCTCACCCCTCAAAAACAAAGATAAACAGAAACGATTCTGTGTTATTTATGGAAAATAATAAGCAGACTGGCTCTGTACGTGTTAGTAATGTAGTGCTCACAGATGAGGGCTCATTTTGCATTTGGGGTGTGAATGTATGTCTCTACAAATATGATTGTGTACTGGTAAAACACCGTAATTATTTTTTATTGATATCTGTTCAATGATTTAGGCTCTTTGCCTTCCAGTAAGTCAATTTTCAAATTTTAGTGATATGAAACACATCATCACTAAAATAATTACTTACCAAATATTGGAATTTATTTTTAAGTACTCATTTTTATCATAGAGATAATCCTAAATAGATGGTTTCCACCATTTCAGGGTCTTGTAGAAAATTAGAAGTGTTAAAAAAAAACTAAAAAAATTATTGAGCAAAAGTATGCATGTAGTCTACATAAGGCTGCCTGACTTACCTATTCAGGACCTGACCAAAGTAATGTTGTGATTCATCATTATTTAGTTATTTAGTTATTTAAGAGAGAGAGAGAGCGAGATGGGGAGAGGGACAGAGGGAGACAGGGAGGGAGGGGGAGAGAGTGAGAGAGAGAGAGAGAGAGAGAGAGAGAGAGAGAGAGAATCTTAAGCAGACTCCATGCTCAGCCCAGAGCCAGATGTGGGGTTGGATCCCATGACCAGGGGATCATGACCTGAGTTGAAATCAAGAGTAGGACACTCAAACAACTGAGCCACCCAGGTGCCCATCATCATTCTTTAAAAACAGTTTTTGTGTGTGGTCAATTTCCTGTCATACTATAAGTGCTGGGATGGGCTGCACAGTCATAGACTAAAATTTGTTGGGAGAATTTGAATGGTGTCTTGTGGACAGAAACACACCGAGACAGGTGTGGGACTCTACGTTAAAAAAAATCTAAATGGGAAAGATAGGCTTGAGCAACCTGTAACAACAGATTGAAGAGAAAGAGCTAGAACAGCAGCTATCCACGCTTCTAGGTATGCTGTATCTTCCTGTGAGATGGTTCAACAGGTAGCTGTGTAGATCTGAATGAGTCACGAGTTGCCCAGATTTCTGGTTAAACATTAATTTGGGGGTGTGCCTGTGAGGGTGTTTCTAGAAAACACCAGCATTTGAATTGGTGGCCTGAGCAAAGGAGTCCACCCTATTGTAGGTGGGTATCACTTGGTCCTCTGAAGGCCTGAAGAGAACTAAAAGGTGGAGGAAGGTTGAATTCTCTCTTCCTGCCAGACTGGCTTATTATCTAAAACATTGTTCTTCACCTGACTTTGGGCTGGGACTTATACCCCTGGTGCTCCTGGTTCTCAGGATTTTTGATTTGGACTGCAATCTACACCACTAGCTTTCCTGGGTCTCTATATTGTATACAGCAGATCTTGGGACTTCTCAGCCTCTATAGTCATATGAGCCAATTCTTTAAAACCAATACATTTTACTCTCTCTCTCTCTCTCTCTTCTCTGTCTCCCCCCAACCCCTCTCCTATTAATTCTATGTTCCTGGAACATTCTGACTAATCCAAGTGATCTTGGGCAGATGCCCGGTGAGTCTGGGTAGAGTGTTGGTTAGAACAGAAGCAAGAGGCAGATAGTCCACTTTTGCCCCAAGGAAAGATATAGAGTGTATTCCTCAGGATTGGAGGAAAAGGAAATCTCCAAAGAGCCCATAGAATTGCCATATCAAATGAAAAATGGGTGAGCTGGTGATCATTTAATAAACTAGAGCACCAGTCAAAAAGGATCTAATCATCCCTTGCCCCAACCACAGGGAATATAGAAGCTATCTATGATGGGAAGACAGACTAGCTTCCTTTGTGTACTGCTACCCTGCAGAATATTGTATTGGGCCCTTTTCGGGAATGGGAAATACTTTAAATCAGATTAGAAGGTGAAACTTTGAAATTAGTTCAGACTAGGCTTTCTCAACCTGCATCTGAGAGTTTCATACCAAAAAGTGTACTGAAAAGCCATGGAGGTACATGATATACTATCCAGAAACAAGGCTGAACACAGCATTATAGAAAGTTAACTGTTTGAATTCTATTGAATCCTACCCATTCATAGAAGTTCAACAGTGATTTTTTTCCCCCATTTCCTTTCAAAATACTTAGTAGGGAAATATTCACAAATGCAGGAATATGTTTTAATGATCTGTGGGTTCTGAGAAACACAGCTCTGGAGGCCAGGTGTATAAGGGAAAAATGACGCAGGGGCAGAATGGCATAAAGTTGTGGTAGTAGGAATCTTCAAAGTTATAGTCATTTTTAGAGCTCTTTGATTTTGTCCTGCCATCAGGGTAAATAAATTGGAATTTCCTATTTGTGTGTTTCCGCTTAGGGGTAAGGTTTTTAATAATAATATATTTCCTCCAACTGTATCAAAAGATTTAATGGTGATAGAAAAAGGGTGCTATGGGGGGAATTAGAAGAAAGTTAAAAGTCAGTGCTTTTTTTTGTCTAAATGTTATGCCTTTCTGTGCAGCCATCTTTGAATTATCAAGAGGATAATTCAATCTCTGAATATAATATGAAAATTAATATGTTCATAAATGTGAGGAATTTTTAGGAGAATCCTCATATGAAACAGGGATTTTATTGATGAATTTTAGCAAGGATTTAAACATGGACATACAGATATAGATACAGATACACACATGTAAGTGTGCAGTCCTGTGGTGGTGTGTACAATTATAGTTTATGTATATAAAATTTAATAACTATTCAAACTTCAAAGTAGTTCTTTACAGGCATGAAGACTGGTATTCCATTATTTTCCTTTTCTATATTCTTTTGCTTTTGCTTTAGAAAATGCAATAAAATTTTGCTGGGAATCATTGAAAAGTATTTTTAAAGGAATTGAGAGACAACAAAATATAATACAAATGTATATATAGATTTAGAAATTTCTGAAAGTAACATCAATAAATGCATAGTGTTAATTTTCCATTATTACAATGTATTAAGCATTAAATATTTTAAGCTTTAACTTTAAATAGGTAACATTCAACTTCAAATATTGAGTGAGAATGATTTAATTGCATCATTTGGTACATTTTCCTCTATTTGAGTTTTTTTCTTTAATTTCTTGAGGAATTCTGTAAAGAAATTACCTATGATTTAATATATCTATAGGTTAGTATTGGGTAAATAAATATGTTAAGTAAACACTAAAACTCTCAAAGAATATCTATTTCACTAATCCTATCTAAACTGCTTAATTACTTATGAAAGCAGTGGTTAATTAGTGGTTCTCTAACCTGACTGCACATTAAAATTATTTGGGTTTTTTTTATTTATTTATTTATTTATTTATTTATTTATTTATTTATTTATTTATAAATGGTTTATTTATTTATTTTGAGAGAGAGAGAGAGGGAGAAGAGAGAGAATCTCAAGCAGGCTCTGCTCTGTCAGTGTGGAGTCTGATGCAGGGCTCAAACCCATCAACAGTGAAATCATGACCTGAGCCAAAATCAAGAGTTGGTTGCTTAACCAACTGAGCCACCCAGGGGTCCCTGGGTAGTTTTTAAAGATACAGATGTCCAGAACCTATCTTCATGTAAGTGGTCTGGGATGGGACAAAGGAAATAAGTATGTTCAAAGCTCTCTAGGTGTTCCTGACCCATGATCACTAAGTAAAAGTAAATCTGTAAGCTTTGCAGTTACTATTACTAATAGTTCTTGTTCTCTAGAATTCTCTCTTCTGCATTAAAGAACCCCCCTATAGCCTCTTATTAGGGAATAACTAATTAATTTGTTTTTCTCATGGATTTATCCCTCAAAAAAGGTTTCCAGCATACTTGCAAAAGTCGATTCATGAATATTAGAATGGAGAAAAACTGTGTTATATTAAACGTTCTGATTTAGTTAATATGGAATATGAAGAAGAGATTTTGAAATAAAGTGTTGGAATATACAATAAAACTGACCTAAGATAAAAAGTATTCAAGATGGGGTATCTGGGTGGCTCAGTCCTTTAAGCATCTGACTTTGGCTCAGGTCATGATCTCACCATTCGTGAGTTTGAGCCCCGTGTTGGGCTCTGTGCTGACAGCTCAGAGCCTGGAGCTTGCTTCAGATTCTGTGTCTCCCTCTCTGCCCCTCCCCTGCTCACACGCTGTCTCTCTCTCTCTTTCTCAAAAAATAAGTAAACATTAAAAACAGCTTAAAAAAAAAAGAAAAAGTATTCAAGATGAATTACCTGAGGTAAGTAAATTAAAGTGGCACTAATGAAGAAAGATATGAATGAAAAGAAAAAATAGGGTTCAGAAAGAGGAACTCCTTCCAAATACATTTGGGCCCATATCTCAAATCCTGCTTTGTAAAATGTCTTTTAGCTTTGCATTAAGAGTATGTGGGCCCCTGTTTTTCCTTAGTGTGAAGGCTAGGTCCTTCTTTTCTTGTACACTGTCCTTAATAGGAATCTCATTCCAAAATTCAATCAGAATGAATGAACATATAAATAGCATCCACATGGTTTTTTTGTGCTATGTCTTTTACTTACATAATTTTAGCTAACTGTAATCCATTTTAAGCCAAAAGTGGCTTGTTGGTAATTTAGAGGAAATCATTTGAAAATTACCAAAAAACAAAAAAAGGCATGCTTGCAGTTTAAAGATTTTAGGAGTCATAAGAATGATGGAGTGAGGAAGACTAGAACATCATGTACGTGTGTGAGGCTGTTATTCCTTATAAGTAAAAAATGCCAAGTACATGGGCAAATTGACTGTAGTATGGTTAAGCTCTGACCTGAATTGGGCCTGATAACCTTGCTAAAGATTTAAATTGAACATACAATGAGAAAAATAAGAAATTTCCTGGGTCAGGTAATGGCTGAGGGCATCAGAAGAGACTAAATGAGTGCAAGTTCAACAAATTACTTCCTGAATAAAAGATGCCATATCTGGTAAATGCCTTCCCCGACGGGACAGAAGAAATAGTTTAAACTACCACATAAAGGCTAAGATAGAGATACTAACATAGGATGCAGAAGTTCTCAAGTTAATAAAGTATGGTTTTACTTTATTTCTAAGTATTTCTAAGTATTTTCAACGATATCTAGGGTTCAAAGCTTATCGCTTCTTAAAAAGTAAGTTTGGTAGAGGAGGCTGGGTGGCTCAGTTGGTTAAGTGTCTGACTACAGCTTAGGTCATGATCTATGGTTTGTGAGTTCAAGCCCCACATCAGGCTCTGTGCTGACAGCTCGGAGACTGCTTCAGAGCTCGCAGCCTGCTTCGGAGCCTGGAGCCTGCTTTGGGTTCTGTGTCTCCCTGTCTCTCTCTCTCTCTCTGCCCCTTCCCCGCTCACACACTCTCTCTCTCCAAAATGAATAAACTTCAAAGAAATTTTAAAAGAAAGGAAGTTTGGTAAATTTGTCCTCATTAAGGAAAAAACTGTATCTGATAAAATTCCCATGAACATAGTCCACAAGAAAATAATAAACCGGAGGAAAAATAAACTTAAAATGTACTGACAGTTGAAGAGTTGTTTTCATATATAAAGTACCCACAAAAATCAGTAAGTAATAGACACCAAAGAGATTCACAGAAAAGTCCTCGCTTTGGCAGCACACGTACTAAATTGAAACCACATAAAGATTAGACGGTCCCTGCTTAAGGATGATACACAAAGTCCTGAAGCATTCCATATTTTAAAAAAAGATAGATTCCTAGAAGAAAGTGTGTAAATAGCAACATGGAAACAGCAAGAGTTCAATAAATGACTGATAAACAAAGAAATGTCAAATAAAATGACATTTAATATATTTTTAAATAAAATTGAAAGATTCTTGATTCTTCAAATTGTATGGTAGAAAAAAATGCATAGATGTAATAATAAAACATTTACATATAGTTTTAAATGGTAGTTTGTGCCATACAGAGAAAGACAGATACCATATGTTTTCACTCTTATGTGGATCCTGAGAAACTTCACAGAAACCCATGGGGGAGGGGAAGGAAAAAAAAAAAAAAGAGGTTAGAGTGGGAGAGAGCCAAAGCATAAGAGACTCTTAAAAACTGAGAACAAACTGAGGGTTGATGGGGGGTGGGAGGGAGGGGAGGGTGGGTGATGGGTATTGAAGAGGGCATCTTTTGGGATGAGCACCGGGTGTTGTATGGAAATTAATTTGACAATAAATTTCATATATTAAAAAAATAAAATAAAATAAATGGTAGTTTGTATTTTTCAATTTAATTAATTCATTTTATTATTAATTATTATTATTATTATTATTATTATTATTATTTTGAGAGAGAGAGAGAGCGAGAGAGAGAGAGTGAGCTTGTGCACAAGCAGGGGAGGGAAAGATGGAGACAGAATCTCAAGCAGGGTTCATGCTAAGTTCAGAGCCCGAAGCAGAGCTTCATCTCACGACTGAGAGATCATGACCTGAGTCAAAATTAAGAGTCAGACGTTTAACTGACAGAGTCACTTAGGTGCTCCAAATTATGACATTTTTAATTCGACTAAAATTTTTTACTTTTATCTACTCTTAGTTTTCACAATTAAGTCTGTCTTAGAACAATTCATATCAAAGACTCCTCTCACTATCAGTTATTCATCTGTATTTTCTTACAGTATTTTTGTGCACATATGTTTCACATCAGGATTAAGATGTCTTAATTCTCCTGCCCCTCTCAAATAAACAAACGCTTTCACATGTGAATTCAGGAATGAATAATCATCTCATGTAGAGGTATTTGTCAAATACCTGGCAAAAACAGTGAGCTCCGACCAAGAATAAAGAAATCAGTTGATAGGTGTCAATGGATTCTGACAACAGCATGTAGCTAAGATACAGTTCACCCCTGAACCTCTACTATACATATATAGTATATGCATGTGTGTGTGTATACATATATATATATACACATATATACATATACACATATACATATATATCTCTATACATATATACATATATATTATATATATATGTGTATATATATATATATATATATATATATATAC
>NW_024412405.1:48937708-49152165 GCF_014898765.1 Herpailurus yagouaroundi | reverse complement strand
CTATCTCTATCTCTATCTCCTATGTGTAAGTGGGGCTTGACATGCCATAGTTGATGATGTGAGTGACAGATGTGAGAACATAATCAGTCCTCATTCAAAATCATGAGCATAAGCTTGAAATACACACTTTAGAAGGCTCAGTTAATTTGCTAATGACTAACTCCACTTAATTGTTTGAACATAGTGAAGAAGAAAATTTGTGGTACGTAGACCAGAGGGGAAGTCTAAGATAAAGTGTTTTTAATCACACACCATGAAAAGCTGTTAAATTTAATCCTGATGTGTCCAACTTTAAGAAATATGGAAGCTACCTGATTCTAATAGCTTCACTAGAATTAGTTTGGGTTAATATTAAGAAGTGGGTAGGGGCACCGGGTGGCTCAGTCAGCTAAGCGTCCAACTTCAGCTCAAGTCACGATCTCCCAGTGCATGAGTTCAGGCCTCCTGTTAGGCTCTGTGCTGACAGCTCAGAGCCTAGAGCCTGCTTCTGACTCTGTGTCTCCCTCTTTCTCTAACCCTCCCCTGCTTGTGCTCTCTCTCTCTCTCTCTCAAAATAAATAAATAAACTTAATAATTTTAAAAAGGAGTAGGTAGAATTTTTTCTTTGGCTATCTTCTCTCCACAACCTTGTCTTTTTCTTATTTCTCACAAGCACTCATATCCCGTAGGACAACAATATGATAAATTCATCCATACACTCTGAGATATTAAGTTCACCCTGTGGTGTTTACTTTCCAGAAAGGATCATATTAGAAAAAAATATATGGATTAATTTTAATATATATGAATGATTTTCCAACTGTGGTATTTAGATACCTTAGGCTAGATAAAAATAATAAATAGATAGATACATACACACATACTATTCGAAAAAAGAATATATTATCTCTTTTGATGCTGGTCTAGCTCCAACCCTGGTAAGCCACTTGTTTTCCAACTTAGTAAATGGCCATCATCACCCTTCCTATTGTGTAGCTAAACATCTCAAAGTTGCCCTTGCCCTCTCTTATGTTGAATCAAACTCAAGGCTGTACTGATTTTTATCTCCCAAATATGTCTCACATAATTTCACGTCCACCCATCTCCAGGCACTCCACCTTTGTCCAGGCTATGTATTTTCCCCTGGATTCACTGAATAAACAAGTTCAGATTATTTGCAAGAGCAAATGGGCATTTTCAGTACTACTGAAGATAATGTTTTGGAAAAAAGCATATTGAAGTAACAAGCACTTCAAGACTAGTAATGCAAGGATTTGCCCAGTCTTCTTGGAGGTGTGAAAACTTCAGCACAAGGGTCCTTTTTAAGATATCAAAGGGGAGAAATATTTCAGGCAATAATTTGATAAATCTAATAAAATTGTGCTTTTTATTTTGTGTCCACCTAATTAAAGCATCGACTAATCTTAGCAGAGAAGGTTTTTTAATCTAATTAAGTTTGTCAAAAGCCTTCTAAGAGAATTTATGATCCACAAAATATTAGTCCAGTAGCATGCAATCTGGCAGCACTTCTAATTGTTTTGCAAAGATCTTTTCACCCAAGTGATTAAAATGATGCACTGCCCCCATCCCTATATCCAGGTGTAATAATCTCTGAAAATTTCATGGATTAATCATGTTTTCAGTTAGATCAAAACTCCCAAGAATTAGAATTTTAATTGCCTCAGAGTAATTCTACTGAGCACAATATTATATAGGAATATACTTTTGGAAGTGTGTGTGTGTGTGTGTGTGTGTGTGTGTGTGTGTGTGTATTACTTTCTCTTTTGATTCCCATTGTAACTCTTTAGAACAAGTTGGTAGGTTGGTAGGAATTATTATAGCTCCCAATTTATATATTGAAGGAGTTAAGTCTTTGAGAAGTGTTTTGATTTGCCTTGGATCTTAGAACATGTGAGCAACATAGCACTCAGGAAAATAAAGGACCAAGTGAGCACACACGTGCTAATAAAACTCAGTACAGGCAGTTCTTGGAGCTCAATGATTATGTAAGGCTTTAAATAAAGTCTCCTAAATCTAAACCAAAATAAATCTAAGTACTAAGAGTACAAGTCAGAGCAACTTCTACTTTGCTCTTCCAAAGGTATTTTGAAATGGTTTTGAACATACAGTAGCCCTTTTTCATCTGCAAGGATAAGTTCTAGGACTTCCCCCCAACCCCAGTGGATGCCTGAAACTGTAGATAAAAATGAACCTTATATATATAATTTTTTCTTATATATACATACCTAGGATAAAGTTTAATTTATAAATTAGGCACAGTAAGATATTAACAACAATAACTAATAACAAAAATAGAAGAATTACAACATACTGTAATAAAAGTTATGTGAATGTGTCTTTTTTCTCTCAAAATATCTTACTGTACTGTACTCACGCTTAATCTTACGATGGTATGAGATGATAAAATGCCTCAGTGATGATGTGAAGTGAGGTGAATGACACGGCACTGTGACATAGCATTAGGCTACTATTGACCTCCTGACAATACACCTTCAGGAGGATCTTCTGCTTCCAGACCACAGTTGACTGTGGGTAACTGAAACCACAGAAAGTGAAATTGCAAATAAGGGTAACTACTGTATAGTTAAATTTGATCTGAGAGAGAGACACAAAGAGAGAGAGAGAGAGAGAGAGAGAGAGAGAGAGAGAGAGAGAGAATGTGTGTGTATATTAGAAGTCACAAATTCTATGGAGCAAACTTTACTTTCTAATCTAAAAATCTTAAATATCTCCACTCCTTTCTTACAATTTAATTACATCTATACTTAGTATACCTTGGAGCAACTAATATCTTAGTTTCTCTTTATTTTAAACATTTTTAAAATGTTTATTTAATTTTGAAAGAGAGAGAGAGAGAGAGAGAGAGAGAGAGAGAGAGAGAGAATGAGTGGGGGAGGGGCAGAGAGAGGGAGACACAAAATCCGATGCAGGCTCCAGGCTCTGAGTTGTCACCACAGAGCCCAACATGGGGCTGGAACTCACGAACTGTGAGATCATGACCTGACCCGAAGTCAGACGCTTCACCAACTGAGCCACCCAGGTGCCCCAGTTTCTTATATAAGCAGAAAACATAAAATGAGGCAGGACGGGAGTAGAGAAGCATATCTTGTAAGAGGGCGATATTGGGGGAGTTGACTACTACTAAAACCAATTATTTTTTAAGTCAATTTGATTTGCTAAAATCTGTAAATGTTGTAATTGTTTCCTTCAGCACAAGAAAGACAAACATGGAGTGAAATGAGTTCACTTTTATAATAGCATTTTAAAAATTATTTTAAGTTCAATGAAATCAAAAGAGAAATCAATTCTAACTGAGGAAGTAGTTAGAGGTGGAGTGGCATTTGCACTCCACTGAAGGTTGTGTATAGAAATTTTCCAAGGGGAAAAAAATGACAAATGCATTCTCAATTAGGAGACTGTGAGTCAATAATTATCTGAGGACCTCTAAACATGTTGTTATGGCTTAACTTTAATACGTGTGGGGGAGTTTGGTAGAACATAAGACTGGAAAGTTAGTTTGGAGACAGGTGACAAAAGCCTTAAACATGATGCTAAGGAATTAAGATTTGTTTTTTCCTCAAGGTTAAGGATTGAGAAAGGGGTGTGATTTGCATGTCAACTCTGATTGATAGTGACTCCCCAGACCCTGCTATTGAGAGGCATTTGGGGCACCAGTGTGAGCTTAGTGATCTGTTTAAATCAGCAATGTCTTCCATGAGTAAAGGAAAGGTTGGGAAGGAATGCATGTCATGTCTGATCAGTTGGTTTATTCCACAGTCTGAATTAGGTAGGGGTCAAGCATGACATGATTTTGTTTGCCTCCCATCACTGCCTAAAACCATGCTATACCAGATGTCCCTTCCTTACTCTTACTAATATCTGGATAAATCTTACATTTGTCCATTAACTTTCCAAAATAAGAACTGAGAGTCTGTGTTCTCACGCAGAGTTTTAAAAGTAAAATTCAGCCTAATTTGCGTTAATTTTCTATACATTTCAACATATTTTTTCACCTTTCTCCTACCTGATGGCTAGTCCATTGGTTTGAGTCTTGCCAAGATTATTTAAACCAGCTAACTTTCTTGGACCACAGTTTCTGGTCTACAGGAAACTGACTTACCTTTGCCACAATAAATACAGCCTGTCCCATTGTCTCCTCTCTCTCACGGCTCTACTTTCTCTGAGCAATTTGTTTCCCATTGCTTAAATAAGATGAGGGTAAACCAATCTTTTGCTGCCTCTTTTTGCAGTTGTAATTACTTTATTAGCAGCCCTCAAACAGGGATTTTGAGAACAAATAGACTGTTAAGAAGGGAAAGTATGGCAATGGGATGTGACACAGTGAAGAGAAAATGGCTAAGAAACGGGGCTTTACAAGCCAGCTGCCACTCTGGGCAATGAGCCTTCTTCCCACTGGGTCAACTCTCAGAGTCCGTGTATAACCCATACCTCAGATCTATTAGACCCAAGAGGCATAGAGTCTGGTATATTCATACACCAACTCCTATCCATCACTGTTGAGTGCTATTCATGGTAAGGGTGTATTAATTACCAGGCACTTTTGCCTGCTGTATAAGTGACAAAGCAATGTCCAGGGGCCAGGGAAAGCTCTCAGGCAAAGTGATTAAGGTTCTGACAACTGGAAATCCAGTGAGTATTCCCTTGAAGTGGAAATATGGGCAAGATCCCAACAACATCTGCTACCCTGCCTGAAAAAGACATCTCAAAGTCTAGGAAGGGCTCCCTTGGAGACTTTCTTCTGTGACTTGGGGAGTGTTGCTCATGAAGAAAGAGGCAAAGGCCAGAGAGACCTTTTCTGAATCTGTGACTCCTAAAATGTCTCCAGCTTCAACAATTTTTTTCCTGTGAATTTCTACTCTTCTGCTTCTATCAACTGGTAATGGACATGGGGCACTTTGGACCACATCTTATAAAGCCATAACACTCATTGAAGGTTTGAGTTGTATAATATCAGCGTACCTAGCATCTATAAAAATATGTATTCATGCCACAGCTTTTCGTAATCATCAACCACATTTATATAATTTCTGTTCTCACTGTTTTAACAAAATATGCTTTCCATTTATATTCATAGTCAAGTACTATGGCTTTGTAAAAAGCAATTTCATTCTAATTTCTAATAATTTCTTTTCAGGCTTTCAAAATGATAGACAAAATCTTGAGGAGATGAAATATAGATCTAATGAGTGGCAAATCTTTAAAAAATTAATTTTAAAAATTCTGATATTGCTATTTATTTCACCAAAATAAAACTTCATTTCACCAGGAAAACAATACAAGTGCTATAATAAATTCTAACTTGTGTTGTTTTTTTTTCTGATTTGCAATAATTGTAATGCTTATGGTATCTTAAGTACGGAATTTAAAAATTGCTCACCCAGAATTATTTTCAATTTAAAAATGAAATGCTATTCCGAAAAGCTTTAATAACTTTGGTGTTACACTTACCTAGAGAAATTTTAGTTAAATGTTTGATTTAAATTCCATCAGCTGGATGTTTTTATATATAACTCACACTTTTGTCCAACTCCTCTTCATTCACTCCCTAATGTTATGTCTTATGTGATTATCTCCCACACTAAATTACAAGTTTCTTTAAGGACAGGGATTGTCTTTCTTAATGTTAGATTACCAACCTCCCTACCACCCTCCAAATCCCAGGTCTTATAAGTGCTTTGCCTAAAAGCTCTCTATATATTACTTTTAGCACAAAAATAAAATCTGAAAGTTTGAAATACCATTTGCAGAGGATTTTGTTTTATCATCTTCATTCCTTTTTGCCCTTGAAACATTTGTGGAACATACAATATAACAAGTGGCTAATCATTATTAAATTGATAGATATTCATTAAAATCATCTTAATGTAGTGCTTAATGTAATGCTATCCTATATGCATGCACTGGTAAGTTAAGTTCATTTTGTGCTCTTAAAATGATTAACCGAGAAATACTCTGGTATATACAAGTTTCAGCCCCTTTCCCATCAATAATACCCTTAATTGTGAAGCTCCTAAAGGGAGATAATGGTGGCCAAAAAATATGCACATTCTGGCACCTGTTTGTGGCAGCTTAGCCCCATTGGGTCTATATAATCTTGAGGGATTCCTCAAAGAAAAGCAAACCTTTCCTTTAACTTAATATATTTAATTGTGTAAATTTTGCTTGCTAATATGGGTTAATTGTACTGAATTTATTTAATGCTATGGAGTATTTGAAATGATCTCCTACTTTAGAACATTATTATTATTATTATTATTTATTATTATTTTGCGATCTAATCATTTTGTTTGTAAGCATTAATTTATAACTGCACAAAAGAATTTTGTATGTCAAATGACCACTATTCACAATCCAAAAAAACATAGGATAATTGACTAAAAGCAGACACCAGTCTGCTTAAATTGAAAAAATACACAGTTATTAATATTAATGGGAGTTCACATTATTCAATGCTTATTTTGTGCTGGGAATTTTTTAAGTGCATGACACGCAGTCTCTCACTAAATCCTCCTAACAAACTTATACTGGAGATTCTATAATTCTTTTCATTTTACAGGTGAAATAAGTCTCTGCAGTTCAGTAACTAATGATTGTCACTCAGCTAGAGAGCAGGAGAGACAAGATGTCAGCATGGGAGTTCTGATGGAAGGGCCTATGTTCTAACACAGTCCTCTAAGTAGTTATAGAGAAAAACAGACACGTTTTTGGAAAGCTCTATTATTAGATTTGTGTTATCATTGAAAGAAATTAATCTTACTTTTGTTCATTTTTTAAATTTTTTAACGTTTTTATTTATTTTTTAATTATCTTTTTTTTAAATGTTTGTTTATTTTTGAGACAGAGGGAGACAGAGCACGAGCAGGGGAGGGGCAGAGAGAGAGGGACACACAGAATCTGAAGCAGGCTCCAGGCTCTGACCTGTCAGCACAGAGACCGACGAGGACCCCAGCTCACCAGCTGTGTCCAAAGTCAGACGCTTAACCTACTGAGCCACCCAGGTGCCCCACATTTGTTCATTTTTAACAAATGTTAAGTTCGTCCTGCAACAAGTATATTATAACTACATGATTAAAAATAACATCGCCCACAACATTTATTCATTAACTCATTGTTGACCTGGGGTGGCTCTAAGTGTCAGAGACAATGGCCTTCTATCTACAGGCTGCGTTTAGCTCTTGGATTAATTCCACTAACCCAGGGACTTCAGGCTCTATGGGGCAATGGCACCCAGCCTTGAGAATAATTCTTTCACTGGCAGGGTGCTGTGGCTACCTGCTAAAGAGTCAGTCAGCTGAACATCTGCCATTGCAGAGTTATGGACCCTCGTCCGGTGCCTCCAAATTTCAAAGGGCTCTAAAGTCGGGGGGTTGGTGTATTAAAATTCTACATGTGTCTTCCTCTAGCATAACTGTCGTGAAACCTACTGAATCTCTTTTTTCTCTTTCTTTCCTCCACGATTCTTCTCTTCTTGCTCTTCCATCCTCACCATCTAAAACTCGTAACGTTTTATTTCTCCTCTCTCTAACATCTAGATATTTTTCTATTTTTTTTCATTCACTTTCCCCCAATTTTTATTGATAAGTAATTGACATGCATGGCTGTGTAAGTTTAAGGTGTATAGTAAGATGTTTGATTTACATATATTGTGAGATGATTACAACAAATAGGTTCAGTTAACATCCATCATCTCATAGATACAATAAACAAGAAAAAGAGAAAATTTCTCCTTGTGGTGAGAACTCTTAGAATATATTCTCTTAACAACTTTCCTTGATATTGTGCAGCCGTGTGAACTATAGTCATCATATTGTATCTTATATCCCTAGTATTTATTTGTCTTATAACTGGAAGCTTATGCCTTTTGGTCACCTTCCTCTTCAACAACACTTAGTACTTTAAGAAGCAGAAGACTGAAAGAAACATAGTTGATTCCATCTCCAGGAAGAACTAAGTATAAATTTTAACATATTTCTTCTCCTTAATTGCTAAAGATCCAAGGAAATTAGTATTTTAAGTAGAAAAGAATCTTACACTCGCCCTCTATATTGTGAAATTTTTCATATTATTTCCAAAAATCCCTGACCCAAAATATTTTACACTTATTCATGGTTGGCCATGCAAAAACTATGGTCAAAATTTAAAAAGGTTTCTAAAAGAATGCACACAAGAAATGCTAAAATTGGTATGACACTGTATGTGTCAGTTATCTAATGTTGCATAACAAATCACAATGGATTTTCAAAAAATGACAATTTTTAATACTCACGGTTTCTGTAACTCAGCTATTCAGACTGGGCAAGCAAAACCATTTACCTATCCTCCATGGTATGTAGAGCCCAGTTGGCTGACATGAAGGTTGGGGCTATAATCATCTGAGGGCTCATTTACTCAAATGTCTGAAGGTTTTTACTAACTGAATATCTGGTTTTCTCCATGCAGCCCCCCTCTAAGAGGCTTCTTTCTGTGGTCTCTCTGATCTCCTCCACATGGTCTCCCCATGGTGGCTGAGTGGGAGGGTGAACATCCTAAGAGGGAGCCAGGAAGAACCGTATCAGGATTTATGACCCACACCTGAATGCATATGGCATCCATTTCATCATTTCCTATTGGTGGAGGCATCCTAAACCCTACCTCCTTTCAAGGAGAGGGGAGATAAATTCTGTCTTTTGTTTGGAAGTGGTAGGTTTCTGGAGGGGCATTTGGGACCAGAAATCCTGGTGTGCTATTTTTGGAAAATATAATCTGTCAGAGGAATGTTTTGTGTTCTCCATTTATAAATGAACTATACACTGCAGTATGTTAATGGTGGTTTCTTATGTGTGTGGGATTTACACTTGAATTTAATTTTCTTGGTATTTTACTATACCTTGCAAACATTCATTCAGAAATAATGAACATGTATTACCTTTGTAATAGAAAAAGAGAGAGACAGAAAAACAAAACAAGAGATGCTTTTGTGTATTTTTTAAGTCATGAGAAAAGAAAAGCTAGAAAACAAAGCTCGGGATCAATCAAGCAGTCCCTGTGACAGCTGCATTTTGCTCTCTCATTACCTTCCCATCCTGCCTTTATCTGGTCCAGCTGCTAGACTCGGCCCAGGTTTGTTTAAACTCGTGGCCTGAATGTTTCTAAAGCCTCGAAAGTTCTATTTCACACTTAACCACCTCTGCGCCCATCCTCAGGGAGGAGAAAGAAAGCCAGTAGAGATCCCGGAATAAAGCACAGAGAACAAATCATCCCTTGATACTTTCCACCGAAGGCTTCTCAGAAAAAACATCTGTAAATGTTACTGAGAATGGATATACAGAAAAAAGATTTTTCAAAGATAAATGTGTCAACTACCTTCCTAATAGTCTTAGTTACCTAATGTCACTCTCAGGCTTGGATTGTTTGTTTGCTTGTTTGTTTGGAAATTTTTATGGCCCCTGAAAGCAATGATCATTTCCCTGACATATAATAAATTCCCATGATGCAAGATATCTTGCAATTTCTTTGTAGTTTGAAATTGATAATCTGATAATAAGAATGACTCCAACTGTTAAGTGTCTATACAGTGCTTTCCTATTTGGAAAGGGTTTCCGCATACATACCTAATTGTGTTTTCCCAAACTCCCCTGTAAGGTGAGCTGTGCCGGGTAAGGCTCTCTGTCTTCACAGGGCAAAACATAACTTTAAACGATTTGCCCACCTTACAAGTTAGTAAAGCCAAAAGAACAACAAAGGCAGTCTATTTTCTTTCTCAGTGCTAAGAAGAAAGGATTATTTTTGGTCTAAAATAGCTTTTTCCTTCTTCTTCAAGACATAATAGCCAAGGGTAAAAGTGTAGAAGGTAGCGCATTTGCATATTCCCGATACGGAACTCCAGGAATGAACACTCTTGACAGGGCACCTCAATGCCATTTTTCATGTCATATGTGCCATCGACATTAAAAGGTCTTCGTTTCCAATCTTGTGCCTGGCCCAAAGAACTAGGAGTATGGACACAAGTTACCACACAAATGTTGCCTTCTCTTCAGTACAAGGCAGGGCACCCTGTGCTAGGAAAGATTAACTCAGGTGATTACTGCTGGTGAAGGGTTGTTCTCTGACTACTTGCTGAGAGGGTGGACCCTTGGATCACTAAAAAACCAGAAGCACTATTAGGGTAGCTACTGCTTTAAAACTATTTCTTAAAATTTTTTTTCAACGTTTATTTATTTTTGGGACAGACAGAGACAGAGCATGAACGGGCCAGGGGCAGAGAGAGAGGGAGACACAGAATCGGAAACAGGCTCCAGGCTCTGAGCCATCAGCCCAGAGCCCGACGCGGGGCTCGAACTCACGGACCGCTAGATCGTGACCTGGCTGAAGTCGGGCGCTTAACCGACTGCGCCACCCAGGCGCCCCTTTAAAACTATTTCTAAGCTTCCCGGTTATTTTCAGTTTCCAGTGTTCCCCTCCTCCTGCCCACTTGATTGGTTTTAAACTGCAACTGTCGACTACAGCTTTCTATAGCACTTACTCACGACTGCTCCAGCTTTCAACTTTCTCTTTCCATTCAAACAGCTAAATTGGAAGTGCATAGTGCTGGATTTATATTTAGATGTATTTTTTAAATGAAGAGTTAAAAGTTAAAAGTCTGCACAGCTGCAGGAAACATTATTGAAAGTCCTTTCAAACCATTATGTAGACTCACTCAAATGGCTGCTACAAATGCACATTATAAAATCGGCCTTTTAGCTGTTCGTATTTCATTGGACTTTGTACTATTTTCCCTCACCATTGTCAGTATTTAATGGTAATCATTTAGTATCATAAAGCTAGACATGTTTCTCTACATAAGAATAATAACAGCAAGTATAGAAAAATAAGTGGGCAAGGAAAGAAATTTTAAAATGTTGTGGAGGATTGAGGTTAAAGCGTGCATCAAAATTAGTTCGCAGCAATATTGAAACAAACTTGCTTAAACTATAAGTACCTTTATCATTTTAAGAAAGTAGAAGTCCGTATGGAGTGTGGGATTCAGAGTTAGACTATGCAATGTCTCAGGGATGACATCACAGACCCAGATTCTTTCCATTTCTCCCCTCTGTCACCTTCAACATCAATTCAGGTAGGCCTGGTTCTCTTTGTGAGGGTGAGGAGGTTATTGGTATTTGTAAAACTGCTGGGCTGTTTGCTTCCTTTCACATGTTCAGAGGGAGGGGGGAAATAAAGGGTGAAAACAGGGCAATGCGGGAGAGGGAGAAGAAGGAGGCTGGAGGATGACGGGAAAAGGGAGAGTGGAAGGAGGGAGGGAGAGAGGGAGAGAGAGAAAGAAAATGAAAGTGAGGAAGGAGGAGAGAAGAAGGGAATATAGATAAAATGAGGAGCAAGAGAAGACAGAGCTTCTCTCAAAAATCTCTCTGATGGACAATAACTCTCAGGGAGGACACTGGTAATTATGTACTGACTAGCTGAATAAGATTCTAACCAACCACAGGTGAGAATAATGGCGAACCATGATGGAATTAGACCATTCAGGGCCTTTCCTTGGAGCTGTGTGTTAAGTCAGCTTCTTTGGAGTTTCTTGTGGGGCATGCGGGCAAGGTGAATTCTGAAATAGGGTTAGGATTCCTGTGAAAAGAAAGATGAGTAAATAGATATTGCCTACGTAGCAACCAGTGACTGCTATGTGTAGGCAAGGTTGAAAATCATGTAGTAAAACTTAGCCACATATAAAAAGATTTGACCTTTTCTTTAATCTTTATTTGTTTTTGAGAGAGAGAAAGAGTGACAGACAACATATGAGCAGGGGAGGGGCAGAGAGAGAGAGGGAGACAGAGAATCTGAAGCAGGCTCTGTGCTCTGAGCTGACAGCACAGAGCCTGATGCAGAACCTGAACTCAGGGACAGTGAGATCATGACCTGAGCTGAAGTCAGAGGTTTAGCCGACTGAGCCACCCAGGAGGCCCTGACTTTTTTTTAATACTCGGTTCATACACAATTTATGAAAATCTCATTGGAAATAATTCAAGTACATTATAGACTTGTAACATAGGTATATTAAACTGAGGATATGTGAAACCACTATCACAAACTCTCATTTCATTTTATTTTGAGAGCTTTGGACGGATTATTATAATTTACCACTTTTATTGAATAGAATATGAGAACATCTCCTTTAAGAATTGCAGCTATTTTATGATTAATTCCCCCTACCATTATATGAAATATAATTTCAATATTGTCATAACATAAATGTAGTAATGCATTTAACCTGTACCTGGTAAATACCTACTTCAGAGTGTAATAGGTTAGGTGTTCAGAAATTATAAAAATATGGCAGAGGGGTGCCTGGGTGGTGCAGTCGGTTAAGCGTCCGACTTCAGCCAGGTCACGATCTCGCGGTCTGTGAGTTCGAGCCCCGCGTCAGGCTCTGGGCTGATGGCTCGGAGCCTGGAGCCTGTTTCCGATTCTGTGTCTCCCTCTCTCTCTGCCCCTCCCCCGTTCATGCTCTCTCTCTGTCCCAAAAATAAATAAACGTTGGAAAAAAAAAATATGGCAGAAAGGGGTTTGGTCCCCAAGCTCTTAATGGTATAATCAAAGAGATAAGATGTGTATAAATAACTCCAGTGCAAGGGAGAAAATAAACTCCATTAGAGAAGCAAGGTAACGGGAAATGAGGCTCTTTCTGTCCAAGATTATCTATGTGAGTTTTCCAAAGCAAATCTCAATTTCCAGTTCTTGGCGAAATTATTACCAGCTCTTCTTACTTTATCATTACTTATGTCATTATCAGCAGCTGCTTGCTCTTATCACATGCTAGTTTTACCTGCTTATGAGTCACAATAGAAGGACTTTTACAACAAAGCATTTAATTACTTTTTTGCCTCTAGGGAAGTTGTAAGCTAAGATATTAAGCTAAAATGGCACCTATGTGCTCAGCCTCAAAAGCAGTCTTCATCCCTGCTCTCCCTGTAACACCTGAAGTAAATAATGCTATCTGTTATAGGTCTTAGCCAGTAATTTTTTTTTAATCCACAACTGTCCTAAATAGTCTAAAGTTTAGACCAACCTAATTCAATATTTTGACTGGAATTATTCATGAATTATATCCTCATATGCTGCTTTGGACACGTATATGTAATTAATGATGCATACCCCCAGAATTAAATTGTCAGATAGAAAATAATAAATAGCATGGTAGTTAGTGAAAATGGGCATTTTTTTCAGCTACTTCAAACTGAGATCTGCATTTTGAACATTAGTTTGATCATTTTATTTGAAGGTACTATGAATTCACAGAACAGGAAGAAAAAAAGAAGATGTGATCTTCAGTCCCAAATCTAGCACTAACTAGCTGGATTACATTTATAATTGTATTTGTTATCTCTGTCTGAATGTTTTCATCTATCAAATGATAAAGTTAAACCACTCAACTCTCAATATCCTCTCTTTCATGTCTAAATTCTAGAGTGAAATATTAGACGCAAAATATCAAACTAGATCACAAAACTTTGTGAAATTATGTTTAACATTACTTTTATTTATCTGCATAGAGATTTCCATATATTAACATAGGTAATTGAGAGCTGCTTTCAATGGGGGAAATAATAATCTATTTTTGTAGGAGGAAATTAATCGTTTTTACCCTTTTGAATATACCCGATCATGGGAATGTTGCTTGCACTATCTTAATTTTCAAGCAATCCTTCAAAGTAGATATTAGACTATCATAGACACTGATGAAGAAAATAAAGCAGAGTTAAAATTACTTGTCCAAGAAGATCATGCAACTAGTAAATAGTGGAGGTGGAATATAAAGCCATGCTTCTCTAGGCTTTTTTATTATAGTCAAATGAATCTGCATAATCTGTTGAGAGGCCCTGTTGAACATGTAACACTTATCAGTGGGGATGATAGTTCAGAAAAACATATTTCTTTTCTTAGAATCATATATTTATAAACCACAGAAAATAGGTATTTCACTAAGGGTTCAGTAAATGTTGAACAGTTTAGTTTGCCAAAACAATTTAAGTAGGGGAGGCCTGGACAGTGTGGAACAATCAGCTTTTCCTTCCTTTGTACAAGTGATAGAAAGAACTTCTCTCTAAGGCTCCAGAGAATGCTTTGAAATACTCTACAGGGTATAATGTGGGAGAATCTGGCCATAGTTTCCATTTATATAAAGAGAGTTTTTATTTTAAAAGCACTTTCACATGCATTATGTAAATATTCAGTAATGAATATTTAATCCAAAGGCAACTGAGCCTCATCTATATTTTTATGGAGCATAATTTAAGCAACTTTTAGTCTCCCGATATCTCTGCCCTCTGAAGAACCCCACTTATGACAGCCTGTTAAAAACTAGATTTAATAAATGTCCAATATCAATTCACCTTGCATATAAATAAACCACTTCATTCCAAAATACAACTTATTACAGATAGCTTTGTTCTTCTAGAGTCCGTGGGCTGCACCGTAGTACAATGGAAATAGTACACTGCAGGACACTTAGGCAACCTACTCTGTAGGGCTGAAATTGCTCAAGATTAAAATTAAAACAATAAACTTCAGCCTATATGTGTCTTCATTACTAAGGCTTTGGGTCATTTACTTTAACAATGTCAACTTACTTTCAGTCTCACATTCCGTTTAATTAGCAAAGGAAGTAATATGCAAGAGCACACCTCATGGTGTCCCATTACCTTGGAGAAATGTTTTATCTGCTCCTAAAAATAACAAGTCCAATTCTTACACCCTCTGTGGAATGAAAAGATATCTCAATGGGAAGACACCATACAAACACTAGAATAAAATTGGCTCTCAATGTCTAAAAAAGAATGTACTTAGAATGATGATAAAACAGGTACTGTGTATGTTTTATACCTAACATTGTGTAAAAAAAAAAAAAAAAAAAAATGCGTTGTCTCAAACCATTACATAAAAGTAATGTTCTAACCAGAAAAGAAATTCTAACCAAATAGTGAAGGGAAGCTGAAACTAATAGAAACAGTACATATCCATTCTGGTAAAATATCAGTTTAGTTACTAACAGTGGATATGAAAATCAACATATGTTTTACTTCCAAGTATTTTGAAATTGTAGAAGAAAGGAAATCTAGCTGTATTTATCCAACCCCTGGCATGAGAATGCAGCCTGGCAGTCATAATATATAATTTTTAAAATAAATAATCTAAAGAGTAGTACATGGTTTATTTTGGTTAACACAATGGAAGGCTTAAACAGTACATTGTATGAGCAGGACTCATTAGACATGATCATAAAGCAAATTATTTTATTTCTCTTATGTTTATTCCAGGGTGAAGTCCTCCTCCTGCGTCTGGATAAGACAGACTGGCCCTTAACTTCTCTATTCACAATTATGTAATGAAGAGTTCTATTATCATGTTAAGTCAATAAACAAGGTATGCTCTATGGAAATTGTACTTTCTGTCCAATTAACTATAATTTTTTCACTCTCCCTCACTAGAGTCTGTTCTAAGTAGTTTGTTTTAGGCCAAGGATGAGAGTTTGTAGACATCTTTCCCTATGGTTGCTCCTTCACATTGCTACCTCAACTTCTTGCTCCCTTTGGTTTTGGAATGGGAAGCAGGTAAGACAAATAAAGGGAGCAGGAAAGCACCAGACTTCTACTTTTATAAGATGGCTTCTATAATTACCACAGATTTCCTCCTCCTGTAATTGCAAGGTCAGGTATACATTTTTCACCCATGAATTTCAGTCTCCACTCAGATCAGGCTGGCAGCAGCATAAGTCACTATTAACTGAGGGCTTATTATATGCTGGATGTTATGCAAATCGTTTAATGTACATTTTCTGATAAAGACCCACGTAGCACATTTAGGAGTAGGCTTGTTAATTTCATTAGTATGTAGAGAATGTCAAAATCAGAGAGGGTAAATGTATTCTTCAAATTATTATAGCTCATAAGGGAAGGAGGCAGCAGGTAAACAAAGGACATGCTGACTCAAATGCTCTTATGTAATGTGTGATACTACCTCCCTGAATGACCTTGAATAAATGAGATACTGTCTGGAAGGTGATACAGATACTAACAACCACAGAGCCCACAAACAGAAGTTCTGCTTCATACAGCACGTGAGTGGCTCAGTCTGTTGAGCATCCAGCTCTTGACTTCAGCTCAGGTCATAATCTTGCGATTCGTGAGTTCAAGCCCCACATAGGGCTCTGCGCTAACTGCGCAGAGCCTGCTTGGGATTCTCTCTCTTTCCCTCTCTCTCTGCCTCTCCCCTGCTCATGCTCGCTCTCTCTCTCTTTCTCTCAAAATAAATAAGTAAACTTAGAAGAAAAAAAACCTCAGCTTCTGATTCTTGGAACTAGATTTCTGTTTTTGTGATAGGGTCAGGCAGGTGAGAAGTAGACTCCGTGTCTTGCTATGTTGCATTTACAAAATAGGTTTGGTCTGATTACTGCTCCCTATCTAAATAAATATGTGCACATATACACCTATACACATGCACAAGGACACATATACAACTGACCATCTATTCAGCAAGCACTAAAACAGGCACTGAAAATATAAATATGAATGAAATAGGATCCCTGCCTCTAAGAGCCTTGTGGTTTCACTTTGAAGACAAGATGGATTATAACACAATCAGATAAGTGTTATTAATAGATGAAAAGAAAATATTTGAAGAACATTGGGATAGCACAATTTCCTCCTTTGTCTATAAGGATTGGAGAATGAAGAGGCATTTCTGCACTGCAGGCCTTTTCTCCATTTTGCAGCTTATGTCACATTTAATTACATTCATTAGTCCATTTTTATTACTTATCTAAGTAACCCATTTATTTACACAGCATACAACAGTAAGCATTCTTGCCTTCTTGCAGGCATCTAAAAAATATGTCCCTGGGAGCCTGGGGGGCTCAGTCGGTTAAGCATCCCACTCTTGATTTCAGCTGAGGTCACGATCTTGGGGTTTGTGAGATCAAGCCCTGCATCATGCTCTGTGCTGATAGCACAGAGCCTGCTTGGGATTCTCTCTCTTCTTCTTTCTCTGTCCCTTCCCTGCTCATGCTCTCACTCTCTCAAAATAAATAAACTTTAAAGACTATGTCTCAAATGGCTAAACAAATGGATGATTTAGGGATTGGACTTGTCAGAGGTGAGAAAGCCTGAGATGATCTGGTTACTAACCATAAGGAGCTTACTTTTTAATAAGAGAAAAACGTAAGTAAACAAATAAAAACAATTAAATGCAGAAAGTGATAAATGCTGTAAGTTTTGTGGTAAGTGGTATAAGAAATGGCCGTGGATGTCCTGTTTTAAGTCATAATAGATTTCACTGAGCTGGCATAGCTGTATTAAAATAAGCATCCCCTTCTTTTCCTGTCTTGATTCTTCTCCACTGCATAATCAATGAGATAGCAAGCTTATTGTTATTCAGATAGGTACCAAAAATTAATGTTTGGAATCAGAGTCATTTCTCAAATGAGATTGAAAGAGGTTTCTAACGGCCATTACCTCATCAGCATTTAGCGTCTCTTTTGAAGGACAGGAGAGTATGGAAAAGAAGAATCAGAATTAGGAAGAGTGGAGATAAAAGAAAAGCCAAAGGAAAGGAATTTTTTTCATTATGCTGTAGACTTTAATGGATCTCTGTTGTCAGTCTAATTTGTAAAGATCAATGACTTCTGTTAAACGGCAGTCTGGGCTTCCCTATCTCCTTTTAATTCATCTACTCAGCACATGCTTTTCCTTTTGAAAGATAAGAACACGAGGGAGTTTTCAGATATTTTTGCTAGTCCTTTTTTTTCTTTCAGCTATCAAATAACCTAAAATGTATATGATAATGAAAACTTCTTATCAAGGATAGGACATGAAAGCCACCATTCGAAATACTGTCAAGATACAGGCAAACTCCAGTTTATCAGAGTGCATTTAGGTTGTATTTACAAGTTGCCAAATATAAGAAGGAAAATGAGAAATTGAGTTCAATTTTCAGAAATTTCTTAATGTCTGGCTGTAAAAAACGACAATATAACTGGTTCAATTGTCACAAATTATCCTGATAGTCCTTATGTCTAAAAGGAACCTTAAAATTCTTCGTGCAAACATATTTTACATATTCCATGGAATGTGTTCCTCATACTATGTGGAATAGAAGATATGACCCTTGTTTTTAGTTGATCGTTATCTATTTACCTAATATTTATAAGACTTTTCTCTGACACTCAACACTGACGGATCCAGCTTTTTGTTACTTCAGTGTCTTGTTTTATTAGTTTAAAATACAAGAGGAGAAAAAAATAAAAACATAAAACACAAGAAGAGAAGAAAATATATTACATTAAAACACTGATAAATGGTAATTTAAATAACATTGTAAATATGTAATACTAGATGATAAATGTAATTTTATATGTAATACATATTATATATAAGCATATAAATACATATGTTATATAAAGATATACTATATACATTTATAAATAGTATATGATATTTTACTATATAAAATTTCTACTTTTATGGATTCATATATATATGAATATTTTGCTCCTCTGTTTCCACAGAAGACAGCTCATTTCTAAAAGTAAGATATTACAAATTAATGGTATTTTATTGCAAACTTTTAGAATGCAGAATATATTCTAATATTTAGTCACAGTTACCTACATCCACTGTATAAATGTTGAAAGTCCCACCATATAATATTAACATTGAGATCCTAAACAACCTTCAATCATCTAGAGAAGAATCAATTACCTTTTGCATAATGTACTATAAAGGTCAAGGAAGTTGACTAATACATTTTAAAAGAGTTTTCAATAATACATTTGAAATCAAAGGGTTTCCTGTTTGTCTCGCTTAAAATGAAAGATAATTTACCACAATATTCCATTTTATTTGCTATGTGATTTACTTTCAAAGAATTTTGGAGTCTATGGTAAAAAGACGGTCTAAGAAAATGAAAGAGCACTGTGACAAGAGTCAAACTGACTTGGGTGTGAATCTCATCTCTGATGATCAAGCAGATTTGTAATGGCAAAGCAGAAAAAGAGAACCTAAAAGAAAGGTGTATGCTCAATTTTTTTTTTTTTCTCTCATTCAGCCTTGCAGCTGAAAGAAGCCAGCAGAGTTCAACACCTAGGGCTTGGGCTCAAAGAGTGGTATTGGGAGCCACATTTATACCCTCATCACAAAAACTAATTGTACTCATGTCCCTGGGGCAGAAAGCAAAGGAAACAGAATTTGTTAGAAAGTCTCTAAGAAACCCAAATCAGTGCTACTGACTGGCACAGACCCATTCATTCTGTCTTTCATTTCCCATTCCATTCTTCTTCAATTCTTTGTTTCCTTTAAAAACAAATCACGAATAAGACATATACTTACATTGAAAAATGAGAAAAGGATCTTAAGAAAAAGGCCCTTGAAGAACAGCAATAAATTGTTAGAAAGTACGATATGAGTTATAATGGGAGAGTTCAAACAAATACTACTCCTTAGTCTCAAAAAATTACAAAAATACGACCTTTCAAAACAAGCTCACTGCTCAGATAAGAGAAATGGAAGTTCAAGGAAGTGATTATAAGACAAAGGAAGGAGATAAAATTAATCTGGAAGTGCTGAGAGGAAAAGTAGAAGTTAAAACTAAAGGCTCTACTGGGAGGAAAGCAGCATTTAATGCCACAAAAGTAGAGCAAATATGACTGACAAAAGCAGCTGGGAGACAGTGGTTAGGTGAGGATAACATAGGTGTGGAGGGAAACCATGATTACACAGGGTGTGAGGGAGGACAGAGGCAGAAATTGAGGAAATGCAACATCAGTGATCCTGACTGAGCAAACTTAAAGTAAATCGTGTGTAAAAAGCATATATATTATCTGAAATTTTGTTTTAAAAGTTTGTTTTCTAATTAAAAGGAAAACTCATTCCCTGAGAAAGAAAAATATAATAAAATAACTAAGACTATTCTGGTCAAGCTACAGAATTTTCATGGTTTAAAAAAAAAAAAAGTCAGGTTACATGGGGTAGAAATGCAGAATAACATCATATTCTTTCATAAAAATGGTCAGTAATGGGACTTACTGAAGATACATCTCCACAATTTGGAGGTGAAAAAATATTGGTCGCTTGTGCTCAAAAACAAACAAAGAAAAGAAAAAAAATTAAGATTCATATACAGAAGGAATAAAAAAGGGGGGAGGGGGATGTTGAATGAAGGAAGGTTTTAGGTAAGTGAAATGAAAAATAACCAAATAGTGCAGCCACCGGTGAGATTATCTAAATAAAAGAACTCAGGAATGAAGAAGCTGTGTTTCAGACTCATAAAATGACCTCCTGAAGCAAATTCATTATAAAATACACCTCAAAATGACTGGAATTATATTTAATAGAATTTAATATAAATTTAAAAAGAAGAAAGAGTAGGTTGTGATGATTTCCCTGTTTTTAAAGGATGGTGTCAATAGTTATAGTCCAATTTAAAATTTAAAATACACAATTAAAGAACACATGATGATTTCACTCTAATGTGGAATTTAAGAAACAAAACAAATGAACAAAGGGTGGACAAAGAGAGGCAAACCAATAAACAGACTCTTGGCTGTAGAGAACAAGTTGGTGGTTACCAGAGGGGAGATGGGGGGGTAGGGAATGGGGAAATAGGTGATGTAGATTAAGGAGTGCACTTGTGGTGAGAGGAATTTAAGTAAAAACTTAAAAAAAAAAAACAAAAACATGATGATATTGGAACTATTTTCACTTTTCTCAACTTTATTTTTTTCAACTTTTTTTTTTTTTTTTTTTTTTAAATTTGTTTATGGGACAGACAGAGACAGAGCATGAACGGGCGAGGGGCAGAGAGAGGGAGACACAGAATCGGAAACAGGCTCCAGGCTCCAAGCCATCAGCCCAGAGCCTGACGCGGGGCTCGAACTCACGGACCGTGAGATCGTGACCTGGCTGAAGTCGGACGCTTAACCGACTGCGCCACCCAGGCGCCCCTACTTTTCTCAACTTTAAAGGGACCTTTTTTATCTTTTTTTTTTCAATATATGAAATTTATTGTCAAATTGGTTTCCATACAACACCCAGTGCTCATCCCAAAAGGTGCCCTCCTCAAAACCCATCACCCACCCTCCCCTCCCTCCCACCCCCATCAACCCTCAGTTGTTCTCAGTTTTTAAGAGTCTCTTATGCTTTGGGTCTCTCCCACTCTAACCTCTTTTTTTTTTTTTTTTCCCCTTCCCCTCCTCCATGGGTTTCTGTTAAGTTTCTCAGGATCCACATAAGAGTGAAAACATATGGTATCTGTCTTTCTCTGTATGGCTTATTTCACTTAGCATCACACTCTCCAGTTCCATCCACGTTGCTACAAAGGGCCATATTTCGTTCTTTCTCATTGCCATGTAGTACTCCATTGTGTATATAAACCACAATTTCTTTATCCATTCATCAGTTGATGGACATTTAGGCTCTTTCCATAATTTGGCTATTGTTGAGAGTGCTACTATAAACATTGGGGTACAAGTGCCCCTATGCATCAGCACTCCTGTATCCCTTGGGTAAAGTCCTAGCAGTGCTATTGCTGGGTCATAGGGTAGGTCTATTTTTAATTTTCTGAGGAACCTCCACACTGCTTTCCAGAGTGGCTGCACCAATTTGCATTCCCACCAACAGTGCAAGAGGGTTCCCGTTTCTCCACATCCTCGCCAGCATCTATAGTCTCCTGATTTGTTCATTTTCACCACTCTGACTGGCGTGAGGTGATATCTGAGTGTGGTTTTGATTTGTATTTCTAAAGGGACCTTTTTTAAGCACTATATTTTTGATTGTATGTGTACGTGTGTGAATAAATATTTATCTTACATTCAACCATTCCTTCTCTTATACTTCTGTGGTGTTAGTTGTTAAATTTCACTGAAATAGCATAATACTTTTTATTAAATAACATGCATAGCATGCTTCATTTTTCATAAAATATTATCAATCTCTCCTGCTATACACATGTGTTTATAAGAAATATCATAAATTATGGTTGGCAGATATTGATAAAGCATATTTCTGGGAGATTGGATATTCTATGATATTTTTACTAGTCTTTCTATTTCCCTGTATTTGTCCTGTATTTTCCTGTCTTCTTATAATGATCATATATAATTTAAAGAAAAATGCTTTTATTTTAGCCTTCAAAAATATCAGCATATTTCTTCCATCTCTGTATTCTATCATACTGTTTTATATTAAAATAGTGTTTAGCCATTTTCCAAAATGTTCTAATTATCAGTTGCCCAAAAATTATTTATATTCAGATTACAAATTATTCATATCCACACATTCACAAAAGCTTTTAAAAGTATACCTCCCCAAAGTCTGTTCTGGAAAAAAAAAAAAATAGCAGGTTACTCTTCATTTTAACTCAAAGTTTTCTACAGATGTCGGGGCCCAAACTAAATTTAAAATAGTTCACTACTTGGAGCACCTGGGTGGCTCAGTTGGTTAAGCCTATGAGTCTTGATTTTGGCTCAGGTCGTGATCTCATGATTTGTGAGTTCAAGCCCCACGTAGAGCCTGCTTGGGATTCTCCCTCTCTCTCCCATGCTCTCTGCCCCTCTCACATGCTCTCTCTCTCTCTCTCTCTCTCTCAAAATAAATAAATAAACAAACAAACTTAAAAAAAAAAAAAAAACAGGTCGCCATGGTATGTGTATGAGTGCCTAAAATCTCTTCCTAAACATATTCTCCCACCCACCACCACCGTGACCCCACCACCTACTCACCACTGCCAAGTAAAAGCTTTCATCCAACCGTCTGTTTCTATATCCTTCAGATGACCAGAGTTGCACAATTGAAGCATGAAACCATAGTCAGCATGGGCTCCATGCATTCTACACCTAGATTGAGCATAAGTTAAAATTTTGGGGGTCCACAAGTCTGAGTCACTGTCGTGACTGAAGGTCTTTGGGGTACTTTAAACCAAGAAAGGTTAATAGTGTTCCCATACATACAATCATGTATAGGCAAACTCTGGTTGAATTGTTATGGTGGGGGTCAGCTCTCTTCCTCCCTCCCTTGTTCCCTTTCAGGTAGAGGTATGTCCATTAGTGAAACACTCTTGGTTCCTCTTCATCCCTCCACTAACCTCTCTATTCCAGTCAGTCTATCATTACTGGTGTGTCTAACAAGCCTGTCTAACTCTGAGGATGAATGAATATGTAGAAGACCATTCAATTCCTACATATTAGCACTTTCTATAATAATTAGTTCCATTTTTATTTTATTTTTTTTACATTTATTTATTTTTGAGAGAGAGAAAGAGCACCAGTGGGGGAGGGGAAGAGAGAGAGGGAGACACAGAATCTGAAGCAGGCTCCTGGCTCTGAGCTGTTAGCACAGAACCCGACGTGGGGTAGGAATGCATGAACTGTGAGATCATGACCTGAGCCAAAGTCAGACACTAACTGAGCCACCCAGGTGCCCCATATAATAATCAGTTGCTTAATAAAGATTATACTTTGACTTTCATTCGTCTGATCCTGTATAATATTTCTCAACTGATGTATAGCCTTGGAAGAGATATAACACTGAACTTATGATTGGACCCCACCAAAGTATATTGTAAATAGTAGGAAAACATTATGAAATGGTATAATCTCCAACCCTTAGGCTGTAGGATTCTGTAAAACACTGTCTCAAAACACTAATGCACCTTCTAAACCTTACTCGTGTAGTATTCTGCATGCTGTAAATACTGATTCTGTTACCTATTTGGTTGGTAAATATCATAATAAGAGTACATAGCATACTGTTATCCTTATTACTATTATCATATTATAATGGACTATAGGGAAAAGGCTTTCATTTTTTGAAATTACTTCTTAAAGATATACTTTTTTTTCCCTTCAATTCAATGATCCAGTTTTTTAGGTTAACATCTCTGATATCAAGATACCATATAGCATACCATAGTTTGTCAGTATTACTCTTGGTTTCTTAGTAGTATTAAAATAATTACACGTCCTTACACTTAATAGCATATCAGATTTGCTTAAATGTGGTATATGGACTGTCTTCATCTGGATTGAACTTGAAGTTTGAAAAGTGACTTTTAAAATCTTTTTTTTAAATACTTACACTGCTGTTGAAATAAGCCATTGCAAATGTGAATTGTTAAAATAAAATCAAAAGAAAATGCCAGAAATATTTTGCCTCTCTCTTTGAGATGTTAGTTTGAATCAAATATCTGGAAGTCAATGACTTCTCTGAAAGTGGATATGGATGTCCTGAAGCTTAGGGGAAACCTGGGAAGTCAGAGTCTAGGGTTGCCTAGAAATATCATGTGGTACAAAATTATTCCGTATGCTTGGCAATTCATGGTTCCTGGCCTGCCACCTGATAAATTGATAATACGTGGGTGTGCATAGTCTGAGAAAAATGCTCCTGTCCCCATACACAACATTCATGCTTCACTCCTGGCTGAACTGCAGAAAAGGCCACGAGATAACTAAAAAACCTGCATCCTTCGTGAGAGGGTTAACAATAGCCACAGAAGAATAAAGGTCTCACTACTTGTCCAAGAAGTTTAAAAATGGGAGGTATGATCGTCCATATCCTCACCTTTGACAGACAGTATCATTGGAGATGTCCCACCTCTGTTGGGATTTGAAACAACAAAAGGAGAAAACTACTCTGTTTCCAACTTTGTACAATTGTCTTTATATAGTTTTGATCTTGTGTATTTTATGAAGATTGAAGATATTTATCTTTTTTGCCTTGGTCTGTTTAGCTATTTCCATCCATCACAATAACAACTTGTAGCAAGAAATTAAACTTCGCTCTTCCCTATGGTAAAAAATAAGGAAGTTACTTCCTTAGGAATAATTGTTTAGGAAGCATTTAAGGAAGATTATAGATCCCTGGAAAATACAGTGGCTTTATCTTCCTTCTCTGTATTAAATTAACAGTACAGTGGAGAATAACCGGGGAAAAACTAACTTCAGCAAACTTGTAGTGATTTTACACTACTTGCAGAAACTGAGATGTAGTTCTCTTCAGAAGCACTGAGAGATGAGATAAACCAATAAATCATTTACGGTCATTAATACTGTAGTTCTTTAGAAAGCCAAAGTCACACTTTCACATGCCCACAACAATTACATTAACTGTAGCAATACAAAGTCTGATACATCAGTTATGAAGATGTGAATTTGTTTCCTGGTTCAAAAATGCATATCTGAAAAAAACTTTTTATAAAAACACAGTTTTTGTTCCTATTTTTAAAAATTAGGTGGACATACACATGTTTTTTAAGTTAAAGTAACTAAAGTGGTTTAACCTAAGGAAAAAAATAAATAACTTGAGGATTGTAAAATGTTGGAAGTAGATGGCCACTTACTTATTTCCGAGCATTAAATTACTTTTAAAATGTCAATATAGCTATAATATCTTCAAGTACTTTCAAAATTTGTGTAAGAAAAATGTGCTATTCATGCTGGGTTATTCAGCATAAACTTCTATGTGGCTTTTCATATGTAGATAAATTTACTCTTCCAATAGAAACTAAGGAAATAAAAAAGGCCAATCAATTTCCTTTATGGGTGAAAACTGGCCCTGCTGCTTGGTGATATTCACCTTTTAAAGAGTTAGATAACAATTCTTCTTGGCAATGACTGTCACACAGCATATTATTTACCCCTTCTGAAAGCCATCACCATAGAAGATGATTAGGTTTTGTGTAAGAAATTCATTTGACCATAAAAATGTTAGTTGAAAAATAAATAAATAAATAAAGGCAAAATCCCTTCCTGTGAAATACAACATTAAATTTGCTCTCTACTGCTTTCTCTCTTCTACCCTTTACTCTCTGAAGTAAAATTTTATTTAAATACATCACAATAAATACCAGTAAATATGTATCACAGATTCAGATACCTCTTACTTTCAAATCTCATGTTGTTCCTTGTTATCACCAATGCATTTTTTTAAGAAAAGAGCATAAATGACATTTGGTAATATCCTATCTTTAAAACTTCCTGGCAAAGAATTGTAGTTTC
Organism: Herpailurus yagouaroundi; assembly: GCF_014898765.1. NCBI lineage: Eukaryota > Metazoa > Chordata > Mammalia > Carnivora > Felidae > Herpailurus > Herpailurus yagouaroundi. The sequence goes on along the minus strand of NW_024412405.1, from coordinate 49,126,133 downwards.
CACACTCTCAATATTTTGGGGAATTTCTCATCTTCTGCACTCTAATCCATCCTTTGGAAACATGTAAAATATGTACAAAGTACTGTAAATATATAAGCCCTATGAAGGTACCCATGTGAAATTTTGCCCTTTCTCACTCATGATTTTGAAATCAATAGTAGTATTTGGTGTAGGAAACAAAGGCAAAAAATAAATAAATAAATAAATTTCCTTGCTACTTTCAGCCCATTGACAAGTCCTTGAGACAGGCAGAGCGACCTTCCTCTGGGAGCTCAGCTGCCTGGATGACAACACTTTGCTAAGGACAAGAGGCAATCTTAGCTAAACATTATCCAGACCTTCAAGATCCTGTTTAAGTCTACTTTAACATACAAAAATTCTTTGGAAACTTCCTTTATCTCTACCTTTCAAGATATATGTTGGCAATCATACCCCAAGCATATGGCCCCACTGATACACACCTGAAGGGTCTCATGACTGAGTTTTTATTAAACAACAATAAATTACCTTTTCCTAACAATGGCTAGCCCCCTCAGGATCCTGGAAACCTTGCTTCTAAAATACCGTAGAGACTTATGCCATGCCTAACCCTCCCCATCGTGAAGGTATATAATCAGTCATCTGTCACAACCCCAGTGCAGCTTTTTCTGCCCACGGGTCCTGTCCTTGTGCTTTAATAAAACCACCTTTTAGCACTGAAGACATTTCAAGAATTCTTTCTTGGCCCTTGGCTCTGAAACTCAACACTTCAAACCACATCAGTATTCAAGTATCTTTTCCTTCATAGTTACATAGAGTAAACTATTATTAATATTCAACCCCTCCAAATATAATTATCAATCCTAAAACTTAACATGTTGGAGTGCACTAACTTCAATTCTGGAACTTCTGATATTCATGTTTTATATTATTATTTTAGATGATCTCATGTAAGGAAAGCTGTTTTTAAGAATGGAACACGAAATGAGATTTTAGTTTAAGTGATAGTCACCATCCACAGACTCATGGATTTTTAATTTTTATTTTTTCTGATTAGACTATATTTAGGCAACAAAGTTCATGGCATGTACCAATTTATAATTTTGTCAGGTGTAGATTTGAATTGCCTGTTGTGGGGCTTGAACTCACCAACCATGAGACCATGACCTGAGCTGAAATCAAGAGTTGGACACTTAACCAACTGAGCCACTCAGGTGCCCCAGGATTGCTTTGATTCTATGGAGATCAATTTGGGAGACCTGACATGATAACAATATTAAGTATTTTAATGCAAAATATGGTTGTTCTATTTATTTACATTTTTAAAAAGTTCCCTCAACAGTATTAGTTTTTCACTCTACCGAACTTATACATATCTCATTAATCAATTTCAAATATTTTATATATTTAATGCATTTAACATTTTGATTTTTCAAATTTTGTTGGAGGAATGAAGGAATATCATATGAATATAATGAATAGATTTTTATATAAAACTTGTATAAGGTGATATTCAAAAAAATTAATTCTGCATCTTTCTTCTGATTTTTAAAGACTTTCTAATTATACAATATTGGCATCATAAAGAAAAGAAAATGTTAATTTTTACTTTCAAGTAATTATTGTTGCTATTGTTCTTTTTCTTATCTTATTCAACTGACCAGGAAAAATGTTGACAAAAGTAGTGAAAATAGACACTCTTGCCATGTTCTCAATTTTAAGGAGAAAACATTCAGTATTTCACCATTAGATATTTGTTACTGAAGATGTATTCATAAATGCTCTTCATCAGATTGAAGTAAATCCTGTCATTTCCTAATTTGCCAAGACTGTTGTGAATAGCTTTTGAAGTTTGTCAAATGACGGGGCGCCTGGGTGGCGCAGTCGGTTAAGCGTCCGACTTCAGCCAGGTCACTATCTCGTGGTCTGTGAGTTCGAGCCCCGCGTCGGGCTCTGGGCTGATGGCTCAGAGCCTGGAGCCTGTTTCCGATTCTGTGTCTCCCTCTCTCTCTCTGCCCCTCGCCCGTTCATGCTCTGTCTCTCTCTGTCCCAAAAATAAATAAATGTTGAAGTCTGTCAAATGATTTTTCTACATCTACTGAGATTTTTTTTTTTTCATTTTTCTTGTTTGTGTGGTGAATTACATTGATCTTCAAATCCTTGAATACCTGGGATAAACTCTACTAGATGCTGATATACTATCATTTTTAGAAAACACTCAGATGGATTTGATTTGCTAACATTTTATTAAGGACTTTTCCATCTATATTCATGACGGATATTTTTCTATAATTTCCACAGATATCAGGCAGGCCAAATTGACTGACAGTACTTTTTTAGTGTCTTATGTCATACTCATTTTCTGACCATTTTTAAAATCAGTTCCTCAGACAGAAGTTTGAAATCACTAATTATAGTTGTGGATGTGTCCATGTCTCACCTTAGTCCTTAATTTTTGCATGAAGTATTTTAAAGCTGTGTTATTAGTTACCTACACATAGAGGACTGTGTGTCTTTAAAGGAAATGACTCTTCTATAATTATGGAATGTCTCTCATAACTTTTTCCTGTTAGAAAAAATAGAAAATTTTTTTTCTATTAGAAAAAATGCTTTTTTCTAGTAGAGAAAAAGTATAAAATACCAATAATAGGTGTAGTTTTCTACACCATCTACACACTTTGTCTATTTATCAGTGTTTAAGGTTAATATTTTTTCTTCAGGCTTGAAATATAACTGATATAACATTATATTCGTTTCAGGTGTATAGCAGATTGATTTGATATTTGTATATATTGCAAAATGATGACCACAATAAGGCCAATTAACATCTGTTACCATACATAGTTACAAAAGGTTAATTTCTTTATTTTTTAAAGTTTATTTAGTTTGAGAGAGAGAGACAGAGACAGAGACAGAGAGACAGAGAAAGAGAGGGCAAGGGACAGAGAGAGAGGAAGAGAGAGAATCCCTACCAGGCTCCACGCTGTCAGCCTGACTCAGAGCTCAATCTCATGAACCATGAGATCATGACTTGAGCCAAAATCAACAGTCGGATGAGAAACAGTTAATTTCCTTAAAAGAGCATATAATTGCCTTATTAAAAAAAAATCTAGTCTGACAACTTTGGTCCTCAGTTGATGTGTCTCTTCTATTTAAGTGGAAAGGTAAATAGAAAGGTCATTTTTCCATCAACTATCTGTTTTTGTTTCCTCCATTTGATTCAACTCACCTTTGTTTCTTTTTTTTTCTTCTTTCCTGAATTTAACTGGATTATTTTAATATTCCATTTTATTTCATCTATTTGTTTAGTCAATACTCGTTTCTGTTTAGTGGTTTCTCTAAGGTTTCTAATTAATGCATTTTTATTTATCAGTCTATCTTCAAAATGTATTATATATATTTGTATAAGATCATCAAAACAATGTACTCCCAACTTCCCCATCCATTCTTTGTGCTATTATTTTAAATATACTTATGCAGTAGACATCTCAGTGCTTTGCTATTGTTTTTACATTAAAAACTCAGTTATTCTTAAAAAAAGATACCCACATATATGCCATCTTCACACTTTTTTTACTTGTATAGATCAGAGTTTCCTTTGGTATAGATTTGTTTGTTTTTGGCTTGAAGAACTTCCTTTTATATTTTTTGTGAAAAATTTTTTGTGAATTTTCTTCAACCTCTATCTGTGTGAAGATCTCTAATTTGCTTTCATTTTTTGTTTTTATGTAAATTATGTTTTTCTTAATATAGATATTTTCTTGATATAAAATTCTCAGTTGTTTTTCTTTCAGCATTTTAAAGTGTCATTTCATTGTCTTCTGACACACATTATTGCTGATGATAAAACAGTGATAATTTTTTTCTTTGTTCCCCTGTACACAATGTATCCTTTTCTGGATGCCTTTACTATTTTCTCATCACTTTTGGTTGGAAGAGATTGCTTTGTCATATGCTTTCAAGTGGTTTCCTTTGTATTTATTTATTCTCCTTGGATATTGTTCAGACTCTTTGATCTAGGCAGCACTACCTTTCATCAAATCTGGAATATTTTCTTATTATATTGAAGATTTTTTTGCACACAACCTCTATTCCCTTTTGGGATCCAATTTCTTGATAAAATTTACAGACCACTAAGTCTTTGTTCATTTATTTTCAGTTGTTTGTTTTTTTTTTTTTTCTCTCTATGCTTCACTTTGAAGGGTTTCTATTACTATGGTTTCAAGTCTACTAATCTTTTCTCTGCAGTGTTTATTTTGTTCACAAGACCATTAATATAAAATAATTTACTTTTAAAAATCTCTAGATATTCAAGTTCTTTTCTGTTTTTTGTTTTGTTTTGTTTTGTTTTGAGAGAGAGAAAAGGTGTGAGCGGGAAAGTGGCAGAGGCAGAGGGAGAAAGAGAATTTTAAGCAGGCTCCATGCCCAACATGGAGCCCTAGGAGGGTATCGATTTCACGACTGTGAGATCATGACTTGAACTGAAATCAAGAGTCAGACTCTTAACCTACTGAGCCACCCAGGTATTCCCCCCTTTTTGTTTTAGTTACTTTTTTATATTTCAATTTTCCAATTCATTATGTCTATGCTTTCTTTATATTCTTAAATATATTTATTGTAGCTCTACCAACATGCTTGCCTGATAATTCCAACATTTCTAACACTTTTAGGTATGTTTTTATTAACAGACTTTTCTCTTGGTTGGAAGTCTCATTTTCTTATTTCTTTACATGTCTATTAATTATTGTTTGGGTGGTGGGCATTGTTTTCATGGTTTTAATTCTCTGTTTTCTGTTGTATTCCTTGAAAAATATTGAGCTTTTCTCTGGGTAGCAATTAGTTATCTGTGAATTAGCTTGATTATTTTGAGGCTGTTCTTTAAATCTTTGTTAGGGTGGCTCTAGAGTAGCCTCTTATTTAATTATAGTTTATCCTGCATATGAGATATGGTCTTTCTAGTGTCCTTACTGAATTATTTTTCCTCTCGGGCTGGTCAGAACTCCTGTCTTCCTGTCTGGGGGGAGCTCCAGAAATTATATCGTTTATAGATACTCTGTTGTTCCATTACCTTAAAGTTGTTCTTCAGCTGACCCAAGAAGTCTCTGTCTATATAAATCAAATTTACCAGTGAGTCAAAGACTCAAGGGAACCTTTATGTGCTTTACTGCAGCTCTTTCTCTGCATAACTCCATTATCTAAGTACTTAGCCCCCCAAATTGTAAGCATCTCACCTTCTCCAAATCTAAACTTGAACCTCAGAAAATTATTTGAATCTACTTGGGTTTCTCTTCTCTGAACTGTGCTCTGGAAAGTTCATCTAAAAAGAAAGCAAAAGCTTTCATGGCATTTATCTCTCTCTCTCAGAGATTACATTTTAATATCATCTTTTTCCAAGGAAAGAAATAGAAGTTTCTTACATTTTATGCAGTTTTGTAGTTGTTTATGCCTAGAAGGCTAATCTGACATAGTTAAACCATATGGTAAAAGAGAAATACATCAGGTATATTGTATTACCATATGGATGTGTTATTAAATCATGTACTTTATCTTGTTTATCACTGTGTTAGCTACCTTAAAGATGAAAGCAAATGTCAATCACCTTTGGAGTCTATTATCAGTTAGCTGCACCAGTTCCTATGTAATGCAAAGAGCTTAGAACACTATCATTGTTTTATGTTTATCCACATTTGGTGTGATTATTATCACATATTTTGATTTTGCAGATAATAGAAACCCCACTATATATTACTATTTTTCATATATTTTTTTTATTCTCTCTGGGTTTCATTTTAAGAGTTTCTATAATTTTTTAACAATAGGTTTCTATATTTAAGCAGATATTAATTCTTTCATGTGCTCTTCATTGTTTTCCCTGCTTCATTATGCCTCCATCTTATATTATTTTCCTTATGCATAAAGCAATCTCTATGAATCTTGTTTGTGAAAGTCACATAATATGGAGTTAGCTTAGTTTTTGCTTTCCTGGCATTGTTTATCACCTATACATTTTAGAGATATACTTTTTCTGGGTATTGGGTTTTCTGTTTTCTTTCTTTTTTTTCTATTTCTTTCTTTCTTTCTTTTTTTTACACTGGCATTCTAAATATGTCATTTAGTTTTCTTCTGTTTAATACTATCTCTGTGGAGAAGTCAGTTGCCAATTTTATTGTTGCTCCTTTAAAGGTACTGTGTTTTCTTTTTTCTTCTGGCTACTTTCAAGATTTTCTATCTTTGGTTTACTTTGTATGCAAATGTTTTGACGTTTCTCAAGCACCTAGACGTATGGATTGACTGGATTGATATCTTTCCATTAATTTTGGAAAATTATTGTCTGATAGCTCCTGAAAATTCCCCCCACCCTTTCTTCTCTAGTGACCATTCCCATTAGATAAATTATAAGATACTCTCGTCATGTCCTCTTTATACCTCGGTGCATATGCCGCACATCCTCTACTACTTTATCTTTCCATTCAATAATACTTCCCTCTAATATGTTTTATTCTCACATAATTTAAAATCAATTTAGTTCTTAATTTTAGTTATAATATCTTTTCAATTTTAGAATTTGCATTTAATAATTTTTCATAGATTTCAAATCTTTAGAAAAATTCTTTGGCAAAATTCTCTCTTTCACTTATTCTCCTGAACTTATTATACATTGAACATTATACATTATATATATTTCAAAATCTATCCTTGATAACTGCAATATCATGATCATCTCTGTTTCAGTTTTCATTGTCACTTTTTCTCTGAATTGTCAATTATTTTTTCCTGTCTCCTGCATGCCTGTTAATGTTTGTTTGAAATTCAGATACTAGTTATTAAAAATCTGTGTTTTTTTTGAAGCACTCAGTGATTTTTTTTGCTTCATAGAGATTTTGATTTCTGAGAGGCAGTTAGAGAAAATCAAGCAATGAGATTACAGCTAAGTTTGAGTTTGTGTGGATATTCTTCTATTTCTAGGTCCACTTCTAGGATGTAGCATTTCAGAGATTACAATGGAAAAACTGAGACAGTTACCAGGATCTTTTTCCTGGTAAACCCTGAATTTCAGAGTCCACTTCTGAGGGACTCTGGAGAGCTGGGCTCATCTCTTTAGTCTCTTAGCTATTGTTCTCTGCCTACTGTCTTATCCTCTCATACGATTTAGCATAGTAATCAACAAATACCTTTCAGAGAAAAGCAATGAATAATGCACAATGGACTTCAACATGCTTCCTTTCTCTCTGGGATCTTTAATTCCTTGGCTCCTTAATTCCTGGCAATTTTGGCTGCTTTCCAATGCTGTCTGAAGAATAACTTTATGAAAGATCTGGCATTTACAGTTGTTTTTCTTAGGGTGACTATTCTGATAAAATGCTATCTCATATCCGGAAGCGGAAGTGAACTGTTTACCCTTTAACTGTATTAATTGGTTACATATTATCCAAATGTAAATCCATTATCATTGTTCTTAATGTATGCCTCATTTAAAGGATGAATTATTAAAATGTTGGTCTCTAAATTGATGAAACTAAAATTTAATCTACACTGAATTGGAGACAGAAGAATGACCCGCAAACTGGGAGGCTGAAGGTTGTTATAAGAAAACACCAAAATTGTAATCATGAAATTACCTCTATCTTTCAATGATTATGGCTTCTAAATCTTACTAGATCCAGTTTTAAATTTGCATTTTAGCAACAAATTTTATGAAGAATCCATTTCAGTCTTTAAAGTTGTATATGTAGTCTAATGTATCAACTTTATTTGTAAAGGAGTATGTTTATATTATTTATGAATAAAATGGAAAAAAACATATTTAGAGTGTGTGTAGTCATTTTTTAAAAACTGGTTGAAGTTTGAACAGAAAAGCATTCAGAAAATGCTGTGATAGAAAATGCATATCTAAAAATTTTTGTGAATTTGACTCTATCTTCAGGAACTTTCTGGAAGCAAGCCCAAACCTCTAGTATTATTTAGGAAAATGTTAAATTAAAATAGTGATATATCGTACAAGTCACAGTCTTTTTATTCTATGCTGACAAGAAACATGCACATGTATCTTTCATTCTTGATTAACTTTAACTAAACATTAGATCCATGTAAGTGGGAATTCGTATTCTTTCCAGAAACCTTGACATCCACAAAAGAATATTTTAATTAGGTAGTTCTATTGATCAGTTGGAGAAATATTTTAAGTACTAAGTAAGACACTAAATTTATTTTCTGAACTGGTACGTGCTCTCATTTTTTATTTACTTGAATTGTCAGAACTATTGAGAAAATGAAGGTTTGTTAAAGGATTTCTATTAATTCAGTCTGATTACCATTGAATCTTATAATCAGCTTCATATTTTAGCATGAATAACATGTAATTTTGCAGCCTGGGAAACAACATTTGGTTTTTACATCTTTATCAACATCAATCCAAGGCTGCAAGTTACTTATTAAATAGCACAATTTGGTTTAAATTCAGCTCATCAAATATGAGTTTCTCATCTCTCTGTTTAAGATAATTTAACTTTCTGGGGGTGGGGGGGGGAAGCTATCATGTTGATGTTGCACAATTCATTAATAAAAACACAAGCAGCTATATTTCAGTGTAGGTTTTGCAACGACAGATTGCCAAAAACTTCTGCAATTTCTACTTTGAAAACTGGAGTCCACCTGTACTCATATTAGGCAGGCAATATTTATATATTTCCTCTATGGCAGATAAGAGATTTAATATTTCTATACATCTTTAGGAAGAAGTGAGAGAGCTTGGTTTTCCATACATGGCAATCATCTTTAACTGGCAGCATTTGTGACAGAATAAACTCCATTAACTTGTTCTATTAGTGCTCTGTGCAGTCAGCAAGATCAATGCTGCATAAAATGATGAAATGACTAACAGACTTCCTCAGAGTCCTGCCGAGTGCTTTATGCCACCCAGAATATATAATTACTGCTCACATAAACAGGTAGAATTTGGTATTCTATTGCTCAGGCAATCCCTGGAAATTCAAGTTCTTAATGAGAAGAATAAAAATAAAGTCTTTCCTGTCTGTGCATACAAAATCATTTATTATACTTTTATTATGGACCTGTTATATGAAAAATAAAACTGTAGTGTAAAACCTAATCTCTTTTTTTTTTATTGGCTAATATGATGACCAAACAACTTGGCACAACCTAAAGAGCTTCAGACAGAAGAGATTTTCTGACCAGATGTCTCCCCAAAGCCCATTAGTTACTTGTGGACAGCAGAACACAAGGTGAGCCAAAAACAGAGGAAATAGCAGCTAATGAAGCCAGCAGACCTGAGGATACTTTACCGAATATAAGTAAACAAGAGACAGATATCACACCATTAAAAATAATCCAAGCTGCGTGTTTTGAAACAGGTATCTTGCTCTGGAGACGCCACAGCTGCTGGTACTTATCTGAAGAGAGGTGTTCTCTACTAGGAAACCTCATGCAACAAGGAACATTAGCCACTTCAGAAATATAAATGGGATTTTTCTTTCCTTCTGCCTCCATTTTCTGCTGTCTGCCTTTCCTCTCTACCACCCTCCCCTGCTTGCCCATTTGAGATGAAAGCTAGCTTCAGAGCTGACTAGCTGCATGGGCCTGCCAATACAAACCTTGAGTATATTACATTTTAGTCTAACAAAATATAGGAAGCATGAAGCTAAGCAATCACAAAGAAAATGATTGAAAGGAAGAGGCAGAACAGATGTAGAATGAGGAGAAGCATGAAAAAAAAAATCAACATTAAAATCAAATCCAAGCCATTTTTTGCTAGCAAGAATGAGTCTATGATTTGCAGATTGAATATAACTAAGAAGAAAGGTATTTTTCATAACAATGATTTATATATTCAGCCTTTTGTTGGAAAAGGATTCTTTTTGTACTATAGCAGTATCTCTTCTTGCTCTTATATTTAAAGGTCTTTTTGCATTTCCATTATAAATCCTTAGAATGAGTGTTTTGTAACTTGGCCACAAAAATGCACTGCAGATAGAAATTTTAAATTCAAGATATTATTCTTGCGGTGGATTTTCTAGGCTATTAACATTTTCATCTGTCCATTTGTGAGTTAATAAGACTATATGACTTGTTTAAATGTTCTAGTTATAGACAATTGTTAATGCTTCCCTACATAAGTTTTTTTCCTGAAATAAAATTAAAACTAAATGATGTAACAGTCTCTTCTGAATCAGTAGTTTTGTGTTTATAACATCCATGTTATCAGGAAGTGAAAGTGAATGATTTGGATTTATTAAGAGGCTGTATAAATCATGCAATCAGAACAAAGTGACAGAAGTTATTTTTGATCCACAGAATCACTGAAAATTAGAGTGGTAAAGAAATTAAAAGTCACTTAATGTGGTTAGGGTATAATAACCAAAGCAATACTCTAATTACCAAAGCAATATAACTCCAAGAAATAACCAAAGTTTATGTGTCTGCTATGCAATATAGTCATAGAAATTTCCTTAAATTTTGCTCAGGATCAAATTAAGGTTTTGTCCATAAACAATTGAATGAAGGACATCACTTCCCTCAGAGTAAGTTCAAACTCATAGTGTGTCTATTCTGACTTCCATTTGACCTCAGAGAAATGTCAATAGAGAGAGCATATTGTATTTATATAACTCTATTCAATATCAAGGTTTATCACATTTTCCAAATTTTTCTCCCAGATTGTACTTAGAAATTTGTTAGGGGGCGCCTGGGTGGCTCAGTCGATTAAGCGTCCGACTTCGGCTCAGGTCACGATCTTGCGGTATGTGAGTTCGAGCCCCGCATCGGGCTCTGTGCTGACTGCTCAGAGCCTGGAGCCTGTTTCAGATTCTGTATCTCCCTCTCTCTCTGACCCTCCCCCGTTCATGCTCTGTCTCTCTCTGTCTCAAAAATAAATAAATGTTAAAAAAAAATTAAAAAAAAAAAGAAATTTGTTGGGAGGAATCGTAAGAACTATGGCCTAGAATAAGGTATATTTGAGTAAGTATGTATGTCTAGACTCATTTGTGTTATAAGAATATTAAGGAAGGTGTCAAAGATTGTCCACTTCTTTAATTCAAGTAAAAACAAAATACTAATTTGTCATATATACAAAGTGCTATTCCAGATCCTAGGGAATCAACAAAACATTATCCTATCTTTATATAATTCACACTCTAACAGAGGAAAAATATAAATATTGATCAACTAGATAGATTGTGATATATCCTATGACAGGTTTATGCATGCGGTGCTATGTAAATAGAACATAGAACTGTCTTTTCCAGTCTGGGGAGTCAGAAAATCCTCTTCATACACACAAAATTTTCTCCAAGTATTCCAGATAAGAAAAGTGTTAACATATTCAACAAATAAAAAGCCAGAACAAAACAAAAGAAAAAACAGTGGAGAAAAGGACATTTTCAACACAAAAATTATGAGTATATATAAATACACACAGGAGGGAAAAGACAAAGAACAATAAATAAAAGACTAAAGAAGAATGAAGAGGCAAGGAGTAGTGAGAGTTAAAATTATAAAGATACGCATAGTTTAGAAGGTTAGGCAATGCAGGGCTTTTCTATCATACTAAAAGTCTGTTACAATAGAAGTCATGTGTAACTGTTGAAAACTTAATACTCTGATGTGATCAAATAAGAGTTTCAGCTAAGATGTTCTGTTGACAAAGCTAGACCAATGAGGAAACAATCCAAATAAACCTTTGTCTAGGCTATTCATACTAAGTGTGGAGAGGATGCAACACAAAAATCATAATAAAAAATAAAAATAAACAAAGTTTGATAAACAGGAAAGAGGTAACACCAAGTGTCATCAAGAATATGAGAAAATATAATGAGTTTATTTGAAGGTATTTGGAATTTGAGGGGATCCAGAGATAACCAAGAGTATCTTTTCCTATCACATTTTCAATACTGGATTCTTAGTTAATATTGAAGGTGTAAAATAATGACAAAGAGATAGGGTGAGAATATTACCAGAAACCTGAGGAATGCCATGTTTATAAGTTAGGAACTGAAAAACAGGAGCCCATAAAAGACACTGAGAGGCAAGAGTCAAAGTAGAACAGGATAAGTTTGGGGTTATATGAAGTGCAGGAAGTTAAAAGAACTTAGTATCATAAAATGCAGAAGAAACCAATAAGAAGACAAATACTGGAATTACTGGGGTGCCTGGGTGGCTCAGTGGGTTGAGTGTCTGATTTTGACTCAGGTCACGATCTCACAGTTCATGAGTTCGAGCCCTGCGTCGGGCTTTGTGCTGACAGCATGGGGCCTGAAGCCTGCTTCTAGCTCTGTGTCTCCCTCTCTCTCTGTCCCTCCCCTGTGATGCGCTCTCTCTCTCTCTCTCTCTCTCTCTCTCTCTCTCAAAACCAAATAAACATTAATTTTTTTTTTGGAAGACAAATACTGAAAGTTTCTACTTGCTTTGAACAAAGAGGTGAAGAACTGAGTTGATTCAGTGCAATTGGAGTAGAAGCATGATTACAGTAGGTTGAAGACTGGATGGGAGGTAACCGAATAGAGCTTAAAACACCATGAAAGTAGAATAAGTTCTATCTCGTTTTTCATAGAATATCCAGGCATAGCATAGAGCCTGACATCAGAAAGGTTTTCAATAATAGTGTGTTAGTGGATAGACCCAAATGAACTGATTCATCACTTTTCTTTCCAGAAATGGAACTGAAAGAGAAGAAAATAAATTGAGCCTACAGTTACTGGGGAATGAAGTATTTAGAAGTTTCATTTTCATGTATTTCTGTGCAGAAATCTAAAAGCAGTTCTTGGCATTAGAAAATCAAAATTTGGGGCGCCTGGGTGGCGCAGTCGGTTAAGCGTCCGACTTCAGCCAGGTCACGATCTCGCGGTCCCGGAGTTCGAGCCCCCCGTCAGGCTCTGGGCTGATGGCTCAGAGCCTGGAGCCTGTTTCCGATTCTGTGTCCCCCCCTCTCTCTCCCCCCCCCCCGTTCATGCTCTGTCTCTCTCTGTCCAAAAAAAAAAAAAACCGTTAAAAAAAAAAATAAAAAAAAAAAAAAAAAGAAAATCAAAATTTGAACAAAAAAGACATTGATGAAGAGGTAAATTATGAAACAAGTTCTAAGAGATAAGATTGTGTAGGATCAAGGGTAAAAGTGTGACAGTCTTATTCCCTCAGCTTGGAGGGAAAGAATTCTGGTTGGGTATGATGTAGATAAGTGTTGGGGGGGTGGAGGGTAGGGTTTTGAATGTCTGACATGATTACAACATAAATTTTACGCTTTTTCGTATAGAAGAAGGCAAAGCAAATTTTTGAAGGCAAAAAGCAGGAGGCTGGCTAAAGATTGTAAGAAAAGTTGTCAAATTTCAGAAAAGAGAATTATAGATAATAAGCAAGAAAAGCAATTGATAAGTAGCATTAGGTTAGAAACATCAATTTATAATATCATCCATTTATAAAGCTAAGCGATTTGGGGGTAAAAGAGAAAGGAAAACAAGAGTTTAAAGGAATTGACCAGTTCTACAACCATCTTCTTTGATGCTCAAAGTAGGGAAATAAAGCCAGAGGGTGCTTGGCCTTACGAAAAGGAAAAGAGAAAAAAACTTGGAGATTTTTAGGAGGTTGAAGAGCAAGGGTTAATGAACTAAGGGTATGAGATAGAAGGGATAAGTGATTTGATCAGGAAGTGAGATATTAGCATTTAATATGCCTGAGATGGAGAAAGATGTTAACCCATAGGATATGGCTATGGAAAGTCAGTGGCTCACTATACAAGGGTGAAAATTACTGGAATTATACGGATCAAACTACTTTTTAAGCTAAGATGTAAGAAAGGTTCTTCACATAGGTATTACAATGACTCAAAATGGTAGCACAGCTGGACATAGAAAAGAAATCAATAAGCCAGGTGCAAAGTATTCATGATAGGTCAGACCAGTCATTGATAGTGATAACATCATTCAGGATGCATAGCTGGTGGGGTAATCTAGTGGCATGGGATTTAAAGAATGGTCTTTCTATTAGAATAGAATGCAAGGGCTAGGACAAATGACATAAAATACACATATAATTTCGACATTACAATTAAAACTTCAATTTACATTAGATTGCTTTTAGTTCAAAATTTTTATTGTGTGCATTTTGTATCATTTCATGGGTTATTTACTGTGGATGTATACATGATTAAGAAAATGTGTGTGTAATTGAAGAGCTCGAAAACTACTAGGAGCTCACAGTTTATCAGATCTTATAACTGGAAAAGGTTTTACATGTAAATGAGTTCATAAACATCAAACCTATCATTATTTTTATACATAATTTGCAGCTAATTGTTTACTTAGAATCTGCTAAGGATAGTGATTGGTTTATGAAGTCAGATCAAACCTATCCCTGCCTTTAAAAGAATAATAATCTATTTGTAAGTAAAATGAAAGAGTAATATGACATATCACATAAGTGATAAAGGCACTACGTGTTTCAGGAATTTGGAAAGGGAAACCAGGCCATGTTAGCTTATTTTCTTGTAAGCCTCAAAGAGTGCTTCCTCAATAATCACCACACTGTTATTGTTTTGATTTAAAAAATGAATGGAGTGAAAGATATTCTAGAGGGCATTTATAGAACGTCCTCAGACATTCTAGAGGGCATTTATAGAAAACAGAGCATCCTCTGAATTGGCTCATTCCCTGCTGGATCTGCCTAGGGGAATAAAGATAATTATGGTGATGAGTTGTATCATTATTATTTTAATTTATTGAGTGCTAATGGTACACTCAGCAATGTGGTAAATAACAAAGAGGAAATGATCACTCCAGCCTCAGGACAGAGGCAGAACACAATAACACACAGTGATATGGAAGGGGAGGGCAAGTCCAATACTCAGTGGCTTTTTAGAACAACTAAACATGGAACAGATGATTCAAGCTGATCTAACAAATATTGATCAATTTGTTGTTGCAATTGATATAAAAAAGTCACTGACCCTTATTCTTGAGGATAAAAATGGGAAGTAAAACCATAGTCAGAATGATGAGACTATAATATAATTGGGAATGGTGGATAGAATGTTTACCTTGGGCTTATGAATCTTTTTTCTGAATCATCTGAGGTAGAGAATATGCCCATGATTGCCAAAAATCTAAATGTCTCCAAGGATATAGGAGACTACGATGTCTCAGGAGAAATAGAATTATGTATCCTCAAGTCAGATTCAGGTGAGAGTCTTACTTATGTCTTCCATCTTGGAAGGGGTAGGGTACAAAACACCCAAATGGAATTGAAGATAATTTTGGAAACTTAAAAATTAAGTAGTGAGAAAGTAGAAAAATTATTACTAAAAGAGTGTTCTCCATCTTTCATTATTTTTCATACTTCCCCGCTTATGAGCCTTTTCTTAACAAATGAGAGAATCCACATTGAATCTAGGAAAATTGAAATTGTTATAATTTCAGGAGAAGACAGATAGTGCTCAGCTTTTGGACATTCACAGTGTTCACAGTGGTCTTTGGGGAATTGAAAGGAATTCACTGAAAGGAGCTGAAATGAAGAATAATGTTATAGAAAGAACTTGGTAGATAATTCAAGGAAAGCCAGATTACCCTGCTGCAGGCTAAAAAGAGAAGAGGGGAAGATTGCCCCTAGAGGAGGGTGAAATGGGGTCACCAATCCTGGGGGAGTGGTGAGCTTGAGGAGAGAAGAATCAACAGTGAGAGGTCCCTAATATTTCTTTGCCCAAAGCCAGGGAGATCTGAGGATCCCAACCAGTATTTTCATACCATCATCTGACATTTTAGTGAGCATGTCACATAACCCATGCTGAGCAAGTATGTTATTTCTTCTTATCACTCTTGGGAAATAGCTTTCCATCTGCAGCTGTCTGAAATGGCTTTTGGATCTAAATAAGAAGGTAGCCTGTCCCTGCCTCAAAGATGCCAGATCTTAACTTATATTGCTTTATGTTGACCATCTTGATTCCCAATGTCCTAGGGCACTCATTTATGCCTATGTAACAGAGGTTGGAGATCTTGACAGCAAAATGTCCTGAGGAAAAATATAGAGTGCTTAAGAATGAGGGATTCAAAGTCAGACGGACCTATATTCAAACCCTGGCTTCTTAATCTTGTTCCTAATTATACATCATCAAAAGAATTATTTCTTCATATTAACTATATGATAACTGAACAGATTAAGGGTCTTCAAGGATAGAAAACACTTCATTTAGTTCCATCAACATGATCGGACAATGATTAAGTATCTGCAACCCAGATTCTAGACTTTGTCACAAGAACACCACAGCTGTTTCACTATAGCCCCTCTGTTTGGCCAGCTCTGGACTGTCTGGATATACTGCAGATAGACCAAGATTGTGCCATAAGAAAATTCTCATCACATTATGCTACTTTCATTTTTTAAATAAGAAAAAATTTCATTAATACATTGTCAAACAAGAATTCAGGTGTGGAGAAGGAATTCACATTATTCTATTCAAACGGGAAATTTTATTGTAAGATTACATGTTTGAGTTAAAGTCAGTAAGGCTGTCAATACCCCAGAAGACATGGGGATCAATGAAAAGGGGCGACAGTTATAGCGGGGACTTAACATTAGGGGAATTATTCAGGGGTAAGAGTTTGATGGTATGTGTAGGAGTAATCATTGGTTAGGGGGATGTGATCATGGGAAAGAAACTGTCATGCTTCGAACATCTCCATAAGTCTCATAGTCTTACGGTGGCACTGCTTCCTGCAAATTACTTTTATCATTATCTTCAAGATAATCATGTCAAGATGATAGTTTTTTAAAAGTTATGATTAGAAATCTCCTTCTGTTATGAATCTCTTCAGACAATTTCCCTTGCCATCTTCTTCCTCTCTCCCTATTATTCCACACATGTTGCATAAATAAACAGTTCTTTGATAACTCCAGGCAGCAAACAGAAAATAATAATATGTATTGGCTCCAAGACACATATTTTTACATGTTAATATTAATGGAATCTGACTGTATCTCACAACTGATGGTGTACAAAAATTAAATGACAGGGCATTTTCTTTCTTGAGGGCACATGACAAACTATATATTACAGTGGATGGCATCTTAGATACAGTATACTCTTTGGCTAGTATAGGGAGTAGAGTTCTAAGATCATTTATAGAAGATCATGACAGAATTGGAGGAAAGAAAAGTACGATTATCAACAAAGGGGATTCTGAATTTTAAGATGTAACACACAAGGATGAATAATGAAAGGAACACAAATTCTGTCATTTGAGAGACCTAGGCTTAAAACCACAGGGCCTACATGAAACATTTAGTATCATTGTGATATGGAAAACTTATTTTAACTTTTCTGAGTTTTAGTTCTCAGCTATGAGATGAGATGATAATATCTTTAGGGCTTTAGACATATGACCAAAACTTCAACATCTATTACATATTTTTAAAAAATAAAAAATGGATTATAATGCTACTATTAGAAAAGTAATGTGGTATGTGCTTCTATTTATCTGTTTATAGGGTAAAAAATGGCTGTTGTTCCATTTCCGACCTTCCTCTTTACCATATCATTAGTGATGCTTCACAGAGATGCCCCTCTGCTGCAATGTTTATTTGTTCTTGAAATCGCTTGAATACACATAATTGCCCTTTTTGTTGTTTTAATTTAAGTATTACCACTTAACCTCACGATTTGCTGACAGATAACTTTTGTTGAAAATAATGTTACCTGAACTGAACTTGGTTTAATTGATTTATTCAATGGAGACATTAAGAATAGCATTTGAAAAGCTCAAATTAGTCTAAAACTAGTTACAGGAGCTGAGGGATGGAATAATGCCATGATCAAGGTCCTACCTGTCAAAGCATTTCCACTAAAGAATTCTTTTAAATAAATTCCATTTTTAGTTCCTGGGACTACAAAGCCTCTAAATGACAATTGTTCATTGCATCACAAGTGACAAGGTATTTATGTCATATTCTGTAAGCATCAAAATATTAAAGAAAATAACCAACCTCCATGAATGGCAAATAAAATAAATGATTTAGACAATTATAAAAAGAACACTGAGCTATTAAAATTAGTCTGATCTTTAAGAAATTTCAGCCCAGCAGCACTAATGTTATTAAAAATAGCAAGATCATAACAAGTAGTCATTAGTATTTGCATATGTGAGTGAGAATGTTCTTAATTACAAATTACATTCTCTAAATTATTTAGAAGCTATAAATCAGCTCAACAAAGAATAACAAGTTTAAGGAGTAAAGTGTTTCAGAAGATTTTCAAATGCAAATGATGGCAACATCACCGCCACCAAAAAAAAAAAAAAAAAAAAAAACAAAACCAGAGAGAATTTTTGCTCTTTTTTCTTATTTTTGTAAGCTTATTTATTTTGAGGAGGGGGAGGTGTCAGGGAGAAAGGGAGAGAGAGAGAATCCCATGCAGGCTCAGCACTGTCAGCACAGAGCCTGACATGGTGCTCGAACCCACAAACCATGAGATTATGACCTGAGCTGAAATCAAGAGTTGGATGTTCAATGGACTGAGCCACCCAGGCAACCCTGCTCCTTTTTGAAATCAAGCATTTTAGTTGAATATCATGACAGAAATTATAAAACTTTTATAATTTTAGTAATACTGCCCTTTAACTGGAATGCTGTGCTTTGAAAACCTGAAATGTTCGTGAAACAGAAGTGAATCAAATGGAGCCCGGGGTTCCCAAAATAGTAGATGTGAAGTTCTACCATTAAGTCATTTGGTTAACAACTATTCATCAAATATTTACTATCTGAGAGTCACTGTGCAAAATATTAGGAAAATACTGATACATCTTGAGACAACTTCCCCATCCACAAAGATGGAGTAGACATATTTTCCTCTATTCCTCCTACTAAGTAAAACTAAAAAGCCATACTAGATTTTATACAGAAAGCAAATGTAAGATGACCCTAAAAGCTGGACAGAATAAGTCAGAGCAGCTAAGGATCTTGGGACCTAAGGCATGATGATGGTGAGTTCCTTAGACTTTCTTTTTACTTCATATATCCCAGACTGAATCCTGGAGAAACAAGCAACCTGGAAATGTCAACAGATGTCAATAAAGGTTCACAACAAAAGCCTACTCTCTGTGCCATAAGACCAGGAAAGATGTAGCCTAGCTAGACAAAAAAATCTTTGATGATAACTTTATTCCAGTTAAATAGTGCAGAACAAATTGCAGCCCCATCCCAATAAAGGCCAGTGGCAGCCCTAGACGGAATTCCATCTTTGCCAGGCTGTAGCCAGATGACCTAATTCACCTACCAGGGTGGTACCAGAGAAGAGTGAGTAGGAAGCTAGAACTTTCCTTCCAGCTTGGGAGGAAGCCTTCCACCCTTACTATCAGTGGAGCAGAGTGAGGAGTAGTGCAAATGTGACTCCAACTCAGCCAGTGTTTTATCATCAGATGCTTAGTCAGGAATCTGAATTTCCATCCAGTCCAATAGTAAGGAAGAGCTTTTCACTCCTGGGTGTCAAAAGAGGCTGAGTGGAGTATCTACACTTCCACCCCACTTGGAAGTAATAAGGTAGCACACTTGCCCCCTTCACCCACCACAGCAGTACCAGAGGAAGCCAGTTAAAACACGATACTTAAGTGAGATCCAGTCTTATAATACTAAAAATGTGCATGTTTCAAATGAATATAACTCATTGTACCATTGACCAGGAAAATCTCAAAATGAATGAAAAAAGACAACCAACAGACACCAATACCAAGATGATGTAGACATGAGAAATCTATGACAAGAATTTTAAAGCACTCATTTAACGATGCTTCAATGAACATTTCAAACATGCTTGAAACAAATGAAAAAAGAGAAAACCTCAGTGAAAATTAAAATATGTGAAGATGAATCAAATTTCCATTTTAGAACCAAAATTTACAATATCTGAAATTAAACTAACTCAATGGATGGGCTCAACAGCAGGATGGAGAGGACAGTGTGAAAGAATCAGTGAACTTGAAGAGCACAGTAGAAATTATCCAATTTAAATAAAATGAAAGAAAATAGAGTGAAACAAATAATAAACAGAGCCTCAGAGACCTAGTGGAATA
This sequence comes from Herpailurus yagouaroundi, assembly GCF_014898765.1. Lineage (NCBI taxonomy): Eukaryota > Metazoa > Chordata > Mammalia > Carnivora > Felidae > Herpailurus > Herpailurus yagouaroundi. The sequence continues at coordinate 49,106,094 of NW_024412405.1, read as the reverse complement.
TAATAAAAGATTTATCATTTGTGTTATCAGAGTCCCAGAATGAGAGGATTAAGTGTGTGTGTGTGTGTGTCTGTGTGTGTGTGTGTGTGTGTGTGTGTGTGTGTGTGTTTGTGTGTACTGGGGGTAAGGAGAAAGTATGTACAAAATCAACGGCTGAAAATTTCACAAATTGGGGCAGAAATGTGTATACAATTTGCCTGTTCCTTGAAAGACTGAATATTCTAATTGTAGAATGAGAATCCGAGTATGTGGAGAAGGGAATAGATGTCAACAAACACAGTATAATGGCATAAGTATTACAGTAGATATTTGAACAAAATGCTGATAGAGATTAACTCTGATCAGAAGAAAGACCTTTCAGAAAGATGAATAAATGTAAATCTAATCTTAAAGGAAGTATAGAGTTTAGCAAAGCAAAATGCAAGAGAAATATATAGTGAGCTGTGAAAATCTGGCTTCTATTTGTTACTTGGGCTCAGAGAGTATTCTTGACTTATATTTTATATATGCTTTTAGTGTGAGATGATGTAGACTCTGGGCCTGAAGTAAAGTGGTAGCAGCACATTAGACAAAAGGAGAGGTGTGGGTGGGTTTTAACAATTCTAGAGAATGTTAGCAACAAGTATAACATAGAGAAAGGTTCATATAGGATATTGACCTCCAAAATGGCAGATCAAGACCATGGTAAAGTCACTTTCCCTCTAAAACAATGATAATGTGGGAAAGACAGCTAAAATCAACACTTGAGAACTCTAGAAATTAACCAGGCACACAGAACAAACTTAAAATTGTCCCTCTAAGAGAAAGGACTGAACCTCAGTAAGACAGAGGATCAGTACACTTTATCATCAGGCAAGACATGTAGGGAGATATTCTGAATAATCATTGATTGTGCATTAAATTACACCTGATGTAAAACCAGGTGAAGACATCCAAACAAAGGAAAACTATCGAATGTCCCTTATGAGTACAGATACAAAATTCCTCAACAAAGTATTAACAAACCAAATACAGAAATATATGAGAAATATTATAAATTATGACCAAATGGGACTACTTCACAAATGCAGCACTTTTTGTATAGTTCAAGAGATTAAAAATAATTATTGTAGTTTACCATATAAATAAAAAACAGATGATCATTTCAATATGGGCAGGAGAAGCGTTTGACAAAATCTAACCTCTATGTGTTATTAAAACACTTAACAACCAGAAAGGAGAAAGAAACATCCTCAATCTGATAAAGGATATCTACAGAAAGCCCACAGCCAATGTCATACTTAAAGGAGAAAGAATGCATGCTTTCCTCTTAAGATCAGGAATAAGAATACCTACTGTAGCCATTTTTATTCAACAATGTACTAGAGGTTCTAATCACAATAAATTGGCAATTGTCTGAAACCTTTCTTTTTCTTTCTTTTTTTTTTTTTTTGATATCTCTTCTAGCACCTTGATATAGAACATTCCTACTTTGTAAAAGTAAAACATCTACATTTATAACTTATTTCCATTCTATTAATTCAAAGTAATGAGAGCAGAGTACTCGCCTTAGATATAACTTCAATGATTTTATATTCCTACTTGTAATTACTAGAGAGGATTCTGGAGTCACTTACATACTTCTATTCTAGGTTTGGTCAAATGAGGTGCTGTACTTGTTACTATATATAAGATAACTGGATGGAAAATTTATTTGCTCAGGTATTTCCTTATTTCTAAGCCCAAAGGTATCAGACTTAGTCTGTTGTGATTGATGACAGTGTTTCAAAATGTTATTCTTATATTCACAGAAATGTCATGCTCTTTTTATTTCTCTATATTTACCCTTCATCACTCATTTTATGATACAACTTGTTCTTCCTTTTGGTTTTACTCATTTCCATCTTCCATGATAATATAACAATATCTTATCTGTGATTCAAAATACCTCTCATGCAGTTCAAGTACAGTATTCCTTTCATTTTACCTCCATCATACAGCTCAACTGCATCATCATACAGGTCAACTGGGTTCTAAATAAAAGCCTTCAGGGAGGCAAACCATAAAGACTCTTAAAAACTGAGAATAAACTGAGGGTTGAGTGTGGGTGGGAGGGAGGGGAAAGTGGATGATGGGCATTGAGGACAGCACCTGTTGGGATGAGCACTGGGTGTTGTATGGAAATGAACTTGACAATAAATTTCACATTAAAACAAACAAAAAAAAAGCCTTCAGTGAAAAATATTTTTATTCTATTTCTGTCTTGAACATCTTAACACAAATTAGTTATTGTAAATCAAAAATAGTAAGGTTTTGGTTATTATGATACTTGTGTTTATTTTAGTTTGGAATTTATTATGTCTAAAGGCAAAGGACACCCACCTATCTGTGTCTACAATATAATGCTGTAACATGTATTCCCCAGACACCTTGACAAGCATGTTATATGAGAAAAGTACAGAGAAAAAGAAGAGAGCAATTCTCTCCAAAGAACCAGTATGATATGATATTGAAAGTTATCTGTACACTTAAGAGTGATTTTTAGAATTTTCATTGAAAGGAAATGTCATAACCTATAGTCCATTTTTATCTGCTCTAATAAAAAAGGCAATGAATGTCACAACTCTTTGATATCTCTTATAAATTTTGAACACGTCAAAACTGCATACTATTATTTCCATAAAATTTCCATGAGGTAAAAAAAAATCAGAAATATCAGTCTGGGCAACCATGTAATATATTCCAAGACTTTTAAAATCTCATTTTATATGATATTTTGCAAAATATAATTTTCCTTTTCTTGTGGACTTCTCTTTTGGACTTATCTATCTTCTGTCTTTTTTCCCCAGATTGCTTCATTGCTCCATTAATTGCTTGCTTGGTATGGTGTTATATAAACAATTGTGTTATTATTATTATAGATTAATGGTTATACCTTTCAAGTTCAGAAAACAGACAGCTATCCATATCTATCCATATAATGTTCCCCACATGCAGTATCTAGACACTTGGACAAGAGGCTATTTAATAAAACATAATACAAAGAAGGAAGAAAAATAGCTTCTTAAACCTCAGCATATTTTATTAAAGTTATCTATGAACTTAGGAATGAGTTTGAGAGGTTTTCTTGAATAGGTATTATAACCTGTAGGTCAGATAGGAGAAAGTGGGGGCTAAGAAAAGGTAAATAGAATGTAAATTAGTGAGCAAAATAGAATTGTGTTTTTGGAAGTTTGGGGCTGAGTTTCAACATAAAATATGTTTTATTGCATTTTAAATTAAACTAACCAAGTAAGTGTTATTTAAAATAAAAATTCCTGCTGTAATCTATATAGAATGACAATGCAAACAAATGTTTATTACAAAACAAATGTTATTAGAAAACAAATGTTTATTATATAAAAAATATATAATTTTAGTGCGGACACCTTGCTTTATGCAATGGATATATTGATGGAAAACTACGTATATTGGATTTGGTAAATCAAGTTTTACTTTTGAATGTATTAGATTAAAAACTGAGTATTTTTATTTCCAAATAAATTTTAATGAAAGATTTATCAGAATCAGACCTTTAAAGTTTAGGGGCTATTTATTTGTTTAGTTAGTTAGTTTAGTTTAGTTTATTCATTTATTTATTTTGGGAGAGACAGAAAGCACGTCTAGGGGAGGGGCAGAGAGAGAGAATCCCAAGCAGGTTACACAGTGTCAGCACAGAGCCCAAAGTGGGGCTTGAACTCACAAAACTCTGTCTGAGCCAAAATCAAGAGTTGGATGCTTAACCACCTGAGCCACCCAGGCGCCCCTCTTATATTTTATATATGTTTGCTTAAAGCAGATTACCCTAAATAGTTCAGGCGCATGAAAATATTACCATGGAAAGTAATTAATCAATATTATAGAAAGAGGCAAAAATGCATCATTTATTTATCCATCAACAAATATTTATTACTCTTTGGCAGCCCATGTGTCAGTAAGCAGGCAAAATTCCCAGATAAAATAATAAATGAAACTGAAGCAATCCTCAAGAAGTTTGAAGTTCAGGGAAAAAAAATCATCCTCATCATCACATTATGTGTATTTGAGAACCATATGTTACTATTAATTTATTTTTATGATAGTCATTGATCAGAAAGAGAATGGAAGTCATGAATTTTTTTAACTTTCTGTTCTATATTGACAGGGACCCTGAGCCTCACACAAATTACTACAGGTTTAGAAGGTAAATGCACTTTTCCTATTTGCATTACTAAATCTCATTAAACCTGGGCCCAGTGATTTCCTTTTGACTTGACATCTGGAATGGATATATCAGATTTTGTGGCTGTTACTTGGGTGACAACCCAAGAATAAATGTTTAAGAAAATTGGGTTCAGGGCTCATAATAGTAGAATGGGGGTTGTGATTAGTTTAAGAATATGATCATTATACACCAGTCCTATCTTGTCCATGAGTTCACATGATTTACATGGAGACAGATTTATCTTTAATCCAAATTCCTATAGTTTGTAATTGTTCATTTAACCTCTTGTCTGTTTTTGTTTTATCAATCAGTTTGTAGTGCTTTGCAGGCTAAGTAATTTCCTGTGTCTCCCATTATTCACTTTAACTTATGAGCAGCCCTTGATCTTATGTGAAAACTCACCCATTCAGGATATCAGTGTCTTCATGGAAATTACATTAAGTGAGAAAGGATTGGAAATGTGTAGGATTTTACATAGTTTTGAAATTATGATAGAAGATGTGACATGTTGATGAAGAGAGACAGAAGAAACGCAGTTGTACTAATTTTCATGCCTCCCACATAACACTCAATGCCTTGTACATAGTAACAAACACTAAGTTGGATTGTTTACTCTGATAAGAATATATATATATATATATATATATATATATATATATATATATATTACCTGTCTTTAGTAGAAAAACAAAACCCACAAACTTCTTCTTCCCTATAAGCCCAGGGCATAGGAACTCAACATACTTAGAATTCTGCCTAATTTACAGATAGAACATGGGGAGGGGAAGTAGGTTGGTGCAAGAAATCATGTTAAACTTCTTTTAGTCCCCAGACATCAAAGGTTTTAACATTCCCTTCAAGGTCATTTTACTTCAGTGAATTGTGGCCTGCACATTATGCTTCCTGTCTTCTTCCCAGGGTATCATGAGAATTAATGAGATGCTCAGCCCAATTCACATACTTCTCCACACCTCTGTGGATCTCCTCCATACCCCAAGGAGTACTTTATAGGCATCCTTTACTGGAATTTCAGTATGCTCAATTAAGGAAAATTTAATTAAAAATTTATTTCAAAAATAACATCAAACTCCCCAATGCTTTCAAACTTACAAACGTTCCTCTCTGTAAAACACATATTAATTAGGGATCCCTACTACATTTGGTGTTCATTGGATGTCTTGAACTATTTAACCACACACTCCCCCCTTTAATTTAAAAAAAAATCACAACTGTAACTGGGGGAAATACTCTACAAAATTACTATGCATCTTGCACCCTATTCATGCTTCTGTACATGGAGTTCTCATTGCAATTAGTTGGAACTCTGCACACTGATGAAATGAGGTGTTTGCAGAGAATGCCAATCTGGCCCTCCACCTCTACTTTTCTGAATAATTGAAAGTTAAATTATCAAGATGGAAGTCATAAAGATCAAGACGACTCTTTGGTGCTTTATAGATATTCAAAGTTCCTCCCCATCCAACAGTCTCCTGTATACTTGAGAAAAATAAAAAGCTAAATATTTAAAGAAAGGAGTGTATGTAAGTGGGGCAGGACAGGAAAGTGAAGAAACGAAGGGTTCATCTGAACCGTAAAGGGTCGAATTAATTTGCCAACTAGTGAGTCAAATGGTTGTGTGTTATAGGAGAGAGTATGCTGATTCTGTGTCAAAAAAATTGTTCTACTATCAACAACTGGCTGTTACAAACACCCTATATGGCTTTGGGCAAATCACCTACTTCTGTGCTCTTCAGATTTCTCATTTACAAAGAGGAAACTAGATCATATCTAGAGTCTCTTCCAGCCTTAATTTCTATATGTCTGTGTTTAACTCCCATTGTTCATACCAGGGACTGGCCCTGTATCTCAGGAATCATATTTTACTTGTCCACATTCCCTCTTAAATAAATGCTCAGTGGGAGCACTTGGGAGACATCCACTTTTTATATCCATAGTTCCTGGCACAAGGTAGATCCTGAATACAAGTTTGCTGAACTCTCATAGTGAAAAGGCAAAAATAAATAAATAGCATTACCCTGAAAAACTGCATAATCTTGTTTTTTCCAAAAGTAGACATCTATATAACTAATGTTTTTATCTTCTCTTTTAAAATTTTATATTCTGAGGAAGGTGAAAATAAATGACAGTGAGAAACACAAGACATTAATAAATAACAGGCAAGTTTTATTGAAAAGTGAAATCAAGAAAAGTAGAATGACCCATAGCACAAAGCCTGTGAGAAAAAAGAGGCAATTTTATAAAAGAAAACTAGCCCACAATGGCCTTGCTGCTGTCCTAAACTGCAGAATACATGTATAGTCTGTGTTTAATGGTCCACAAGTGGCAAATTATCATTTTTCATTTGTTTTTATTTCTTCTTGGTAATTGGAAAGATAATATAACAGCATCAAAAATAGCATTTATTACTTCTAACAATAAGGACCCAAAAGAAAGCAACTATTTTGAGACTAATGAAATATCCACTTGCAGTCCTAAGAAGAGTGAGTTAATCACTAAACAGAGCTGATGAAATATCCAATTTAGTTGTTTTGCATAGATGTTATCTCCTGCCATGTTAAGAGGAGATTTTCATACAAAACAATTAATCGGCATTAATCTTGGCTGCCACATTAGTCTGCCTTTCCAGCTTCTTGCTGCTAATTTTAGAAATGGCAATTAGTGCAAAGTAACATACCTAAAACTTGGGACTATGTCACATTTTTGCCCTAACTCTCCAACACCTACGTTTTTTTCCTGATCCTTTTACTCTTATCTGGTTACTCTATTTCCTGTATTCAAAGTAGTTTCATTTTTTTCCTATTTTCCTCTTACTTCTATTTACCTTCTCTCTCCCACTAAACCAATTTATTTTTCTATCTTACTCTTCTTATCTGGCATCCAATGCTCATGGATTTGATCTTAAATAATAGACAGCCAGCTTTTCAGGACTGGTTAAAGACTCATTCTCAATCTGTTATTGGCTCTTACTGAATGCTATTTGGAAAAAGAAATATGTCTTAAAAGTATCATTTAAAGGACAGAATAAATCCTATTATTGTATGAAGTCAAATAGCCACAGTCTATATACATGATTATATCATACCAACATAGCTTCTTATATATTACTTTCTTTGAGTTCACCTGCAATGTTTTGTCTTTGAATTTTATCTTAGGATGTTACAAGAAAGGCTGTTGATCAAAATCCTCTAAACACATACCATTCTGGGAGAGAGGAAAAAAGGGGAAATAATTGCTTTCCTTCACAAATTGGTATTCTTCCTCTTTTTTTTTTTTTTTCTTTGTTCTTTTTTCTCTTTGACAGCTAGGAAACTCAACATCAAATTTCATATTCACTTGTAGCAACTGGTAACAAAACAGGATAATCCTCTTAAGCCTGAAAATAAAATGCAGTCTCAAGTATTTGTTTTCTACAATTGACCTTTATTATCATGGCTTCTAGTTTCAGAAATGTATGCCATGTGTGCTCTATCCAAAGTCTGATGAAATATCTAATATAGTTGTTTGCAGAGATGTTATTTCCTGTCATGTCAGAAGGAGATTCTTATACAAAATGATTAATCAGCATTAGTGGATATAAAACTTCCATGTGTTAATATATACAAAGTGTGGGACACCTGAATGACTCAGTTGGTTAAGGGTCTGAGTCTTGATTTTGACTCAGGTTGTGATCTCAGTTGTGAGATGGAGACCAGAGTGGGGCTCTGCACTGTGCGGGAAGTCTGCTTAAGATTCTCTCCTTCTCTCTCTGACCCTCCCCTGCTCACACATCTCTCTCTAAAATAATATATATATATATGTAAAAATATATCTGTAAAATATATCTATATATCTATATAATATATCTATATCTAATCTATCATATATATATATAGAAAAGTGAGATGTCACTGAACATTATAGAATGGATTCTGTGGGGCATCTGGTTGGCTCAGTTGGTGGAGCAACTCTTAATCTCGGGGTCATGAGTTTGAGTCCCATATTGGGTGTAGAGATTACTTAAAAAATAAAAAGAATTGATTCTGTTTGAAGATATATGAACTGTCATCTTACATGTTACTACAGTGCAGAATTCTATTCCATCTTAAGAAAATATGATATTGAGTTTTTAATGGTGAAAAATAGTTTTTATTTGAAATCAAATAAGAAAAATCCAATATGTAGAATTCCCAAATTGAATCTCAAAATTAAGCTCTCTTTATGAATAAGTTCAACCACATTAAATTGCATTGGAAAATATTCCAACAAGGAATTTTATAGGGAGGTTATGTAGGAGAATCTCAAGAGATTCTCTGTGGCAAATATCCTGATGATGGTTACAAAGAGATTAATGTAGATTTCTTTTTTCTACTTCTATAGAGTCAATATGTTTACATCTTAGGCAACTTTCTTCCTAAAGCCTATGCAATGGTAATCTAATGCCTTCAAATTTGGCAAAAAAAGAAAAAAAAATAGTCTTCAGAAGAGAAACCTGAAGATATTGTCTACTCATCTTTTTAAGTCTCTATGAGTGATGTAAGAAGAAATGATTGGTGCTGGGAACTGTTATTCTATTACTGTTAACTGTTATTAATATTGTTACAACCAGGAGCTCCATGGATTATACACAGTTTCTTTCTCTAAATGCAGTAGATTGGATTGCCAGAAAATGAATGGTCAGGGGACTCTCATTTTCTCTTTTACAATGATTCATACATCAATCTCATCCTGATTTCTTTAGACCTATTTCAAAAATCTTGAAAGTACAGGCAGAGAGTCCACACTCAATTACCAGCCTGTTGGTTTCAAAGATAAAGAACTGAGTTGTGGGGAAAGTAAATGAGGGTAGGAGGTTACTATGATAGTTTCGGTCATCATATCAGTTTAGGAATCTGTAAGTGAGGCCACTTGCTGCTATGGCCAACATCAGAAGATTATTAGATACAGTTCTAATTTTTATGCAAGCCAAATCCCACAAGCCTTTACATGTGTAAAAAGACATTCATTTCAAATATTCAGGAATGACATAAAATAGTATATACAAGAATTTTTTAAAAAGCTACTGAAACCAAGTTTCTCTGTTCCCTCTGGAGCTAGAGTATCTAAGAGCAAGTAAGTGAAAATACTATAGGGACATTCATAAACTGGCTGTCATTTTAGTTAAATTAAGCATTCTCACACTTCAGGTGTTTATTATTTATAATATAGTCCCTGTGATACTTCTCACAAACACTCCTGACACAGTAGTGAGTACCTCTGCTCTAGATGCAGTTCAGAGAAAATGACTAGCATTCTCTTGAGGGTCTTTCTCAACTTTCAAAGGTACAAATGTTTATTAAACATCGCTTACTCCATATCCTTCCCAACTAAATATCTGTTATTACCCAAAAGCCTCAGGACATGAAGGCAGTCTATTAAGTTATGGGTATTTAGCTGAGAGTTTCCCCCACTGAATATTCTTTCTCATTCAGGTTACTACAATAGTATGAAAAGGACATTTTTTTTATATATATTATGAAGAATACAGATGCCTAGATAAGAAAAAAAGGACTCAATTTAGCATTCTCTGCACCCACAGTTTCTATTTTTTTATAAATATTAAGCATATGTTTTTCTGGAATTATTTCCAGTTACCTCTGATCAAATTCTGGCCTCAGAATTATATAGTACGACTACTGATTTTTCTTGTGCCTTGTGGTCAGTGACAAATATATAGATTTGAATTTAACCAAGGTATATTAGTTCATATAGAATGCTAACTCATAAATTTGGAGGAAAAAAAAAGAAAGAAGAAAGAATTTTGCTCTATGCTACATAAAGTCAATCTGTTGAATTCACTATCATGGGAGGTCACTGAGCCCAATACCATGGCTATATAGTTTTATGACTCTTAATAACATTTGTTGTATGCAAAGCATAGATAATGACAGAGGAAACCAAACCTTATGCTTCATTGCATGTACTACTTTTCTTGTGGTTCATGAAGAATAAAACAATACATTGAAAGTCACAACTAACTACTGAAGGAAGAAATTAAGAAATAATACTCATGGATTGAAGTTCTAGTTGATTTTCTAACATGATATAATCGATTTTGCTGTATTCTATTGCCTTTCTCTATTTTGAAAATGAAATGTAAATGCTGGTTTAGTTAAGGAATGTGGTAATTTGTGCCAAAATTATATAAGAAGAGAAGCTTGTTTTTGATATCCTCAGTCCTATACTTTTTTCCTTTTTCTTTCTTCACTTAGCAAAGTGCTCTCCAAGGTTAAAAACATCTTCTCCAAGATATTAATAAAATACAAAAAGAAACTCATATTAGATATAAATGATTTGATACTTTTAAAAAATTATTGTAAGACAAACTCCACTTATAAGATAATCAGTATTAAACAAGATTTCAAGGAAATTTGAGACTGTTTATAGGAGATAGTTCTTTAGGGAATTTGTCAAGATTTTTTGTATGCCTTGGGGACCACTCTCTATTTATTCAGAATATATTTGCATTAGAATGATTATATATTATTAAATACTTCTGAGGTAGAATAAGGCTTAATTGAAAATTCTCATTTTATCAATGATTGAAAGACTCTTCCTTCATCTGAGAACTTGTATGTGACAAAGCTGATCCTAGAAATCAGTTCCTATGAGGGTTAAGAAGAATGTTTGGAAAACAGAATTCCTCTTCAAAGAAATAAAATATTATCTTCTTTGTGCATGTCATAGGTAAGACAAACTGCAAATTTATTTTCCACTTACTTGTGAGCTCAGACAATGTAGCTCGAAGAAGAAAGCTAACCTTGATTGGAAAAGCCATTGACCTAAGGCACAATGTCCACCCTCTTGATGCTTAAGGTTAAAATTGAAAAGAAGTGAAAAAAAATAGTCGACAGAGAGCGCTCATTTATGACATAAAAAAGACTATTTGAATGCTGCAGAAACTGATGGAGACTTTTGATGTGTTGAATGGAGCTTATTAATTGCCTACTTGAGATAATTAAAGCATGTGGTAGTCAAAATAATTGGACTCATTGAAAATAAAAGATTTAACCTTGACAGTAGTTTCAGTATGACTGCTGAAATTCATCACAATATGGAAAAATATTCTCGTAAAGTTTATAATGTTACTTATGGTAATTTCTAGATGTGCAATACATTTTTATTTAAATAAATCAGGTATGTCATTCAGTATGATTCTTGGTTTGAGATTAGTAACAGCAACACAGAGCGGCAATGTCCTTCCTTGTTTCAAAGTTTAGGCAATGAATCAATCACAAAGAGTGAGGGAAAGGATATTGTTTGTTTGTTTGTTTTTAATTTTTTTTTAACATTTATTTATTTTTGAGACAGAGACAGACAGAGCATGAATGGGGAAGGGTCAGAGAGAGGGAGACACAGAATCTAAAACAGGCTCCAGGCTCTGAGCAGTCAGCCCAGAGCCCGACGCGGGGCTCGAACTCACGGACCGTGAGATCGTGACCTGAGCCGAAGTCGGACGCTTAACCGACTGAGCCACCCAGGCGCCCCGAAAGGATATTGTTTTAAGGCCATGTGTTGGTATATTTTGCTTTGGCAGTGGGGTTAGGGTTAAGGACATGGATTTAATGTTCAATCAATACTTAACATTTATGTTTCTTTTTCAAAATAAAATATTTTTTTTTGAAAATAACAAATTTTTAAAAATGTAAAAATCTGGAATTTTATTTGTAGTAGTAATTTGTAGAATTCTGAGGGAACTGCAAACTTGAACATTTATTAAATAAATTTTTTTTCTTGTATATATTCAATACCTAGAAAAATAAAGATTTTTTTTCTGGATAAAACACCTGATGCCTTAAACTTTCAGTCATTCAGTGGTAGATCTTGATATGCTTTATATTAGAAACAATTGAGGGCTTCTGTATAAAACAATTATTTCATTTTTAAAAATAATATTCAGTTATATTTCATTGAAAGTCACAGTTGAATTTGTTCTCAGACCATTTTGTTACCAATCATATAAGTTAATCATTAGATTCTATTTGTGAAATCAAAATAGAAGGGTACTGTTTGTGAAGGTAATGTTCTAATTATGACACAAAACAAAACAAAATTACTGGACTTAAAGTCCTGGGTTCTTAAGACCTGGTTTTACAGCTTAACTTCACAAATTGCCCGCTCTGTGACATTCTCACATATATTACCTCTCTGATGTGTGTGTGTGTGTGTGTGTGTGTGTGTGTGTGTGTGAACAGAAAATGAGAATAATTGTATCTGCCCACTTACATCACATCGAGTTGTGACGATCAGGCCAAATTAATGTCCCTAAGAGTGCTTTATGAATCCACAGTAGAAATTTTATTTCTTATTTTTTGAATGAGAGAGAAAGGTAAGAATGAACTTGAATAGGAGAACAGAGGAACATGGATATAAATAACTCTATACAGTGTAGTAGAAACTACACAAAGAAAACGAAAAACTGCAAAAACAACAGAAAACCATGTAACAGACACTAAAATACTGAGTGCCTACTATAACTGCATTTATTTTGTATTGTTTTCAATTTATTCCTCTTTCTTCTGTTATTCAGCTTCCATATAGGTAGTTGCTTTGAATCATTCTTCTGTGGCTTTTCAAAGACAATCCTTGGTTAAAAATAAATATATAAAGAAAGAAAGTACTTTGATCCTCTGTATCTGGTTTCTTCATCTTCTATTCCTACCTGCTTTTTTCCCTCCTGGATCTCTATCATGAGATGATCTGAAGCAAGACAGGTAAATGGTGCTTATATCCCCAAAGACACATGTTCTTAGAATTTCTGGCCATGTTTAAGACTTAGAGTGTATACTACAGAATTTTGCCCTCCGAAAGGAAAGTTTCAAAGAAAGTTTAAATTTGGTACTTTATTTACAGTGCATCGAGTAGCCTTTCTGTAAAATAATCATGTGCTATAATTTCTTTTCACACTAATGTAAAAGAGCTGCTGCTTCAGTTTTTAATAATGTAGAAGTTCATTTTAATAAAGCTTTTTTTTGTTTCAATACACAAGTTTTACTAAAAAGTGTTTAATGATTTATAATTTATCTTAAATACATGAAAAGCAAAGTTAAATATTTTAGTACATTATAATGATTTACTAGTTCAGTTTCATGTTCTCTGGAACTAACTACCCAATGCGTTAGCAAGACTGATTTGCTGGACTGTCCTTCTTTAGTATCCTTGGGCAAATCAACTAACCCTTTGATAAATCTATATTGCAAAGGTAAAATCAATCATGTTTATAGCAATCAGCCCAAAAGGGGTAATACTAACTAAATTTTTGGTCTATCTATTTTTAATAGCTTTATTGAGGTATAATTTCCATACCATAAAATTAATTCATTTAAAGTGTAATTCAATGATTTTTAGCAAATTTATAGAGTTGTGCAACCACCAATAGACTGTAATTTTAGAACATTTCCAAGACCTCAAAGAAAGGTGCATCATTCTCATTTGCAGTTATAATTCTCATCTCCAGTCCCAGGCTAATTTACTTTCTGCTTTTATAGGTTTGCTTTTTGTGGTCATTTCATCTAAATGTCATCATATGATATATGGTTTCTGGCATCTGGCCTCTTTCACTTGGCATGATGCTTTTAAGTTCATCCATGTTGTAGTACGTATCAATACTTCATACTTTTTTATTGATTACTAGTATTCCATTGTGTGAATATGGAACATATTGTTTGCTCCAGTCAATTATTGATGGAAATTTGGATTGCTCACACTTTTTTTTAATGTTTTTATTTTATTTTTGAGACAGAGAGATAAAGTGCGAACGGTAGAGGGGCAGAGAGAGAAGGAGACACAAAATCCGAAGCAGGCTCCAGACTCTGAGCTGTCGGTGCTGAGCCTGACATGGGACTCAAACCCACAGACTATGAGATTATGACCCAAGCTGAAGTCAGATGCTCAACCAACTGAGCCACCCAGGCGTGGCTTTTTTGGCCGTTGTGAATAATGTTGCTATGAAGATCATATCAATGTCTTGGGTGGACATGTCTTCATTTCTTTTAATGTTTTTAAGAAATGGTCAAATCTTTTTCTAAAGTGAGTGCATTATATTGCATTTCTGCCATCAGTGTATGAGATTCTAATGTCCCCACATTCTCAACAACATTTATTATTGTTTATCTGTTTGAATGTAGCCGTTCTAGTGGGTGTGGGGCAGTAACTCTCATTTTGGTTTAACTTTATCTTTGCCTAATATCCAATAATGTCAAGCATCATATTATGTCTTGATTGATCAAATATCTTCTGTTAATTTTTTTTTAGTGAAAATGGTTGTTGTTTTTTATTATTGTGTGCTAAGATTTCTTTAAATGTTTATTTATTTAGTTTAAAGAGAGGAGAGAGTGCATGCACGCCAGCGGTGGGGGGTGGGGGGCAGACAGAGGGAGAGACAGAATCCCAAGCAGGTTCTGCACTGTCAGTGCAGAGCCCAATGCAGGGTTCCATCTCATGAACCATGAGATCATGACCTGAGCTGATATCAAGAGTTGGATGCTTACTTAGCCAACTGAGCCACCTCGGCACCCTGAGTGCTAAAATTTAAAAATATATATATTCTGGCTACGAGTTCTTTGTCAGATATGTGATTTCCAAAAATTCTTTCCTAATCTGTGACTTGTATTTCATTTTGTCACTGGTACTCTGTGAGGTGCAAAGAGTTTTTATTTATACCATTTTTCTATTTGTTTTATTATTTTTTTAATTTTTTAATGTTTATTTCTGAGAGGCAGAGAGAGATAGAGCACCAGTGGGGGAGGGGCAGAGAGGGAGGGAGAAACAGAATCCGAAGCAGGCTCCAGGCTCTGAGCTGTCAGCACAGAGCTTGACATGGGGCTCAAACCCACAAACCCTGAGATCATGACCTGAGCCAAAGTCGGCACTTAACCAAGTGAGCCACCTAGGCACCTGTTTTCTATATATTTAATATAAAACAATAAAGAAATTTATAAAATGAAGTGACAAATATTTAGCATATATAATCATCAAATAAAAAAAATAAATAAGTCAAACACTGGCTACAATGTATGAACCAACATTTAAATCACACTCCAAATGGTAAATAAACAAATTAAGACAATCTCATCAATATTTAAATAAATCTAAAAATCATGGTACTTGCTTTTGCTCATTAAATCAGTAAAATGAAAGAAGAATCATAGTACCTCTTGAGGTAGTTTTAAAAGGGGCTGGTTGATAGCACCTATGTTCTCACCTACCTTTTTTACAAATTGACAGGATTTAAAAGTCCACAGATGGAAAACAAACATAAAGAATTAGCTGATGAACATACATTAAAATGAGAACCAAAATGGTCTTGCTAACTCCATGGTCAACCCCTTTCCCCAATTGTCTGTGGGACAGTCCATGGGAGGATAAGTCTGAGTTTATAAACCACCAACACTTACCTAAGTTACTATGTCTCACTGGTCAGGAAAGGAAAAAAGAAGCATGCAGGGTTTACAAAGGGGAGAGAATTTTCAAATGAACGATCAGATAAAGGATTTATTATAGGAACTAAAGATTACTTAATTGTGGGAACAGCTAGCTGAAGAGACGAACATGCCAAAGGGAGAGTTAGATTATCAGAGAAGTCACAATCAGTTGATCTGAGAAATCTAACATGTCTAGCCAACAAAGGGATGTGGGCAAAGAAGTCCTATGCAAGTTTTTTCTTCCTTGGTTCTGCAGTCAAGTGAAGGGTAAAGGGTTTGCTGATTCTCTTGGTCAGCAGAGCTGGGGTTTGGAAAAATAGTTGGTCATGGAGTAGAGGAAGGTAAGAGCAAGCTGAGCCCTGTCAGCACATCTGTGATCACTGTCATTGCCTTTAAATGAATGATCTTTAAAAAAAAAAAAAAAAAAAAAAACAAGGATTTTTGATAGTAGCTTTCAAATCTCACATAGATTCTCTGTTGAAAAACTCTAACCTGGAATCATAAAGACAAGGGAATTCGGGGAACTGTAGACAGACTAACTGTAGTTAGTGTCGCTAGTGTAACCAGTTGACAATACAAATCCCCATTTCCCTCTACGTTAGCTTCTCTCCATAAGGAAAGATGGACAATGATTTTTAGCATCAAACTATTAATTTGCTTCTATGTAGGATAAAGGGTTGGTCAAGGAGTCCAAAATGTTTATGGAAAATTCTTTTAAACGGACACGAAGAATGGGCAAAGGGGCTTTCCCTTGGTTATTTCCAGTATTGATAAGGTTATTTGTAAAAGGATGTTCATATATATAGCTGGGGGGAATGTATGTTAACATTATTGGAATTCAATTTGAAAATATGTATTAAAAAGTCTAGACATGAATTTCTTTGATACGTTACTTATATTATTAAACCATTTACAAGCATGTATCCAAAAGAAGAAATTGGAAAGTGTGAAAATATATATTTATATTATTTGTAGCTTTGTTTGTAATAGGAGAAACTTGAAAAGTGGTTCAATATGAAATTGCTTTAAAAAATTGTGGCACTAACATCATTGTCATTATATATTATCAAGCCTAAAATATCTAATTACATCTGTATTAGAAGAATATGATTTTATAATGACAAGTAATGACAGACAATGCATAGTATGTGAATATGTTAGTAGGCTTTACTTATGAGTGACACGAATTCATCTAATATTATTTCTTCATATTGCCAAATGCTATTTGAATTTTTACAATGGACATGCGTTACACATAAAAGAAAAATATAGTGATATTTTAAAATTTGGAGAATAAACAATTATGTGAAAGCTGGCCATTCAAGTAAATATTTTGAACAAGTTTTGTTTGTTTGTTTGTAAGAAAATTGAATTTATTTTGGGTAACTGCAGCAAAACAGACCAGAGAGAAGACTCCTATCAATATTAAACTTACTTGTGAAATTTTGAATATAAAGTTGAAAAATGTGAACACCTTTAAACCTACTGAAGTTTTAATGAAATTGAGAATAGTATTATTTCTTTAAGTCTGTTTAAATGGTTTCAATATAATCCTTTTACTAAAACAGTTTACTGCGTTTAATGGAAGCATCAGAGACACTCTCACTTCCTTTTCATACAACACTAAAAGAAGATAGAAATTATTGTTGCTATTCTATTCTTCATTCTTCCTTTGGCTTTGATTCTAAGGACAGAGCACCCTTTTCTTTTTGCTAGAGATATGACTCTGCATAAATCTCTTAGGAAAGCTCTCTATGCAGGAAATGATATGGGAAAAAAGTTCTTCCTCCTTTCTATATAATTTTTCCCTCTGTGAGCCTGTAGTCTGACCCTGAGTTTATTATGAATTCCAGTTGCCAACCAACTTTCTTTTGTGAATTATAATCGCTGGCTTCTTGCTTTGTTAGAAGCATGGACATTTAAGCTATAAGGGCTTCCTTGTGTAAGCATCCCTGTCATACTCCCATGTTTTCACTCTTTTCCCGTGAATAGAAGACCTTTCAGAGTGAAATTAAAAGTCAGATTTGTGAACAAATATTTTCTTTGAGTTAACTGAAGGTCAAACTATCTGATTTACATTGGTTAAATACCATAAAGACACAGCACATTAGCTATTAAGAGAGAAGAATGTAAGTATGGAATTAAACTTTACATAAACCTCTACATAAAATGAATGAACAACAAAATACATGCCATAGCAATCCACAAAGTAATGTACATTTTAATGACAGGAGTATGGCTTCAAGTTTTGACCATAGTTTCTGAAGACAGACTTCCTTAGAATCAACAATCAGCCCTGCTGTGTATCCTGAGGCAAGGTTCAAAACTCTCTGTGCCTGTTTCACATTTGTAAAACAGGCATAGTAATCGTGGCTATAAGGATTCAATGAGTTAACATGTCAAATCTTTTTTAAAGTGCCTGCTGTTATTACTACATATCATAATGGTAGTTAATTTTGTTATTTTCATAATGGGAACATGAAAATCCTGACAGCAGGTCAGTATCTTGTCCCAAACTTAGAGGATGTAATGATTTGGTGTTCCATATAGCTCTCTTTTGTCATAAGTACAAACCATTTTAAGGGCTTAGTAGGAGATAGGCTTTGTAACCTAACACATTTTATGTATTATAATTTTTCTACACAAATTCTATGAGACAGATTAAATATACATTTGAACAAACTGAAGTTGAGAAAGTCTGCTTGAGGTCAGTTAATGAGTGCTTGGAGGCAATCTGCCTATGCTGAAGTCTTTGCTCTTTAACACTATGTTTTGTGCTTTCAGGACCAAAGTTGAAGATAGGAGACAAACATGTGCTCGTATTTAGTTTCTCTAAACCTTTGTATATAAATTATGTTAGACCTTATTTAAAAATCCAACCATAAACATTACCTCTCTTAAGAAATAAATCACCTAGGGGCACCTGGGTGGCTCAGTTGGTTAAGCAACCGTCTCTCGGTTTTGGCTCAGGTGGAGATTTCACGGTTCGTGAGTTTGAGCTCCCCATTGGGCTGACAGTGCAGAGCCTGCTTGGAATTGTCTCTCTCTCCCTCTCTCTCTCTCTCTCTGCCCCTTCCCCACTCGCTCTCTCTGTCTCTCTCTCAAAATAAATAAACTTAAAAAAAAGCAAATAATTCATTTATGTGCTATTTATAACCCACTGGTTTATGTTTTCAATATATTTCCTTAATTGCCTCAGAGTACCCTTATCTTTCACCCAAGTAAAGTTAATAGAAGATTCTTGAGTTTCATAAGGTGTATTTTGTATAGATTTTGATCAAAATGAACATGATCTAAAATACTCAGTGTTAACATGGCAAGGAGATGAACGACATTTAATTCACCAACATTATTACAAAGTCCGTAATGCCATATGGTATTCACACTTTCCCAATAAGATAGGATTCAGACATTATATCTTGTTTTAGGGATTTGTACTTTTAAACGAGTACATGTTTTCTTTATCTTGTAGCTCGGAGTTCATGATGTTGTCTTGTTTTTTTTTCTTTTATAGTTCTTTGAATTAAAGCAATGTACATTTCATTCATATTTTTTCCTTCACACCCTGAGGGATCTATGGAGGATCAAAACTTAGACAAATCTTCAATGTGTTTAAGTCAAAGAAAATAGCTGAACAATGGCTGATGGAAGTGAGTCGATTTTATAAAGTCTTTACTTTTATAAAATTTACTTTTTAGGCTCCGCTTTGCCTGTCTTTTGTTTCCAGTATCACCTAAGGTCTAAATCAAAACCTAAAACCATCTCGGCTCTGCTGAGCTATTAGTAATATCTTTACATAAATTAGAAAGAGGCACATTTTTCTCCAGGAACTTCACTGCCCTTTGGCCACAAAAGTGTTGCAATGCATATACAAATCTAAAATTTCCCTGGCATAAGTGGACCTTATCCAGAGTCCAACCAGACATGTCTTCCTTCCCCCTCTCACGTTCACTGCACCCAGTCACTCACAGATAAGGGTGGAGAAGGACTCAAGAGGTACAAATAAAGAAGAATCAGTGCTACAAATGAAGAAATAATGATATTTTAAAGTAATAGGGCTGAATTTTAGTATTTTTATTTTCCAGATTGTCTTGAAACTGGCAGTAAAGTCTGTTTAACCCTGTTTGACCTCACACATTAATTTCATTCATCAGTCTCAAAATTACCAAGGGTTCTAATATTACTGCCATATTTATGTTACGGTTCTATTCTGAAAGTCCATAGTTAATAAGATTAAAATAAGGTTAAATATTGTTGGATGATTTGCAAACTTCACAATAGCCTTCAATTTTAATGAAACGGATATTTAAAATGTAGGTGTGTTTGTTTCCTAGGGCTGCCATAGCACAGTATCACAGATGTGTGGCTTAAATCTACAGAAATGTAGTGTCTCACAGATCTGGAGGCTAGCAGTCCAAAATCAGGGAGTCTGTAAGATCCTGCTCCTTCTGAAGCCTGTAGGGGAGGATCCTTCCTTCCCTTTCCCTAGCTTCTGGTGGTTTATTGACGATCTTTGGTGTTCTTGGGCTTATAAACTCTGCTTCTGCAACATTTCAGTTGTCTGCTTCTATTGTCACACGGCGTCCCCCACCCCCACCCCTTTCCCCATGTGTGTCTGTGTTTCAGACTCTCCTCTTCTTGTAAGGACACCAGATATATTGGATTAGAACCCATACTACTCCAATATGACCTCACCTTAGCTTAATTACATCTGCAAAGACCCTATTTCCAAATAAAGTCATATACTAAGATACTGGGGTTTAGGAATTCAGTATATTTTTGGAGAACACAGTTTCACCCCTAAGAGAAGGAAAAAAGCTACTATAATACAGGGCCTGTCCTAGAGCTGGCATATTGAGGCAGTGTAACATTTTAGACAAAATACCTATCTTTTCTGGGTATCTATTCCCTTCTCCATAAAATGAGGGCTTAGAAGGAAATTTAAAGGTTATTTCTGTCTCTGATCGGTTTGCTGCCTGTGATTCTCATTTTTGGTGTATCTCTCCATTCCTCCCTGCCTCAGTTCAAAAGGTTTCTTAGGGCTTGAGACATACTTTGACAATTATGTTGTGTTTTCCTCACTTACCATTGTTTTCTGCACAGTTGTTTAGATGTCAAACAAAGTTATGCAAAGCTAAAAGCACACAAATTGGAAACAATTTTATAGGTATTATGGCTTCAGAGATGGACCATACTTCAACAGATTAACTGATCAGTTTGGCCAGCTCTGGCTTTTATGTGGTATATTATCTGTATTCCTATTATAGATTCAGTTACTATGCAATTAATTATTTTAGTCAGTTACATAGCTATGAATGCATCAAAAATTCTGTGCCAGTTCAGTAAAAGAAACCTTTACTTATATTGCCTTTAAGAGGTACATCTAAAATCTTGTGATTGATTTTTTTAAGTTTATTTACTTTTGAGAGGGAGAGAGAGAGAGAGAGAGAGAGTGGCAGAGAGAGAGGGAGACACACAGAATCCAAAGCAGGCTCCAGGCTCCAAGCTGTCAGCACAGAGCCCAACATGGGGTTTGAACCCACGAACCGGGAGATCATGACTGAAGTCAGACTAAGTGCTTAACCAACTAAGCCACCCAGGTGTCCCTTGTGATTGACTTTTAAGGTTAAAACCTAAGTGTAAGTATTTGACATTAACAAAAAAATCATTAGGACAGTGAATTTTGTTCTAGCAAAGTACTTAAAGATGCACAGAGAAAACACAGGTTTCTTTTGAAAGTCTGAAAATACTGCTAATCATTTTGTAATAAACTCACTTGTTAGCAATACTTTATGTTCTCTCTATGTTAGATCTTCTTATGTACCTGAACTTTAAGCTAACTTTATGGGTTTTAGTCTCAGTCACATTCACTACTTCAGGAAGTTCCTTGCTGGATATTTCTTACTTGTTTGATGAAGCTTGATCCTTCTGCCTGACCTCGTTTTAGAAGTAGTTGCTTAAAAGCTGTGAGTTCTTTCTCCATTTATCACTAAAAAGTTTTTCCCTGACAAAAGTGAGCTAAATTCTCTTCTTCTGGGGCTGCGCTCTTTGTGTTAAGTAAGGCAAACCCTCAAGCAAAGTTGTGTTCATTCTCCAGGATGGTCTATTGGGGAGATAACACTGGCCTTTGTGCAGCATGGCGATGGGCCACTCTCAGGCATTGGCCAGCTCCCTGGGCACACCTTGCAGCCTCGCCTCAGGCCACAGGGTTGCATAAGGCACCCTCTCCTATATAAAGTTACTGCTGCCCACTGTTTCTGGCAGCGATGTCCTCAACATCTGGTTGAAGCCTAGAATCCTGTCTTCCTATAGTAACATGGCATTCTGGTTCCCAATACACACAGTCGGATACTTTTTAGTTGTAAGCATTTTGTTGTTAATACAGCACTGGCAAAGGTTTAAATATATGTATAAAATACAACAGAGATTAACAAAAGAAGGAAAGAAAGAAAGAAAGAAAGAAAGAAAGAAAGAAAGAAAGAGAAAGAAAGAAAACTGCTGCCATACTACCACAGCTGGTTTCGGTGGGAAGCCACTAATGCACTTTCTGCTAAATTCTGCAGTAGGGGTGGAACAGTCCTCTCTGATTTTTCCTTTATAGTACAACATTCTGGGACACAAGGGTGGGAGATTTCAATTAAGATGAAGTGACAGTTACATTTTAATAGGCTATAACACTGACATAATTAATATCGGAAAAGACCAACCCAACACTGTCAACATTTGGGGACAGGCAAGCAGAGGGTGAAAATATTTTTCAGATAAAAGATCATTATTTCTGTATTGAAAAAGTTAATAAATGTATTAAATATTCTAGTAACTGCTGTTTGAAACAGTATCTCACACGGAATAGCACGTTGCCCTTCCCCCTTCTTCCCAGAATTCTACACACATTTTCTGTGAAGAAGATAAAAATACCACTGAGATGTACTTTCCATATTCAAATGACCGCTAGGCTATACAGCATCCATCCTGAAGTAGCTGAGGTAACTACCAGAGTAAAGCAATGGTTTTCTTCCTGTCTTTTCCTTCTTTTCTGTTTTTCTCACGTCATTTCAAATATTGTAAGAAATTCTGCACCATTTATGCACTGGTGCACACATTATTTGGGACATCTCGGGAACGCCACTTAAAACTTTTAGCCCTGGTTTCCTTATTTGTAAAAGTAAGTCAATGAGCAATTGGATAGATGATATCAAATGAATCTTATAGTTTTAAAGTAGTATATCATGTATTCTAAACTCACGTGAGAATTAAGCTTCACGGTGTTCACTCACAGAAAATTTCCTCCATTATACAATTGAGCCAGAGAGAAGCCAAGCTACGACTCTGCTTCCCAACACTTTTGCTTTTTTATCTAAAGTTCATACCTCAACTACTCACTTGGAATTTTGTCAGTTGCTAAATGCTACCCACTGTGCCAGAACCTACCTCTTAATTTTGAAAGCAGATAACAGCAAGTCTTGTTCTAAGGCTTACTAACTGTGTGACTTTGACAAGCTACTGAACTTTTTTGAACCGCAGATTCCCCAACAAGACGAAAATTGCAGGTAATATATAGTGGGGTACAGGAATCACTAGCCCCCTTTATAGCGGGTGAAAAAACTAGAGAATGTATTATGATTTGGGTTACGTAAATTACCTATTCAATGAAATAGTCTGAAGTCCTTAAGTAATAATGAAGTACCATACACCATTCAACTTGCAATAATGTGAAGAATGTGTTTTTGAAGTAAAAACAATCAAGTTAAAAATACAACGTATGGTGTAATCCCACTAACATATCTATTATCTTTATTGATATCAGCAACAGTACAGATATATACATACACAGATAGCAAAAACTCAGATGGATGTACTACAAAAATTTAATGATGGTAATATATAATGTATTTATTTATTCTGAATTTTAACATTATTGCTTTTTCCTAAATTAACTGCACTAATTTCATTAAAAAATCAATTCAAGTTTAGAACACAAAACTATGTCTGGAAAATGAAACATAACATAATATACCACCTTGAAAATAGCAGTCAAATGATGGTTCTGAGGAATTAATAATCCAATAAGGAAAAAGCCAACCTAAACAACCAAAATATTTTAAAGAGAAAAACATTTTTTAATTATATATATACTTGACAACAGCTCCCTTTCATTGTGGCTTTACAGCTGAGGAATGGGAAAAATGAATTCAGTTACAGGTGATTCATAATTCATATAAATTCATTTTTTAAGGAACTGCACTCTAGCAGTTATTAATTATTAGAAGATTTACAGTATATTTAAGAATGATGCATAGCCATGTCTGCTAGAAAAGAATGGATCCTATCCAAATAGCATGGAAATAAGTGTTGCATTTATACATAAGGAAAGAGAATTTAATTCCATCATTATTATTGCCATTTTTAACAGCAATACAACTCTGCAGCAGCCATCATAATTATTGTCATAGGCTGGGAGGTTGTGGGAGGGCAAGAACATTTTTATAGATTAATAATCTCTTGAGGTCGTGGAGTACCAAATGTGTTTCTTCTCTACTGGGTGAAGGGGAGGAGAGGGAGCTGCATCTGATTTAAATCTGAGAAGCCTGGGTTTCAGTATGAAGATCTTAACAAGGAAATGAGATTGAGCCGCTATAAAACTCATCCAGTTCAACTACAGTAAATATTGCTTGGCGGCAGTGAAATCTTAATTAGTATTTCCCTCCTATTAAACAATTCCAGTGGTCTAAAGACATGGAAATAGTGGCATTTACTTCTCCTAAAATGTTCTTTTTTAACTCTTTTTTTTCCTCCTCATATTTTCAGAGGAAGAACAGTCAATAACCTTCGTGTGTCTTTTTACGATTATTTGCCATTGCCTTATATCCACCTGCTTATTTTTTAATTTCCTATTTAAAATTTATTTTGATAAATACAGCATAAATACCTACCTCTCTCAGATCGGGTCAATCACCTCTGTTTTTATTACAACAAAGATGTTCCTACAAAAAAGGCTAACCCAAAAAGTGAATCATGTCAGTATTTAGTCTATTTTTAGAGACATAAATAATTTCAGATGTGACTTTGTGAAGATGTTTCTAGAGTAATGTCATGACTCTTATATTTAATTATGATGCAGTGTAATTTAAAGCCATGGACACCTCTTCTGAAGCTGAGGCTTATTTTTCTCCAGATTTACTCATAAATTTCTAACAGAATTTAGACTCACTCTTCATTCATCTTCATTCATTCATTTAATATTTATTCAGAAAATATAAGTCTGTTGAGAGAGATACTAAAGAGGCTTAGACATGGACCTCACCCTCAGGGGATTTGCACACTATTTGAAGATACATTATGCACAAAAGAAACAAATGTCTGTCCACCCTCCAAAAGATTAACTGATTTATATGACGAAACTTTAAAAAGCACCAACCAAAGTTAAAAAAGACATCTCATTAAACTAATTTTTTGTACATAAATTTTTGCAACTGGTTTAAATGTTCTGTTTTGTTTCCCTTCTTTCTATAAATTGATCAGGAAACATACTCTTTGAGTACCTTAGCCACAAGTCAGTATACTTTTGTGAGTGAAAAAGGACAGTAAGGGGACAGGATGTTGGAACAATGCTGTAAACCAAGACTATCTCTAATAAAATGGGACATATAGTTATCTCTTATAGTGTATTTTTTAGTAGATTCAGGAATATTTCTGACTACTCTTTTCTGCCTGCTTTTGTTTCCACCCATTGACAACAGAAGTACTTAATTCCTTATACGTAGCTTCAGCACAGTCAAAAGGAGTCTCTTTGAAGGACTTTGGCTACCTCCATTTTGACCTCAAACTTTCTCGTTGGGTTCTTCTTTCCAGCTTGTCTTCTGGCTCAGGTAGAAGATCCTGAAGGGACGCACCCTCTGAGGGAAACTGACACTATCCTCTCAAGCAATAAGGACCGCTCTGAGCCAGCAAGACTGAGCCCAGGACTGACTCCAAAACAATGATCTATTTGACCTTCACTGCCTACCTGCACGTGCCCACCCACCTTCACCTCATATTTTCCTTATATAAACCTGGAGGTATTTTCAGCACTTGGGAGAAAGTCTTTGAGACATTAATCTGCTGTCTTCTTGGTGTTGGCCTCATTGAAATAAATTCTTTTTTTTGTTTCACCACCACTAGTCTCTCTGCCTTTGGCTTTTCTCGGTGGCAAGTGGCCAAACCTGATCTGTTCGGGACCCTTGGAGCCAGGTGCTCTTGCACCCCTAAGCCCAGTTCCATCTTCAGGATGGGTTGCTGGGCTCCAATAGCCCCACAAGAGTTCATGCATCCTTGCTTCAACATCCTTTCTTTTATCTTCCTAAAGCATTCCTTTCTTGTGCTCTGACCAGACTCCTGCACTCAGACTTCTGGTAAAGAGCAGGCATCAGTCTCAATGCCCACATGTGTGCCAATCCCTATCAAGACCATTGATCCGTTCTAAAGATTGGTGCAAAACCTCACAGCTGCTGCAGGGCCACAGGGTAGTCAAAATCCTGACAGGCAGTGAGAGGTCAGGCTTACTCTCCTGGAGGAAATCCCCATTCTTACCCTAAAAATTCACTTGAAAGAATCTCTTTCACTTTTCTTGTCATCTATCATCTAACTTACTTGGAATGGGGTTGGTTGACCAGTTTTGCTGCCTTTTAGTAAATGAATGTATGGATTTATTTAAAAAACATTCTTTGGAATGGGTAGGTATTTAATACCTATTGTCTTCAGCTTTAGACTTTAGCTAGAATTCTGAGGAAAAAATGCACTTAACCTTTTGACGCATTAGCCTTATCTTTACAAAACATGGGGAAGGAATCAAAACTATTAACTTCAATCTATGTATAAATAGTGGGCAAAATAGAGTTGTAGTAAGTGATGCTGAAACAGTCCTTGGTACCCCAGTGCCCTACTGTTATGGAAAATACTTAACAGCATGAAAACAACTTAGTAGTCATAGAGTCACTGGTCCTATCATTTCAACCTCTGGATGCATCCATCCTAAATATGTTTATATAATC
The DNA here is from genome assembly GCF_014898765.1 of Herpailurus yagouaroundi. Classification (NCBI taxonomy): domain Eukaryota; kingdom Metazoa; phylum Chordata; class Mammalia; order Carnivora; family Felidae; genus Herpailurus; species Herpailurus yagouaroundi. The sequence continues at coordinate 49,079,383 of NW_024412405.1, read as the reverse complement.
CTTGTTTCTATAGGAGTCTCAGTAAGGAAAAGAAACCAAAATGCATGACTAACATAGTGCTGTCAATATTTATGACACCATGTAAATCTAATCCATATTGTTGGGGGGGAAAAGAAAACTGCTCCTTTATAGTCCAATAGTTCTTAAATAATAAAGTTTACTTAGGATGATTAACCTTAGGAATCTTGCTTACACATCTTAACCCTGATTTTTTAAATCATATCATATCTTCTTTTCATTTAGTAAGAATCTAGATGATTTGTAGACCCTTCTTTGATTGATGATTTTGGAGCAGAGCTTTCACTGGGCTCCATTAGCACAAAAGGCACTAACACTGATGCTGAAAGGGATCTGTGTAGCTGTTTCCTTCTTTCCCCACAATGCTATCAAAGCATACTTTCCAAAGAGTCCCTCCAAATATGTTATTTGAGCATTACTACGGGATCAGGGACCAAGAGTTGCTCATTTGAAAATCTAAATTGACCTTTAGTATTTAAACACAATGATTAACAAATATTTCTTTCCTATAAATTATCTTAAAACCTAGCCTAAAGAAATCAAGAACTTTAGAATTGCGAATGGAAATTTAAAATACATGGATTCTATTGGTTCCTTTTAATACTACTCTGTTCCTGGGTGCTCTGCATGAGTTAATACACTTCAGATACTGCTTACTGTCCGAGCAGAGAATTGAGATGTCTTATAAAAACATATAATATAGCAACCTAACATGTATGGTTTTATAAGTAAAATAGTAAGTATATTTAGCTAATTGAAGGTAGTTAATTAATGAAAGGAGAATTAGGGTTATAAAGTATCATTTCAGAAAGGATGTCTGGTGATACAGTAGGCCTACTACCCTGTTTTGGGAAGAATTATATCTATACCAAGAAGAAGAAAATGTATATGAATCCTGAATATTTTTTTTTAATTTTTTTTTTCAACGTTTATTTATTTTTGGGACAGAGAGAGACAGAGCATGAACGGGGGACGGGCAGAGAGAGAGGGAGACACAGAATCGGAAACAGGCTCCAGGCGCTGAGCCATCAGCCCAGAGCCTGACGCGGGGCTCGAACTCACGGACGGCGAGATCGTGACCTGGCTGAAGTCGGACGCTTAACCGACTGCACCACCCAGGCGCCCCAGAATCCTGAATATTTTTTAATGGGACATGACACCACTTTTCAAAATAAGTCATGTACAAATGTTTTAAAACCCTCACTGGGAAGAAATTGTTTTAAAGAATTAGTAAGTTAATTATAATGCATATTATATCTATGCCTTCCTTTTCATTTTCCTTGAGAGAAGTAGACAATTACTTGTTACTGTAGACTGTAAGAGAAGCCTCACACATTTGAAGGCTGTAATCACCCTTGACACTTCTTTAAAAAATAAACAAAAAAAATCTTCCTGTTTCTACCTTGACTTTTTTATATGTTCTATATTTTGATGTATTGACCATTTTGAATGTCTTCATAGTTTTTTCTGAGTTTTCAATAAAAATAAACTGTGGGTCCAAGATCTGACTTCTGGAGTACCTCTGAAGAGGCTGATATGCTTATTACTGAATTTTCTCCTGGGATATTGAATCATTCCTGATCATTTATCTTTCCCTAGAGGATCTTTTTTTGGGGTGAAGAAATGGCCAATCCGTGCTTAATTCCGCTATTTAGAGACTTTTATAGTCAAGATTTTTCTTAAATTGCCCACCCTTGCCTTCATGTGTGAAGATGCCTTCGCTAATGCTGAAGGAGTATGAAAAGAGGGATGGGAGTCGCGCAGACATTTTTTTTTTTTTTTTTTTTTTGGAATAGACATTAAGGGACTTCTCTGAAAGAAACTACTCATATACAATCTAGCACTTCTTGAAATTCCATTTCCTTCCTCCTAATATTCAACATCTTGCATCTGGGTTACCTTATTTTTAATACTGCTGGACAAAAATTTGATTTGCTCGATAATAGCTGTAAACTTTAAAATAATATACAACAGTGATTTTGAATATCTGTAGGCTGTATCCACTGCATTGGAAATACTTTAAGGACATGGACTACACACATCTATTCATTTTTATGTTAGCACTTGGGTTTCATTCATTCACTTAACACACATATATATATCAAATACCTACTATGTGTCAGACCCTGTTCTAAGGTTACGAAACAAAAATACTTGCCCTCAGGAAGCTTACATTTTGCTGCCTAATACATGGAGATATACAATAAACATTAGGTTGCTTTATTGAATGAGTGAATAAGTAAGTGAATTAGTGGCTCCAGAAATAATTCCTATGTTTGTAAAATGGTTTGAAAATAGCTAGTTTTTCACCTCTGAAGACAAATCACTAATAAGTGGTATAAGTTCTCCATGAGCATTTTATACAGCATTTTTATTTTGTGTGTGTTTCACTTTCTTTACTCATTTTCATCTCTTTGTGCAGCCATTAAAAGAAGTGATTATTTATTATTAATTATGAATTTTCCCCAGAGGACAGCTATATTGAATGCCAATCATTGCCATCCCCAAATCTAAAAAGTGATGCCACTAAATAGACTCCATGCTTGTGCTGCTGCTCTAGAAAAAGTAGTGATGATATAAAAAATGTCCTGACTGCAGATATCTTATATAGAGAGGTGATATATAGATATATAAATGAATCCAATGTAATTGTATTTAATATTTTGATCTGGCATGAAGATACAAATGAACTGCTAATTATGCACCCTCTGCAAAATAACCACAGATCAAATTTTCCTTATTTGCTTCATAAATTCCAATCACATGCAGCAAAGTGCTCATGTATTTTACTAAACTGTCATTTATTTTGGTTTGGTTATGTAGTCATTTTTATTCATTCACGTGCTCTTCTATTTTTTCAGTGTATTTTAATGTTCCAACTAATCTATGTTACACTGATCTCTGTCCTCACCATGCTTTCACACATGAAGGAGAGGACTCCATAGGTCATCATTGCTATTATATATCCTTTAAAATCATCACTATTACTAATTGGGTCAGATATAGTTCCCACTGTGATGAATGTGTTAAACTTAACACAAATTATTCATTTTTAGTATTTATTTAGTATATACACATATTTTAGTCTGTAGTATCCATTTTTAACAATTATTGGGGTACTTTTGTATTATTATAAATTATTTAGTGTTACTATAAAACATTTACTTTTAATATTATTGTTAGGGTTATGAATGCAAAAATAATTTTGAGTTGATAGGATTCCTTTTTTTTTTAGATTTTATTTATTTTTGAGAGAGAGAGAGAGAGCGAGAGAGAGAGAGAGAGAGCATGCTAGAGCAAGTTGGGGAGGGGCAGAGAGAAAGCGAGAGAGGGAGAGATAGAATCTCAAGCAGGCTCTGCACTGGCAGCATGGAGCCCGACACGGGATCAGACTTACAAACCGTAAGATCATGACCTGAGACAAATTCAAGAGTCAGTCAGTCGCTTAAAACTTACTAACCAACTAATCCGAACAGGTGACCCAAGCTGGGAAGATTCCTAAAGACCACAGAGTTCAGTTCTTTTATTTTCAGGTGATATCTAACTTACTAAAGTAACTAAGCATCCAGTTGCTTTTGAGTTACACAAGATTTGGTAACCTAGTAGGTATATTATGATTATATATATATATATATATATATATATATATATATACACGCACGCACACACACACACACATATATTCATTAGGGTGCAAATATATATATTACATATATTTACATATATATTCATAAGGGTGCAAATTGGAATTTTTCAAATATTGTGAATAGTACTAATTTCCAAATACTTGAGAGAGATCTTTCTATAGCTACAATGGTTTGGTCAGAATTATTTATAGTCCATGCTATGTATAGCATGACAGGTGATTTAAGATAGAGTTGCAGACTTTTACTGAAGAACAGACTTTTAGAATAAAAGTTAGCATCTCGCCATCCAATGCACACATTCTCATGAGTGCTCTCATATTCAACATATGAACTATCAGAGTAATCATTTACCATGGATGACTCTGATGGATGAGTTACTCATTTCTGCCTAATGGACCACTCAGCATTTCAATTCAGCAGTAACTAAGCATATTCTTTATAGTTTTCAATGATCAAACACCTAGTATATTGCTAAGTCCTTAGGGGTACTCAGTAGTTCTTTGATGATGATTTTGCTTATAAGCCAAATCGATTAGGGAAGCAGAAAATAGAAAAATGAACAATAGTAAAATCTTACATATTTTGGTACTCCAATATTAACTTTAAAGAAAACTGGTACATTTGTCCTCTAAACCTGTAACTATAATTAAAAAAAAAACCTGCTCAAAATTAATTAATATATATGTGTGCTGTATATGAGAGATAACTTTAATGAAAGCTTTTTGCAAGATGTTTTAGACCTTTAAGATGATATATCTATATCTTAGCTTTAATAATAACTATTATTACATTGATAATAGTGTATTAAGTCTACAATACTTCCTATGAATTATATTTTAGAGTATTTTTAATTAAAGATTCTCAATATGTTCAAACAAAAAATAGTATGTATAATTTAAGGTTCACATACTATTTTTTGTTTGAAAAATAGACTTAATACACTATTATCAATGTAATAATAGTTATTAAATAACTTCATTTTATTAAATATCTCTTCATTTCTTATTTTGCAACTAATATTTGGTGATAGATTTGTAGTCACATCTACTCATAACCTATTTTTACATGATATAGACCTAGTCATGCCAATGAATATGTGAGTAATATGTCATTTTAAATTATTAAATGTCATATGTAAATAGAAGAATGTGAAAATTTAAAGATATAAAGATTTCTTTAAAATCCCCATATTTACTGAGTCCGATTTTCAATGTATATATGGAGTAACACAGAACTCTATTTTGCCCATTTAATGCCATGGGTTAGCTTTATGTATTTTGTACATGTGAATTTGGACTTTACTCTTTCTGGAATCAGAATTAATTTATGGTATAATACGGAGTATCAGAATGCAAACAAATTTAACATTGTCAAGAAATATTCCCTACAGTCTGCTATTTACATTGGTTAACCCATATTGTGGACTATAGAGTCTTGGTAATATTTAAATTAACTACACAGTCTGTGTAGGCATCAAGTTTTGTTAAATACTTGAAAAGTTTCTATTCCTTAAAATGCTGTACTATAGCTATATTGGTTGCGGGGGGGAGGGGGTGGGCAGTGACTAAACCCATATAATGGAATGAGAATAATACACATTTTACCATACAAGTAACTAAGGAATTTACACATGCAGTAAAATAGATGATGTAAACAAAAATAAGAATTTGTTATTAATTTTTAGTTCTTCCATGCTAGTCTAAGAAATAGATGAAAGCCCTTAGTCAGTAGAGGAAAACATCTCCATTCTGGTTGTTTTCCCATAAGTTTTCTCATGTTCTTTTGGATCTACACCTGCTGAGCCAAGAACCTTAATTTGTTACAGAAACCTATTACTATATGCACATTTTACCCAGTGTCAGTTGATGGCAGTATTTAAAGTGTGTTTCATGTTCCACACCTGTAGTGTGGGGTGCTCCCTATATAATGCCTATCTGTGCTGATGATTTGGGTTGTTTGCTACATTGGTTTCCTAGGACTGCCCTAACAAAATATCACAAACTGGTGGCTTAAAACAACAGAAATGTATTGTCTCACAATTCTGGAGCCTACAAGTCTGAAATTAAGTTGTCAGTATGGACATATTCCCTCTGAGACTTTGGCTAGAATCCTTCCCTGTGTCTTCCTAGCTTCTGGTGATGGCCATTAATCTTTGGTGTTCCCTGGCTACATCACTTCTATTTTTGCTTCTGTCATCACATTGGCCATCTTCCCTGTATATGTCTGTATCTCTTTTCTCCTTTACTTAGGAGGACAACAGTTGTATTGGATTTGGGCTCACTTTAGTAGAGTATAACCTCATTTTAACTTGATTATATTTGTAAAGACTCTTTCTAAATAAACTCATATTTACAGATATTAGTAGTTAGGACGTCAACATATCTTTTTTTAGGGTGGGGAACACAGCTCAATCCATAACACTTGGTAATTGGAGGAATGACTCCACTTGTTTTAGGCCCTGTGGATCTGATCCCATATTGAGTGCTGTGTGTCTTTACTTTCCCTTCCATTTCACTGAATCATTTCCTTACTTGAGAATGACTTGACAACATATGTTGAAATTCTAATCCTCCATGTGATGGTATTAATGGTTGGTACCTCTGAGAGGTGATTAAGTAATAGGGGCAGAGCCCTCATTAATGGGATTAATGCTTATAAAAAAGGCTCCAGAAAGATCTTTTTTCCCCCTCTACCATATGAGGACACAGCAAAAAAACAAAACAAAAACAAAAAAACAAAACAACAACAACAAAAAAAAACGACTGGTTGCCTATGAACCAGGAAATTCTCACCAGACATGAATTCTCACCATGATCTTGGATTTCCCAGCTTTCAGAAGTATGAGATACAGATGCTTATTGTTTGTAAGCCACTCAGTCTGTGGTGTTGTTATAGCAGCCTGACTGGAGTAAGATAACTGTCTTCCATCTTTGCTATGTCATTACATTCCCTATAGGATTGAGAATCTGCCAAATTTGGAGGTACCATTCCTCCCTGGGCCAGATCAGAGTTTGATTTTTTTTCTTTTTTTAAATCATGGTAAGAAAGGTCCAAAGATTTGGAGACAGAGTATGCTCAAGGTATTTGCATGACCTTTTCTCTCTTTAGAAGGACAAACCCAGATAATAGCCACTTACTACTACTTGCTCATTTTTAAATCTTTGCCGTAATATCAGAAACTGCAGTGATTCAAAGAATCCTGGGAACAGGCACTGATACTGCTGAGAGACTGGTGATGTTTGCAAAAGAAAATGACCTCAGCCAAACTCTACTAAGGAAACTTCATTCACCATTTTAGCAAGAAGGAATCAGTGATTTGACCCTTTTATTATATTCTTAGGGCAGGAATGTCAACTCTTTATTTTTTCCCTAGGGTAAGATGGTGTGTCCCTGGTGAAATTTAATTACAAATCCTGCCTTATCTTCATGAAAACCAATCACAACCTTGCCCTTGTTGAAATGAGTTATTCTCTAATGGATTTAGGAAGAAATACATATCAAAAGGGCTACATAAAGTGCCTCAAGCAGGGAATATCTATGTTATTCATTCTCCTTCATGCTGATATGCATATATCTTAGAGTAAGAGGTTCTAGGTTAGCATGAATATAGTGCTTAAGAAAAGTGATGGTAAACTTTTTTTTTTTTTTTTTTTGCTGGCATTTTTATATAACTGACAGGGTGGCATTTAGGACATCTTCAGTGATATTTTCCCCAAATATTATGTAATACATTTTTTTAAATTTTTTTTTAACATTTATTTATTATTTTTGGGACAGGGAGAGACAGAGCATGAACGGGGGAGGGGCAGATAGAGAGGGAGACACAGAATGGGAAGCAGGCTCCAGGCTCTGAGCCATCAGCCCAGAGCCCGACACGGGGCTCGAACTCACGGACCGCGAGATCGTGACCTGGCTGAAGTCGGACGCTTAACCGACTGCGCCACCCAGGCGCCCCTTATGTAATACATTTTAACATATCATTTGTTGTAGTAGTAGGAGTGATTCCTATTCATCCATTTTAATGTAGAATAATAAGAGCTACAATCTATCCTAAAATGAGACACACCTTTGTAAAATCCTATAGATGATGATTTTCATATTTGGAGTTGACAAGTTTCACAGTGAAAGTTAGATTTCATTTTTTCCACATGCCGACTAGTACAGATCAACTTGACATAAACTAGCAACAAATTAATTAAAAAATTTAAAGGAAGCATTTCATTTTTTGAATACAGTTTTAATATTTTATATTTTAGATGCTAAAACCTATTAAGAGTTAGACTAGAAAAATTTAATTTCCTTCCAATAAAAATGGAGTTAATACAAACTTAACATTAAACTATTTTAATGTAAAATGTAAGATTTTGATTTTCTCATCACACTTACTTTAAGTCAACTGTCTTGAAAAGTGAAATATAATGAACATATATTAAACACACAAATCCTAAGTGCTCATGTGTATACATTTTCACACACACACACACACACACACACACACACACACACCAGTGTAATCAAGTTAATAAACAGGTTACAAGCACCTTTTTACTCTTTCCCAGTAACTATTCCTCTGCTCACTAAAGGTAAGTACCATTCTGACTTCTTTCATCATAGGTTAGTTTTGTGTATTTCTGAAAAACAGTCAGTTAAGCATCCAACTCTTAATTTCAGCTCAGGTCATGATTTCATGGTTGTGGGATCCATCCCCACACTGGGAAGTATGGGGGAGCATACTCACATGCTGAGCATGGAGCTTACTTAAGATTCTCTCTTCCTCTCTTTCTGTCCCTCTCCCCTACTCACACAGTTTCTCTCTCTCTCTTTCTCAAAATAAATAAATAAACATTAAAAAAAATAAGTCCAAGCAAATATTGCAGATGCAGTTTTAGAAAGATAAAAAAAAAAAAACGAAGAAACAGAAACAGAGCACATACTATATCTCTAAGAATACTTAAAAGCTCCTGTGTAGAAAACAAACTAAAAAGCAGATAATAAATAAGCATGACTGTATATCATTGCTGATATCAGAGATAATTGTGATTAAATTCACTAAAACATTAGAAATGTAATTAAATAAAACTTGTTTTTAAGATGCATGTTCAATAACAGCATATATTATGGATAGTGTCTTAATAAATGAACACAATAAAAAGTTGAGTTACTATCCTGAATCATCATTCAGCACACAATATTAATTCTCTAGTGAAATTTTCATCTTTGATATATGGCCTAAATATTCTTAACAGAATACTTTTTCCCCACAAACTAATTTGTCGTTACTTATTCTTTTGTTTTTAAGTTTATTTATTTTGAGAGAGAGAAAGAGAGTGTGAGTGGGGGCAGGGCAGACAAAGAGGGAGAGAATCCCAAGCAGGCTCTGGGCTGTCAGTATGGAGCCAGAGGCAGGACTTGATCTCATGAAATGAGATCACTACCTGAGCCGAAATCAAAAGTCAGATGCTTAATCGACTGAGCCACCCAGGTGCCCCTGTACTTATTTTGTCTGAGTCAATATCAGATTGTAAGTCTCTAAATTCTGCTATTTCAACATGTTGTCTACTATTTCAAAATTACTCAAGGGAAAAAATAATCTATGAACACATTGGCTTAATACATTTTCTTTTTAAAAAAATTTTTTTTTCAACGTTTTTTATTTATTTTTGGGACAGAGAGAGACAGAGCATGAACGGGGGAGGGGCAGAGAGAGAGGGAGACACAGAATCGGAAACAGGCTCCAGGCTCCGAGCCATCAGCCCAGAGCCCGACGCGGGGCTCGAACTCAAGGACCGTGAGATCGTAACCTGGCTGAAGTCGGACGCTCAACCGACTGCGCCACCGAGGCGCCCCGCTTAATACATTTTCTAATCACAGTTGATTTTTTTCCAGAGAAACTTCAAGTCAGAACTAGACAGATCAGTGCCAGAATCACACAGTTCCTATTAGCAACAAGAGAGTAAAAATAGTAATTGTTAAAAGAACTTCATTATGTGGTCAAAGATAAATACAAGTTTGTCATCAATAAGATATCAGGAGTAAAATTAAGCTAATTTTTATAATGTGGCATAATTTTTGTATCTGTTTACTGAATTTAATGTCAGATGTATCATTGCTCATACTTAAATTTTCTAGGAAGGTAAGTAATATTGGTATAAAGAGCAAAGCATTTGGAGTCACTTATGGGTTTGGATTCTATTTTTATAATTCATTTTGTGCTTAATCTTACAGTTTTATTTCCATATGTATAAATTATGTTGCTGACATTATTTATCATTTAGACTTAAATGACTAGTGTAAAACACCCACAAAGTACCTGTAAGAATTCTTGCCTCAAACTAAACATGCAAGATATGCTACTTTTTCTCTTCCCCTTGTGTTAATGTTGCTAAATTATCTTTTATTTATTGTAGTTTTATTCATTTTAATGTTCACCTTGTAGCCACTACAGTTGGTGTATAAGTTGAATTATTTTCTACAGAGTTTGATATCAATTATTTTCCTCTTTAAGAATAACTCCCTTTAAAAAGTGAAATCATGTGGAAAAGTTGGAATATAAATAAAACATCTCACTGAGAAAAAAAAATCATAAGTAGTCTTTTTGACCAAGGACTAAATTGCAACAATGTGGTATAACCTGTGTCTGAGTCTCTTGAAGGCTCAAGGGAATATGGTGACAATGGACCTCAGTCTGACTTGGAGAAATTTAAGGAGTTCTATAATCAGATAAGGTACACTTTTCAAACATAAGTACAGGCAATATAGCTCATGAAATACTGCACCAAAATAGAACATTTTATAAGGCTAATGACAAACTGTATTCCCTTTCTTTATTATGAGCAATTTTTATTGCTGTTATCCTGTCCAGAACCATATAGAAGCTACAAAATACAAGTCACACTTCCAGTTCAAAGACATATTATAAATTACAGAAAGCCCATTTTGGAGTCAGATTTCAGAATTAGGTTTTTTTGTTTCATTTTTTTTTCATGTTTATTCTTTATTTTGAGAGAGAGACAGAGAGCATGTGCATGAACAGGAGAGGGGGAGAGAGAGAATCCCAAGCAGGCTCCATGCTCTCGGTGCAAAGCCTGATGTGGTGCTCAATCTCATAAACTGTGAGATCATGACCTGAGCTGAAATCAAGAGTTGGAAGTTTATCCAACTGAGCCACCCAGATGCCCCTGCCCCCACCTTTAAAAAAAAAAAATCATCTTCCATTCCTAGGTACCCAAAGTGGTGCAGAAGATTGGTCTTCTACTCTCAGGTTACCCAGGTGAAGATTTATTGTTGATGACAAAGAAAACTCCACTACTTGAATTAGCCACAGGCCTGCATAGGCTTCTCTGTTCAGGTTGTGGGTGAACATGGGCAGCACTTTGAGGGCTGAAGTTAGAGAATAATGAAGCGATGTTCTGGTATCAGAGACAATATTTTTTAAAAGCCACACCCAAGACCAAGCTTCTGTTTGCATTTTTTTTTTTCTGCATAGACTTTCCTTTTTTTTTGTTTTCCCAAGAGTTCCCATTTTAAGGCCCCTGGGTGGCCCAGTGGCTTAAGTGTCCAACTCTTGATTTCAGCTCAGGTCATGATCAGGTGTGAGATCAAGCTCCATGCTCAGCATGGAGTCTGCTTATGATTCCCTCTTTCCCTCTCTCTCTGCGCCTCCTCCACTCCCTTCCTTCTCTCTGTCTCTCTAAAAACATTACCAAAAAAAGAGAGAGGGGGGTTTCCTATATTCCTTTTCTCCTTGAGTTGCATTAACAAAGAGCTCCTTTAGTAATCATAACTTCAAGTTGAGTCAGGATTTGAGCAGAAGAAAGAGGTAGGAGAAGTTGTAAGAGGGTAAAATAAAAGAAGTTTTCCCACTATCTTGGTACCAAAACTGGAAAAGAATACCACAAGATAGAAAATTGCAAGCCATTATCTCTGACAAACATATATGCAAAAACCTCAGCAAGATATTAGCAAACCAAATTCAAGAACACATTAAGAGGGTCATACATCATGATCAACTGGGATTTATTCCAGGGATGCAAAAATGGTTCAACATCTGCAAATCATTCAATGTATACAACATGTTAACAAAACGAAGGATGAAAAATACTACTATCTCAATATATGCTGAAAAAGCACTTGACAAAACTCAATATACACTTATAATAAAAACCCTCAAAACTGTGAATATAGGGTGATGTACCTCACCATAATGAAGGCTCTATATGAGAAGCCCACAGATAACATCATACTCAACATGGGAAAGCTGAGAGCCTTTACCCTAAGATCAGGAATAAGACAAAGATGTCTACTCTTTCCATTTTTATTGAACATAGCATTGGAAGTCCTAGCCAGAGCAATTAAGCAACGAAAAGAAATAAAAGGCATCCATATTGAAAAAAAAGAAGTAAAATGGTTACTCTTTGAAGATGACATTTTATTATATAGAGAGCCCTAAAGACTCCATAAAAAAAAAAACACACACACACACACATTAGAATTAATAAATGAAGTTGGGAAAGTTGCAGGACACAAAATCAATACATAAATATCTATTGTACTTCTATACTAATAGTAAATTATTAGAGAAATAAAGAAAACAAGCCCATTTACAATTGTATCAGAAATAATAAAAATCTAGGAATAAATTAAATCAAGAAAGTGAAAGACCTGTTATATTAAAAACTAAAACATTAATAAAAGAAATTGAAGAAGACACAAATAAATAGAAATATATTCCATGTTATGGGTTAGAAGAATCAATATTGCTAAAATGTCCATACTACCCAAAGCAATCTACAGATTGCAATCCACATCAAAATTTCAAAAGCATTTTTCAAAGAAATAGAACATACAACTCTAAAATATGTATTATACCACAAAAAACCCTGAATAGCCAAATCAATTTTAAGAAAGAAAAATAAAGCTAAAGGCATCACACTCTCTGATTTCAAAGTTTATTACAAAGCTATAGTAATTAGAATAGTATGGTATTCGCATAAGCACAAGACACATAGATCAGTGGAACAGAGTAGAAAGCCCGCAAATAAACCCATATATATAGTCAATTAATGTACAACAAAGGAGCTAAGAATATACAGTGGGGAAAGGACAGTCTCTTCAATAAATGATGTTGGAAAAACTGGACAGCCTCATGCAAAAAAAAAAAAAAGAAAGAAAGAAAACTTGACTCCTATCCAATATCATGCACAAAATTTAACTCAAAATGAATTAAAGACTTGAACATAACACCTGAAACCATTAAACTCCTAGAAGAAAAGATAGGTGGTAAGCTCCTTGACATAGATCTTGGCAATGACTTTTTTTTAATATGACACTAAAAGCAATGTCTATAAAAGCAAAAGGACTACTTCATACTAAAAATCTTCTGTACAGCAAAGGAAACCCTCAACAAAATGAAAATGTAACCTACTGAATAGGAGAAAACATTTGCAAATCATATATCTGATAAGGGGCTAATATATAAAGAACTGATACATCTCAATAGGAAAAATCCAAACAATCTAATTTTTTTAAATGGGCAAAATATCTGCAAAGACATTTTTCCCAGTAAGACATACAGATAGCAACAGGTACAGGAAAAGATACTCAACATCACTAATGATCAGGGAAATGCAAATCAAAACCACAATGAGATATTACCTCATACCTGTTAGAATGGCTGTCATCAAAAAGACAAGAGATAACAAGTGTTGGTGAGGATGTGGAGAAAAGGGAACCTTTGTGCAATGTTAGTAGGAATGTAAATTGGCACATTTAACATGGAAAACAGTATGGAGGCTCTTTAAAAAATTAAAAATACAACTATCATATTATCCAGAAAATTACTTCTGGGTATGTATTTGGAGAAAACAAAAATAAACACTACCTCAAAAAAATATATGCACCCCATGTTCATTGTAGCATTGTTCACAATAGCCGAGATGTGGAAGAAATATAAGTGCCCACTGATAGAAGAATGGACACAGACATTGTAATACAATGGTATATTCAGTTATAGAAAGAATAAAGTCTTGCCTTTACAATAGCATGGATGGACCTCAAGAGCATTATGCTAAGTGAAAGAAGCCAGACAGAGAAAGACAAATACCATATGATTTATCTTATATAAGCATATCTTGGAGAGATATTGTAGCTTGGTTCCAGACTGAATAAAGACACAAAAAGTTAGTTAAATGACGTTTTTGGTTTCGCAGTATATGTAAAAGTTATACTTGGACTATACTGTAGTCTATTAAGTGTACAATAACATTATGTCTAAAAAACGTACATACCTTAATTTAAAAATATTTTATTGCTAAAAAATGCGAACCATCATCTTAGCTTTCAGCAAGTTGTAATATTTTTGCTGAGAGAGGATCTTGCCTCAATGTTGTTGGCTACTGACTGATCAGGGTGGTTTTTGCTGAAGGCTTGGGTGCCTGTGGGAATTTCTCACAGTAAGACAATGATGGAGTTTGCTGCATTGATGATCAACTCTTCTTTTCATAAACAATTTCTCTGTAGCGTGTGATGCTGTTTGATGCCATTTTACCCATAGTAGGACTTCTTTCAAAATTGGAGTCAATCCTTCTAAATCCAGCTGCTGCTTTATCACTAAGTTTATGTAATATTCTAAATCATTTGCTGTTATTTTAACAATCTTCACAGCATCTTTACTAGGAGTAGTTTCCATATAACGAAACCATTTTCTTTGCTCATCCATAAGAAGCAATTTCTCATCCATTAAATTTTTATCATGAGATTGTAGAAATTCACTCACATCTTCAGGCTCCATTTATAATTTCAGTTCTACTGCTATTTCTGCAGTTACTTCCTCCAGTGAGGTCTTCAACCCCTCAAAGTCATCATGAGGTTTGAAATCAACTTCTTTCTAACTCTTGTGAATGATGATATTGGGACATGTTCCCATGAATCATTAATGTTCTTACTAGCATCTAGAATGTGAATCTTTTCCAGAAGTTTGAAAATATACTTTGCCAAAATCCATCAGAAGAATCACTGTCTGTGGCAGCTATATTCTTACAAAGTTTATTCTTAAATAATAAGACTTGAAAGTAGAAATTACTCTTTGGTCCATAGGCTGCAGAATGGATGTTGCGTTAGTGGCATAACAATAACAGTAATTTTGTTGTACATCTAAATTAGAATTCTCAGGTTACCAGGTGCGTTATCAATAAGCAGTTATATTTCAAAAGGCGTCTTTTTCTTAGCAGTAAGTCTCAACAGTGGCTTAAAATAATCAGTAAACCATACTGAAATAGATAGGCTGTCATTTAGACTTCATCGTTCCATTTACAGGACGTAGGCAGAGTAGAGTTAGCCTAATTCTTAAGGGCCCTAGGATTTTGGAATAGTCAATGAGCTTTGGCTTCAATTTAGTCACCAGCAGCATTAGCCCCTAACAGGAGAGTCAGTCTCTTTTGAAGTTTTGAAGCCTTGAAGCCAGGCAATGATTTCTCCTCTCTAGCTATGAAAGCCTTAGGTGGCATCTGTTTCCAATAGAAGCCTGTTTTGTCTACATTGGAAATTTGGCATAGCCATCTTCACTATTAATCTTAGCTAGATCCTCTGGATAACTTGTTGCAGCTTCTCCATCAACACTTGGTGCTTGGCCTTGTACTTTTATGTTATGGAGATGGCTTCTTTCCTTAAACCTCATGTACCAGCCCCTTCTAGCTTCAAACTTTTCTTCTCCAGCTTCCTCACCTCTCATCCTTCATAAAATTGAAGAGAGTTAGGGCCTTGCTCTAGATTAGGCTTTGGCTTAAATGTATGTTGTGGCTGGTTTGATCTATTCAGACCACTAAAACTTTCTCCGTATCAGTAATAAGGCTGTTTCGCTATCTCATCATTCAATGTCCACTCAAGTATCACTTTTAATTTCCTTTAGGAACTTTTCTTTTACATTCACACATTGGCTAACTGGTACAAGAAATCTAGCATTCAGCATATCTTGGCTTTTGACATTCCTTTCTCACTAAGCTTAATCATTTCTAGCTTATGATTTATTTTTTTTTTTAATTTTTTTTTCAACGTTTATTTATTTTTGGGACAGAGAGAGACAGAGCATGAATGGGGGAGGGGCAGAGAGAGAGGGAGACACAGAATCGGAAGCAGGCTCCAGGCTTTGAGCCATCAGCCCAGAGCCCGACGCGGGGCTCACACTCACAGACGGCGAGATCGTGACCTGGCTGAAGTCGGACGCTTAACCGACTGCGCCACCCAGGCTCCCCTCTAGCTTATGATTTAAAGTGAGAAACATGAAACTCTTCCTTTCACTTGAGCATTTAGAAGCCATTATAAGGGTATTAATTGGCCTAATTTCAATATGTTGTGTCTCACGAAACAGAGAAACTGAGGGAGAGGGAGAGAGACGGGAACACCTGGCCGCTGGAGCACTCAGAGCACACACAATATCAAAGTAACATCAAAGATCACTGATCACTAATCACAAAAACAAATTTAACAATAATAATGATAAAAAAGTTTGAAATATTGTGAAAGTTACCAATATGTGACATAGAGACACAAAATGAGGAAATGCTGTTGGAAAACTGGCATCTATAGACTTGAAAGTTGCTTTCCAGAGTTGTCTCAAACCTTCAATTTGCTAAAAAAATTAAATGCAATATCTGTGAAGCCAAATAAAACAAGGTATACCGATATGTAAAAAACAAATGAATAACAATGACAACAACAGAAAATCCCCCAAAACTCCCTAAACCAAAAATCAAAAAAAAAACCACAAACTCATGGATACAGAGAACAGACTTATTATTGCCAGAGGTGGGGGTGCAGATGGGAAAAATGGGTGAAGAGCTCAAAAGCTTAAATAAATAAATAAATAAATAAATAAATAAATAAATAATAGAATTAAGTTTTACTTTCTTTCATTTATATGTAGAGAGAAGTCGAGCTCTTTTTTAATTTGGATCAAATTTTTAAGTCTTCTCTTAGTTAGGTATAATCATTTACCTTCTTTAATAAGCAACCAGAAAGATAAGCCTGTGATTATTCTCATCTCAAATTTCAAACTACTTGTTCTCAAGGTGGGGGTTAATCCAGTCATCTTTACTTTTAATTTTTTTTTTAACGTTTACTTATTTTTGAGAGACAGAGAGAGACAGAGCACAAGCGGTGGAGGGGCAGAGAGAGAAGGAGACACAGGATCCTAAGCAGGCTCCAGGCTCTGACCTCTCAGCACAGAGCCCGATGTGGGGCTCCAACTCACAAACCCTGAGATCATGACCTGAGCCGAAGAGGGCCGCTCAAGTGACTGAGCCAACCAGGCCCCAGTGATCTCTACTCTTACTGAGTACTACAAAAGTGAATCCTACCGTCAATACTTGAAAGCGTCACCCTCCCTGCCATGCTCTTAATCAAGACTTTCCATTTTCTTGGCAACAGAGCAACGGGCACCACTCCTTCAACAACCAGCTTCTGGAGGACACCAAAACTAACCTTGTCAGCTCTCATTTTCTAATACCCTAGTCATAAAATAAGGGTTTGGAACCATTCTAGCATGAAAGACAACATGATATTTCATAAATAGTTCATTGCCCACCAATAAAATACAATTCAAAGAGAAATAAAAAAAGGAGAAAATGGCAAAGTACACTTGAGGTACTCACAGAATCCCGACCTGAGCCCCGCAAGCTGAGTGCCCAGCAGGGCTCAACTCATTTTCACTTGAACATAAAATTTTTAAATCTCCATCAACAATATGCTATGGGTTTTTTCTTCCCCTTCTAATGAGAAGTATAAGTTCAATAAAAGTGGGATTTTTAAAAACTTGCCACTTGACATTTTAAAAATATCACCTTGGTTAATTCTGACCTTAATGGTAAAATTAACAATGATGAGACTAACATAATTAGACAAACAAAAATTATCACCCTTGAGGACTTTTGCATCTCTTTCATTTTGCTAAAAGCTTTACAAGCATTATAACTTAACTGTCGGAACGGCTCCGTGAAATACATATTACTTCTCCCTTTTAGAGATGAAGAAACTGAGGTTCCGAGACACTGAGTAAGCTGTCATATTTCTTAGTACACAGAGCCCAGCATTCCAACTCAGGTTTGTCTGAGAATAAACTTCATGCCTCTGGCAACAGAGTGACATTGCCAATAAGTTCAAATCTTTCCTTAGTGTTTTACGATTTGCCAAATCCTTTTCTTTTTTTTTTTTAATTGATGTATGTCACAATCTTACAAGTCAACTAGTAAATGCATTATCAGCATGCCTTTTTATTTTTTATTTGTTTAAATTGTATTTCATTGTGACAATAACACTTAGCATGAGATCTATCCTCTCAACACATTTTTAAGTTTATATTACAGTATTGTTAACCATAGGCACACTACTGTTCAGTAGATCTCCAGGACTTATTTATGTTGCATAATCAAGACTTCATGCCCTTAGTTAGCAACTCCTCATTTTCCCCTTCCTCAACTCCTGAAAACCAACATTCTACTTTCTGATTTTATGAGTGTGACTATTTTAGATACAGCACATAAGTGCAATCATGTGATATTTGTCCTTCTGTGATTGTCCTCAAGGTTCATCCATGTTGTCACATATTGCAAGATTTCCTTCTTTCTAAAGGCTGAATAGTGTCCCATTGTATGTACATACCACATTTCTTTATTCATTCATCCACTGATAGACATTTAGGCGGTTCCCACATCTTGACTATTGTGATAATACTACAATGAACACTGGAGTGCTAATATCTCCTTGAGATCCTGATTTAAAATCTCTTGCATAGGGGTGCCTGGGTGGCTCAGTCAGTTAAGCATCTGAATCTTGATTTGGGCTCTGGTCGTGATCTCATGGTTCATGAATTTGAGACCTACGTCAGGCTCTATGCTGAGTGTGGAGCCTGCTTCAGATTCTCTCTCTCTAACCCCCTTCCCCACCCCCACCCAGCTTCCCTGCTCTCTCTCTCTCTCTCTCTCTCTCTCTCTCTCAAAACAAATAAACTTAAAAACAACAACAACAAAATAAATCTTTTGCATAAATACTCAGGAGTGGATTACTGGATCATATGGTACTTCTGTTTTTAATTTTTTGAGGAAAATCTCTATACTGTTTTTCAATAGCAACTACACTATTTTGCATTCCCACCAACAGTGTACAAATGTTCCAATTTCTCCACATCCTCACTAACACTTGCTGTCTTCTGGGTTTCTGTTTCTGTTGTTTATTTGTTTATTTACGACAGCCATTCTAACAGGTGTAAGGTGATATCTCATTGTGGTTTTGATATTTATTTCTCTGATGATGAGTGACGTCGTGTATCTTTTCATTGCCCATACATATGTCTTCTTTGAAGAAATGTCTATTCAAGTCTTTATCTCATTTTTTAATTGGGTCATTACTTGTTTTTGCTTTTGTTTTGTTTTGTTTGCTACTGAGTTGTAGGAATTTCTTACATATTTTGGAAATTAGCTCCTCTGATATATGATTTAAATATTTCTCACGTTCTTAGCTTGCCTTCTCACTCCACTGGTTGTTCTCTTTGCTGTTCAGAAACTTCAAGAGAAAAGAAAACAAAGACTCTGGATGTGTAACTAATTTTCCCAATACCACAGAATTATAAAAAGACAGAATTAGAACTTAATTATTCTGAATAATCCATACTTGTTTGTATAAAATAAATCCATACACTTTATGAAAGGCTTTTTGGAAGTACCATATGAAATATTAACTATTTTATAGAACTTTGAAACATAGACAAGAGTACTGGTATGAAATTCTGGTAATGAAGCCAAGAAGGAAATAGCAAAATGTGACAGGCCCTGTGGGCAACATCTGCTTTTGTTTTATAAAGAACATTTTTTATGTGAAATTACTCTGGAAGAGGCTACTGGCATACTTATTCAAGTCAATTCCATACATAATATATAGTTTATGTCTGCCATCTGAGGAAAAGGAGCACCCAATAGTACCTTAATATGTCTACTGAATCTATCTGCTAAACGACATGGCCTATTTGTGGGTTGATTCAACAATTTCAATTCTCACTGGGAGCTGCTGACTCATAGATATTTGATATGATCTCCTATCTTCGTGGATTATATTAACAATATCTGGTGCTTTTTTTTTTTTCCATTCTTAACATATAAGGTTTAGCCCACTGCTTGGTAACTGAATGGAAAAAAAGAAATCATTTCTTACATGATAGTTCCGGTGACAGTATTTTGTATTCAATAGACTGATGGGTAATAAGGGAGCTCTATTCTCTTATTTTATTCAAGGTCAATAGATATAAGACAATAAGGAAAAATGGAAAAGGTTGATTAACATGAATATTCATCAGATACATTGGAATTTTTATTTTATTTATGGAATAACCATATACCCTCGTGTTTAACGTGACCGATGATATATCTTTTAGTATAATTATGAGGATATATTCTGTTCCTCATTCTGATTTCATAATACCAGGAAGCTTTTATTTGAATCAGTCCCAATAAAAATTTGGAATGACAACAATCCATTTAAAAACAACCCGTTATCCTTCTTAAAGATAACACAATTATGTAATTTCGCTGTGCAGAAATAGTTCTTCTCTGTCTTAGAAAACATGAATGTTCTAATTACCCACTCATATTGGTTCAAAGATTATTACAATTTTTAAATTGGATTCTTCCACAGAATATAGAGATTGGAAAATTATTTTCTGATTGAAAAATGTGAAAAGTCAACTTACTGACTTTATACTCTTCCTTCGATGTCTAAATATTTATAGTAATGTTGAACTATTCCACATAAAGTACTTAATATTAACAGTGTTCAATGATTATGTAGAATTCTAGTCACTATAAAGTATTTAGAAATTGCAGGTATTTTGCACAGCATCACTATTAGATCAGTCAGTCAGTATCCAGGCCGCATCTTTATGCATCCCAGAAAAATAAAATAAATGGGGGAAGCCTGTCAGTGTAGTTTACCATGGTCTGTCTTCAGAATAGATATGACTCTGCCATATCAAGCATGTGCAGTCTATTCAGAGCTTCAAAACTGCTGCAGTTAGCAATACTGACTGATTTTGAAGTACTGTGATCTTTTACCCCTCAGTATGTACATAAGATATATAAGGTTTCCATGATGAGATTCTGGAGGTCAGGGGACACCAAAAAATATGTCATCGTACTCTGGTCTCTTGCAAAAATTTGTACTCGAGGTGAGCCTCCAACAAACGTAAGTTTAATGAATGAATAAATGTTATTAAGACTACTTTTACATGGAGTGGCCAACTAAAATCATTTCTAGAAGCTCTAATTGAATCTGACAACCCCATCTTGTCTATACAAATTTGGTCTAAAGGAATCAGAACATTTAGGCTTCACTGACATCATTGGCTCCATATTCTGTAAGCCAGTAAATATTTATGCTGAAATTGCACCTTTACGCTGGAAGAACTGAGAAGATTATAGGAAAAAATACCAATATCTCTTCTAATTTAATACCAGTTGCACTTAACATGGTGCATCAACTGCCAACAGTAAGGGGTCACCGAGGCAGGAACTTTCCCAAATACTTTTTGCTTATGATTATAATTAAGTGACTGTCACACCTTGTGACCAGTTCAAGGGCAGAGAAATAAAATTTTTAAAGAAGAAAGAAAATGATATGTAAGTAGATGAAGCAGAAGGAAGGAGAGGAGGAAAAAAATAGATAAAAGAAGGAATAAGCAGAGTAAAACTATTATATATGTAGATGCGTTTTGGTGGCGTCCTGGTCACAGGTTAGGTATTATCCTTTTCAGATATGCCGTACAGAACCCTAGTAATTAGAGAAGGACAGAAAGAAGAGGGTTAGCCAGAGGGGCATATTTATGCCTCTTTACCCCATTTCTTCTTTCAAAAAGGTAGCTCTACCTTTATATATACTTTTATGATACTTCTATATATATTTCATATGAAGAAGGAGCTCGGCTACTTTAAAAATGTGTTATGCTTTTTGTTTTTTTATAATTTACCTTTCGAGGGAAGAAATAATAGGTAAAGAGTAAGGAGGTAAAGATTTAGGCAATCAACTCCATTGTATATGTGACACATCCTATGTTTCAGTCTACAATCTACCACCCATTAGCTACAGAAAACACATCTTCAGACATGGATTTTTTATGGTTCCCATTTGTATCTGCAAAATCATCTTTTATGTCCCCTGTTGAACTTTGACTTTTCCTAAAGTGGAAACCTCATTTGTCTCCTGACATCCTCTATAATTTCTCTTTTCCATAACCTAGCTCACCCATTCTCTTCCCTACCTAAAATACTCTTACAGAGATTTCTAACCTGCCTCCACATCTATCTTTCAAAGCCCTCTTCAACATTTATTTATTTTTGGGACAGAGAGAGACAGAGCATGAACGGGGGAGGGGCAGAGAGAGAGGGAGACACAGAATCGGAAACAGGCTCCAGGCTCCGAGCCATCAGCCCAGAGCCTGACGCGGGGCTCGAACTCACGGACCGCGAGATCGTGACCTGGCTGAAGTCGGACGCTTAACCGACTGCGCCACCCAGGCGCCCCTCAAAGCCCTCTTCAAGTGGAAATGTATCTCAGTGCCTTTCTGGCAATTCCTATCTGGATGGAAAATGTTCCTTCTCTCTACTATATACTATACATATACTACACGTTATACATTTGCTTTTAGTTTTTGTTTAGATCAATTATAAAATTAGCAGCATAGTACATTGGTCAAAAGTGAATGTTTCAGGATTAGAACTTCTCAGCTCCAATCTCACTTTTGCCACTTGCTAGGTGTATGACCTGAGCTAGTTACTTAAGGCCCTTGGTACCTCAGATTCCTTAAATGCAAAATGAAAAGAAAAAATCCTGGTACACAGGCATTTTGTGAAAATTAAATAAAAGAAAACAGGAATAATAGTACAGAAACAGCATTTTGTATATAGTGAGTGCTCTATGAAGCTGCTTATTAATATTATTGTTTTATGAATATGTGTTATTTCCCCCCAAATACAGCGAGAGCTTTATACAGGATGCTTTATTCTATTATGTATACATTGCATAATATATCAAGTTGCTTAATATGGAATAGGTAAAGATGATTTTTTAATTGAGTTGAAATAAATTAAATTAGCATCTTCTTTAGAATTCCTCTGTAATAGAAGCTTGCAATTTTTTCCTCTTTCTTCTTGGTTTCCTGATAAAGTTCCAACATTGGTGATTACATTTGGTTTATAACATTCCTGGTGTGCTGTAATTGGAAATGTTGTTTTCTTGTCTCCCAGAAGGGTAGAGAGAAGAGGAAGCATGCAATGATTCCACCCATAAGTGGCTACATTCCAGTGTGATGTAAAGGGAACTAATTCCCTTCACCCCTGCCTAGCAGAGCTCTGTGGAGGCAATACACACATCTTGTAAATGAAACTCTTCCCGAGGTGCCTTCATTTATCTCTCGGTGCAATAGGCACAGTGGCTAATATGCATTGGGAACTTACTATGCTCATGTCAGTATGATAGATCTCTCACGTGTATTTTATATTTACCCCTGCAACAATGTTAAGAAAGGGTAGTATGATCATTCTCTTTTTTCCAGGTAAAACAATAAACTCAAAGAATTTATATGATATGTTCAAAGTGACACAGCTAATGAAATGGCAGAATCAGGACCTGAAGATAATTCTGACTCCAGAGAATGCAGCTTTTTGTCAGAATGATTCTTTATAGACTAATATTGAGAGTCTTTCTTTAAGCTTCAATATCCATCTTTATTAAGAGAATGTTTTCAGTGACTTCTAGCTCAGATCCTTTATACAGAACAAATTTTAGTGAGAAAAGGACTAAAGCACTTAAACACTATCACAAGTGGATGGAAAAGTACATAAAGTATTATGGTAAAATAATAACAAACTATTAATTAAGAGCTGTGCTCTCCAGTATTCCTTTCAGTTCCTTGCTGTGGCTCACATTCATCCAAAGCTTTTGTATCATAATAAATGGAGTCTGAGATCCAAAAATATAAGCTCTGAAGGACTTAGCAGACAAAATTTATGTTATATTAAAAGCTTGCAAAAGCATACAAAAATGTCAGGTTACTACAATCAAGACTGGGCAAAATACTCTAGACTGGTTAAAGGATAAGGAATGGAGAATCAGAGAGAAAAGAGAAGACATTTGAGTCGCTTAGTCTCCATGAAGAGGTCTTGTCCTTTGTCCACACTTGGTCCGGACAGAGATTCAATAAGGTGACTATTAATTCAAAAGTTTAGATTGGTTTTGGGAACACATAGCAGAGAAGACTGCGATAACATAGACTCAGAGGAGCATCTTGGAAGCTGAAAAATCCCTCTTAATTTTCACACAGGCAAGATGATGTAAATGTAGAAAAAAAATTAAGTCTGCATAATGATTTGGCCAAAAGACTTGAAACAGCTTTATAAAGTCTTCATGTGCTTCAGAGTATCACGGGGCACAGCAGAATATTTTGCCTTACTCCTAAGCAAAGGCATCTATGTTATAGAGTATTGTAAGCCAAGAGGAGGACTTTCATTCATAACAGGCTTACTTAACACCCACCTCCATGGAATGAAATCCAAAATCCAGGGAAGAACAAGAAGGATGAGAAGATAACAGCACAGGATAACAAAGGGTCCAATTGCCAGCAATTTCCATAAAATACCACCACATCATCTTCTAAGGAACCCAGACATCACTCAACATAAGGGATAAGGTGGACCCTGAACTGAAAGTGGTCTAATTCTCCCATCCCAAAGAAAGGAGGATTGTAACAGAAACCTGATTTCAGATGCAGGAAATGGAGTTATATTTTTGCATAATTGAGCTTATGATCTTAAATCCACAGCTATTCATAACTTTTTTTAACTTCACTAGTCCAATTTAAACTAATATTTTCAGAAATATAATTTACTCAATTTGAATAAACTCATTTAAAAAACACCATAAAATGCATGCATAAATTGCATTAAGTGCTGATTCTATAACTTTGTACCTCTCCTATTATATATTCTAATTATAGCTTTTCTAGAAATGGAAATCACTATGGATATTTCTATTGGGAATAACATAGCTTTTTCTTCATTGTCTACTCTTGGCTTAAAATTTTTTTCTTTTCTTTCTATCCTTCCTTCCTTCCTTCCTTCCTTCCTTCCTTCCTTCCCTCCCTCCCTCCTTCCTTCCTTCCTTCCTTCCTTCCTTCCTTCCTTCCTTCCTTCCAATTTGAGAGAGAGAGAGAGAGAGAGCACAAGCGAAGGTGAAAGCCAGAGGGATAAAGAGAGAATATTAAGCAGGCTCCATGCTCAGCATGGAGTCTGAGGCAGGGCTAGATCCCATGACCCTGGGATCATAACCTGAGCTGAAACTAAGAATGGGATGCTCAACCGACTGAGTCACCAACGCACCCCAAATTGTAATTTTTATTTTTATTATTGTTTAAGTAGGCTCAGGCCCAGAGCAGAGCCCAACATGGGGACTAAACACATGATTCTGAGATCAAGACCTGAGCTGAGACCATGAGTTGGATGTTTAACCGACTGAGCCACCCGAGCACTCCAGCTTGAAATCATTCTCAAAGAATGTAATTAAAATATTGTAACCCTTATTGCATCTTCTTTAGAAAACGGCTGAAAAGCTTATATATTGTTACTGCTAGCAAATTTGTTTTAAAATTTTCCTTCACTCTTTCAATTCTCTCTCACCAGTCTCGCAGATGTTCTAGTCTCTTTCCTTTCCAATGCAAACTTCTAAAAACTACATCTTTTCCCTATGTTGACCAGAATGGCTTCTGACTCCTCCACCATCCATTTCAAATTTAGGATATGCCTTTTGGGCTTTCAACTAGCAATGCTTGCTCTTTACTTTGTTATCTATTACTGTGTGACAAACCATTCCAAAATTTAGTATCTTAAAACAACAAACGCTTGTGTTCATACAGTTCTCTAATAAGGTCATCATCTGGAAGAGATGGTTTTTCTGTGCTCCGTGTGTCATTGACTAAGGAAGCTCAAGTGGAGCTGGAAGATCTATTTCCAAAATGGCTTTCTTCAAGCATCTGACAAGTTCACACTGGCTGATGGATAGGAGCTTGGCTGGGGCTGTGTAGGCAGGAGTCTTGGTTTTCCTCCATACAGCCCAGCATGGGGCTAGATTAGGTTTGCAAAGTTATAGTCTCAGGATAACAGCATTTCTTACATGGTGGATGGCTTCCAACATGGACAAAAGTACAAAAGTAAAAGCTTCCAGGTGTTCTTATATATTAATTAGGCTTAGAACTTTATAACATTACTTCTAATACAATTTAGTAATTATAAATCCAGGGAGAATGGCTGCACAGAATCACAAATAGCAGATGATATGGCTCACTGAGGGCAGGGGGGATATGATGAAACACATTGGTATGCCCTTTTATCATGTAGACCCCCAAATTCTCAAGTATTTTAAAATTTTATCATTATTTCATTATTTATTTATTTATTTCATTTATTCATTTATGTATTTAATTTGAGAGAGAGAGAGAAAGAATGCCCAAGAATGAGAGAGGGGCAGGGAGAGAGAGAGAGAGAGAGAGAGAGAGAGAGAGAGAGAGAGAGAATCTTAAGCAGACTCCATGCTAAGCATGGACACTCAATCCCACAACAATGGGTCATGACATGGCACTCGATCCCACAACCATGGGTCATAATATGAGCCAAACTCAAGAGTTGGAGACTCAACCAGCTAGGCACCCATTATTTTACCCATTATTATATTTTTTTATAATAAATATTGAAGAAATGGAGAGGGATAGACAGTAATCAAATAATCAAACAAGAAATTATAAAGTTAAGAAGAGAGAGAGAAAGGGGAATAAAAAAGTTCCAAGGAAATAGAATAGCATATAAAAAATGTATTGGACTAGGAGGGAACATGCTAAATAAGACAAAGGCCAATGTGGCTGCAATACAGAGAGTGATGAGGGCCATGATATGAGATGAGGCTAGATGATAAGAGATGAGTCTTGGAGGGCTTTTTGGGCTGCATAGAGGGACTTTTACCTTTATTCCAAGAGCAACGAAAACCTATTTAAGAGTTATAAGCTAGAAAATTATATGATACGGGATTTATAAATTAAAAAAAATCATTTTGGCTGATGTGCATAGATCAGCTGGAGTAGAGGTTGACATAATGACTATTAAGAGAACAGTTTGGAATTGGGAGCTGAGAAAAACAATGCTTGGAAAAACTAGATGGATAGGAAAGATAAAATCGAGAAACATACAGAAGCATAATGGGAAGAGGTGATGGATTAGATATATTAAGGGTGAGTTTGGGAATAGTATGTGTCAAGGACTAGACAAATGGGTGCCATCTCCTTTAATAGGAAACCCTGGAAGAGATGGTGTGAGGTCCTTTGGGACTTCCAATAGGAGATATCAAGATGGTAATCTAATATATGAGACTGAAGCTGGTAGAAATATGAGCTGTCTGTATGCAGACATAATAAAAGACATGATATAATTTTTTTTTCTAAAAGGAAATACATAAGCAGAATGAAAAAAATCTCCATTTATAAAATTGGGATAATAATATCACCTCATAATGCTTAAGTGCTCAACATACTGCCAGGGATATATTAAACACTCAATAAATGTTAGTTATTATTACTATTATCATTTTAATTATTATTGCTGTTTGTTGTTTTAGGAAACTTAGAACTATATTTGTATTCATAAGAGTCAGAGAAATTTAGCCAAAAAGTCAAAGGATGGGGGTCGTATACTGGAGATGTGGGAAGGGAGAGAGCTTCTGAAGACATCAACCACATCTGATATGAACAACTCAGGTGAAAGATTAAATGCCACCTTTAAAATAATATACACTCTCAAGTATCAAGTACTAGGAGTGCTTGAAGAATGAATAAGGTGAAACAATATGATGTTAAGAGACCTATCAAAGCAGACCTTTGTGGTGAAGCTCTATTTAATCGGGATACAAAGTGAAAACTCGGGTCAGTGCGTACTCTCACAGCCAAAATCCAA
The DNA here is from genome assembly GCF_014898765.1 of Herpailurus yagouaroundi. NCBI lineage: Eukaryota > Metazoa > Chordata > Mammalia > Carnivora > Felidae > Herpailurus > Herpailurus yagouaroundi. The sequence continues at coordinate 49,051,692 of NW_024412405.1, read as the reverse complement.
CTACCTAGCCATAGAGCCTGGTTCTACATGAGCTTCAAGTATCTTTCATGAGTTTTGAGGAGTTGCTCCTATAATGCCAGCAGCCCAGATATGCCTTATCCCCCCCCCCCCCAGGATATTCCCTTTTGGGGACGTACTGGTCTTTTCTGGCCTCTGTCAGGAGCCCTTGGTCTAACTTTCTGGTCTTCCACAGTCAAACTAAGCATGAAGCAACAAAAATAGTGAAGAAGTCAGATTTCCGTCAGGCACTCTATGCCTAGTATTTATTCATAAACTCATTAAAAAAATTTGTCAAACATTTATCAAGAGCCTATTTTTGTGCCAGATACTTTTCCATATTCTAGTAATTCAGAAGACTGGCTCTTGGCAACTTAATGAGTTTAATGATAAGAAACAGAGGTAATAAGGGAATAAGTAAATGAGAGGAAAAAGTAATTTCCCCTAATAACTATTGTGTTGATAATAAAGCTAGTTGATATAGTGGAAAGGGACTAAGGTGAAAGATGTGCACTTTATATTGAATTATATAAAGAAGCCACATTTGACCTCCTGGGGCCTAGAGTTTAAGAAGAACAAACACTCAATCCAAAAGTTCTAAAGGCAGGAACAACACTGGTGCATTGAAAGAAAATTAGTGCTGTTGACTCACAGTCTATCAGCAGAGAGTAGAAGGGGATGAAGTTGGAGAGGAAGGCAATGGTCATATAATGTAGACTTTTGTGCCCAGGATAAGGTGTTTGAATTTTCTTTTATGCTCAATGGAAAGTCAAGTTCTTAGCAGGGGAAATAAATGATCTGATTCATGTTTTGTAACGATTTCTCTGGATACTTGGTGTTGAACAGACACGAGTAACTTCAGGGGAATAATTTAGGACGTTATTTCAAGAGCAAAATGATGGTTGTTTAGATCATAGTGGTAAACTGAAGAGGGAGACAATTGGACATTGAATACACTTCTGTTAGAATAAATAAGACTTTTGAGTTTATGGATATTTTGGAGTGGGAAGCATCACTTGCAAAAAAATGAAGTTTGTGATAGTAACACATGTCAGTGCACAGAGAGTAACTGGGGTAGGACAGGGAAAGGAGGAAACAGTAACTTCACCCCGAGTTTGTGGAGCATCTAATATAATTTAAAAATATTTGATAGATGATTGTTTATGGTGGAATATTCAAGAATAAAGAAGAGTTTTAGGTATATCTTCCATGTGATTGTAGTACTTGGTAATATAATTCTAACTCCAGATTCCTGTAAAAGACAGAATTCCTTTTTGTCATAAGTGTCTTTTGGTGTGGGAGAGGGATGGATGGTAAGGAATGTAAGATTCGTAAGCCAAAAATATCCATATCTGTAGTTTCCCTCTTGGAATATTTCACAGAAAAAGGGCAATCTTCAGCTGAGAAAAAATTCGTGTTCTTGTGCTTCTTATTTCTATTATTGGAAATGGTTTAATGAAAAAAAATTCAGATTGCAAGTCAGTAGATGTATTTTGGCGGGGAGGTATGGCATGCGGGAAATGTCTCATTAACTAGCTCTGTGATAAGTCACATACACTGAGTATGTCTCATTTCCCAATTTACAGTCATGATGTTCCTTCCTCCTCCAGGATTCAAAGATAATCATGCATATCATGTATAAGGCATTCTAGGGAAAAGTACATTTGAAATACAATCCCTAATAGTCCAATCTTTAAATGTGAAATCGAACCACTAAGTGATTTAGAGACTTGCCCTAAGAATCAGACACACTGAGTAGCATAAACTGAGTTTATATATTGAATTCTTAGCTTAAAATCCCTCATTCATACCAGAAATCAATCTACTTTCTCAGAACTCATGCTTTAATAACTAAAACCTAATACTCTATCTTTAAATATCAATGAGTGAAGATGCAGTTTCCTTTCAAATTTAAGAGTCAATGTGATTATCTTCACAGATTAGAACATGTGGGAAATATAAAGTAGTTAATATGAAATTAGACTAAAACGTGTATGTTTTTCATAAAGATTCACCTTGTCAAATCCCTTAAGTATGTATAAAGTCAACTATGAATAATTATTTATTATTAGATTTACAAACTTTTGTTAACACATCAATAGCTTGAAGGTAAGATATCACAAGACAGTAAAATCAAGAATACTTAAGAATTGCTTAAATGCAATAACTGAGCTTTCTTATTATCCTTTCTTAGTGCGTAAGTCATTAAAATGGCATGTAACCATCATACACATGCACACAATTTCAATCCTCTAGGATTGGTATTTGGTATATTTTGGTTCTTATATTATTGGCTAAAAGTTATTAGTGGCCAGTGTTAATACACCATGTGCCTTGAGTTGGTTGTCACGCTTCCCCATAGTGATGTATTTGGTTAAACTGTGGCAGGTGTTTACATGAATATTAGTGATGATTTAAGCAACTTGGCTCAGAGGCTTTTTTAATAACTCCTGCTGAAGAAAGGTAATAATAGTGGACAATACTGTCATCTCTCATACAATATTTCAGAATGTTCCCATTAAGAGGGAACCACTCAGCAGTTTTTCCAGGTGTTACCTATCAGCTACAAATACCTCCTTATTTTCAGGTTTACTCTATGTCAACATAAATTAATAGTGGTTTTATAAATTAATTTCTTTTACTATCCAATACTTTCTCTGAGAGCATGTAATGAATTCATGCACAGCAATGACACATCTCTCATATCTATAACAGCACTTTTATCTAACATATTTGACTTGTAAGTTAGCAAGACATATGCTGATCTAACCAAAACAACAAATCATATAGGATACCTGCCCCCATGCATCAATACTGTGTAGAAAATCAAGTTACAAGGATATGCAATTTGGTATACTGCTGAAAAGAACATTCTTTGGACCATGAAGGTGCTGGTAGAGATCATTTCTCACCCCATACTAGCAGTAGGATTATGGCACATTATGAAACCTCTCTAAATTTTATTTTATTTTATTTTATTTTATTTTATTTTATTTTATTTTATTTTATTTTGTTTATGTTTATGTTTATTTATTGACAGAGAGAGAGCATGCGTGTGAGTGGCAGAGAGAGGGAGAGAGAGAATCTCAAGCAGGATCTGTACTGTTAGCATGGGTCTGGATCTCACAAAACATGAGATCATCACCTGAGTCGAAAACAAGAGTCAGAAGCTCAACTGAATGAGCCACTTAGGCACCTCATACCTCTCTAAGTTTTAGACTTCATCCTTAAACTGAGGATAATGGAGTAGCTAACTAAAAGGATATATTGCAGATGATATCCTTAATATGCCTGGTATATATAAAGCACTTAAAAATTATAGATAGTATCATTGGTGTCATCATTATAATGATGATTACCATTAGAAATAACAGAAAATGAATGGCATTTCTCTTTGTGATGGTTGTAAAAACACATCCACATATTCTTTGACAACCTTCTTAGCAAAAGATTGAGTATAATCTCCCCATTAAATATGGACTGGCCTCACTAGCTCACTTCTAACAAATGGAATGTGGCAGAAGTTACTGTGTGCCTTCTAAGACTAAGTCATACATTGTGGTAAAGTTACAGTTTGACTCGCTCTCTCTCTTTTGGGACATATGCTTTTGGAGCTCTGAGCAGCCATGTGAGAAGTCCTTAAAGCCACCATGCTGTAGAAATCACATAAAGCTAGAAACCATCAAGGAGTTTCAGCTGTTCTATTCTCCAGCTCTTTCATGTTTCCAGCCACTACCATTTGCCAGACAGATGACAATTCTAGCCCCAGCAAAGGTCCGATTGTCACTGCGTAAACAATCCTGAACTAGATGCTATTGTTCAAGCCACTATTTGGGGGTAGCTTTTAGGCAGCAGTAGATTATCAAAACACTATAATGAGGTTATATCCCATTCTATCTTTCTGCATTTTATGTCTCTCTCTTTTGACATCTCAGTAATCTAGTTTTCTTATGAACAGTATAGAAGTGTTTATTTTTAAATGGTAGTACGCTACTCCTCATAGGTCTGTATGTAAGAGGCTGAGGGATACGGAGAGCAAGAGATGGTAGGCTGTTGTCCAGGTTGTAGGTATGGATAAAAGCATGCTGTCTTTTATGCAAAAGACAATGATTCAGTCTCTGTAAGCAGCTATGTCTATGACATAGCTGCATTGCATCCTGTTTCCTAGGCAATAGAGCTAGTAAAAAGGCATGGATTTAGACACATTGGAAACACAGTTGCTGTCTTCACAGCCATTGCATTGCATTTATAAAGATCCACTCACAAAGCACCACTGCTCCTAAAAGTGATCTGAAATGCACATGTGGCTATCCCAGATGTTACAGGGTTTCATACCTAATTGGAAGACACCTTCAAATGATAATCCACTCTTGGAGAATGTGTTAAATCCTTTGGGTCATAAAACCTTAGAGTACCTGATCTGACATGGACATTCCAGGCTTCATTACAAAATATCCCAAAGGATAAAATAGGACAAAAATGGCCTGAATGAGCCAAGCCACTCCCCGAAGCACTGTCATTTTTTTTTTTCTGATTTTCATCTCCAATGCTTAGCTAAATTATTAATTAAAAAGTGTGGCAAATTGATGAGTTTATTGAATTTGTTTTACAGAATTAGTTATTAAACATATTAAAGGACAGTATTTATTCTGCAGTTTGCTTCAAGAAATTTTATATGAGAAAATTTTCTGTGCCTTTTCTACCTCATAATTTAAATTAAGAGCTTTAAATCAAGTTTAGTTACAGAGTTATTATATGACCACAAAATTGTGTTTGTGGCAGAAACTTAAGCTTACCAGAGACTGGTGCTCTGGCCTTTGCAGGCTTCCTCAATATGACGCTGCAAATTCACGTGTACAGAAAAGGTGAGACCCTCTCAGACTATGGGGGAAGATCCATCTCCCACAAATACATGTTAAAATTTGGAGTTAAAATGTTAGTTTGTAAAAGTTGGCCATATAGAAAAAAATATATTTAACATTATTTTTTTTCAACCTCTTTCCTCAGTATTCCTACAGTTTTAAACAGCCAGTCTTTAAACCTGGAAGTTTCAAGTGGTCCCCTCTGCTTCTGTTTTGTCAATCTTCCCGTGGTATGCCTCTGATGCATGAGATTTTCAAGGTCCAACTGTTTGGGGATGGAAAGGGACAAAGCAGAATTTTGTTTGCTCCTAATGTTCTCTGAAATATGTGACAAGCCCTGCAGGAAATAACATTTTGGACGCCAAACTCTCATTACCACATTAATTGCCTCCGTCATGACAGTTTGGGCCTGAGCAAATGTCTGGAAACCCGCTGAGCTCCTCAAGAGAACAACACAGGCCAAGGGAAAGTGGGTTTGCAGTTCCCCAAAGCCATCAGCTAAAGGTGCTGTTACCAGAGCATGCTTGGGGACTCATCCTTACCACTTGAGTCACTGTTAAATTGGTGGGCAAATGGCTGTCAGAAATCTTTGTCTCTAAAAACTTATGGAAAATATTCATGAGAACAAAGTAAAAATATGATTAAACCATATTTTATCAGCATGACATCTGCACAATAAGTGATTGTCCAATTGACTATATGTCAAAGTAACACGGAGTGAAGGGGTGTGTAGAGGGCGGAAGATAAAAGCTCCAAATGGGCTTTCTTCCCTTCGGCTGCAGTGACACGAACACTATGTAATCAGAGCAGCTCATGAAAGGGGAATTTGAACTGAGTGGACAGCAAGTAACATTTGAAGTCAAAGCGAAACCCAAACTTCCCTTAATACTCCCCCCTACCCATATCATTAATCTTAAAGTAGCCTTTTTAATTAATATAATTAGAGGCTTTAATTATTGAAAGTTAAGTTAAAGATGAAAAGTATCATGTAATGAAGATGATTATTTTCTTTCTTTAAGCCCCACAGGAAAACCAAGTGCAGTTTTTCTTTCCTAGTCCTTTCAACTTCAAGTGACATTTCCTATATTTAAATAATTACAAGACTTAGGGGGAAGAAGTTGGGTGAATAGAGCATGTGAAAAGTATGGCTGATCACAGAGAGAACATATCTTTGATCTATCTTACGTCATAAAGGAGTCTCAAAGAATTAGGTCGCCATGATATTGATATTGTCATAAACAGAGGGTGTTCATATAAATTGGTACCACCTTTTCATAAAGCAACCTATAAATAGATAATTTTGATAATTTTTGAAGTAAGAATTAAGAACAAATAATTTCGTTCTTAAATACGAAAAATTTGGAAAAATGTTATGATGTAGATGCATCACATTACTTATAATATGGTAATTTTGGTAAAAATGTTATTGCTTATTAAGCAATAAAGAGAATAAAGAGAATGCTACTGTAATATAGAGACCCCAGATATAGTTTAGACAAGAGGGTTTACTCATATCTTACATAAGCCAAACCAGGATAATGGGATAGCTCCATAGCCTGAGGTCATTCAGACACAAGGGTTCTTGACATTTTTTTTTTTTTTTTTCTTTTCTGCTGTCTTCATATGTGATTTCTTTCCCTGGGTGGTCAAAGTTCGGTTACCACCAATTCTAGCATCCAGCCTGAGGAAAGTGTAAAGCATGAGCACTACGTACTTGCATTTTTAAAGAATCAGATTTGAAGGTGCATATATCATTTCCATTTGTATCCAGGGGACAAAACTTAATCACCAGAAGATATCTAGCTATAAAAGATGCTGGAAAACCTAGTTTTTAAAGCGAATAGCCATGTACAATTTAAAACGTGGTGGTGCAATGGCTCTAATATTAAAGGAAGGGGGAGCGGGAAATGGGGTCAATGTCATAAAGTCTTACAATCGAAGGTATGCCAATATATTTTGAGGTACCTATTTTTATGGAATGGTGTAAGTGATTTTACCAAAAATGTGTTGAATGGGAAAACATATTACACACACACATACACATACATAAATGCATTAGATATGCATTTATGATAATGCATAATGTGATAGCTAATTATATGTGTCAACTTGACTAGCCCAGAGTACTCAGATATGGTCCAACACAGGTCTAGAAGTTGCTGGGAGGTATCTGTTTAGATAAGAGATTTGTTCCATAATATGGGTGGGCCTCATCCAACCACTTGAATGACTTAACTGAAAAGAGCCCCTAAGGAGGAGGAAATTCTGGCTTGACTGTCTTTGGACTCCAGCTGCAGAATCAGCCACCCTGGTCCTACACTGTAGTTTTTGCACTGGTTGGCCTCCACAATCTTCTAAGACAATTACTTAAAAGAAGTTCTTTCTCCACACACACACACACACACACACACACACACACACACACACCTGTGGATACATGTATAAAATATTAAATTTATACAATATATATCCCATGGAATTCAAAAAAAGAAGACACATTCCTGATTTATAGGATACGGAGGGTAATAGAGATTAATCAGATACCTTTATAAATTATATTATTAAGGTTTTGCGTATTCTGGTTTATTTTGTCCCATTTTATTTTGAAAATAGAAAAATTTATTAAAGCTTCATATTTTTTTGTCAATTTTGCCTTTTGTTTCCTTCATTTCTTGTTGGGCCAAGTTGCTGTCTTGTTTTTTGATATATAGATTTTCATAATTCCCTTCATTGTATGTTATGAAGTATCTTTATCTGTCACCTTTGCTCCTTTTTAGCTGAAAGCATATACTTTGAACAACTTTGTTCAACCTTTTCTTTTCAAGATTTAAATAATATTGTTGTGGGTGAATCACTTTTATGTGTCATAGCTTGAGTCTTATTTTTTTAATACAATCTAAAGTCTTTTCTTATTTCCTTTAATAGATCAGTTATAACCATTACATGCATTGGTAAGAATATGCTTGATCTTAATTTTACCATATTATTTTATGTTTATCCACCTTTGTAAGGTTTTATTTTCTCTTTAAATGTATGTTCTCTTTTGTCTCTTTTGTACTTTTTGGTTTGCTCTTTTGTTCTAATATTTATAAATTTCAATGATTGTTCCAGAGATTGCCTTTACATTATGTTTTGCTAAGATATTTAGTTCTATATTTCTGTATAGAGTAACTATTAGTTTCAAGGTATGAAAAATAATAGAATTTATTCTGTTCTTTTTCTCGATCTTCTCTATTCTTCTCTTCTATTGGTAGGTTTGGCCGATGGTATACTCTTTCTTAGTGTTCAGTTTTATACAACTAAAGATAATTCTTCTACTAATTGATTTGTCAAGTTTATTCATAATATTTGACTCCTGGCTGTAACACATGATATAATTTGTAAGTTCTCCACTTTTCCCCTCATCCTCTTCTGAATATTTTTTGGTTTATTTAATAACGCTTATATTCTATTTCACCAGTTTGGTCTACATTTTCCTTTAGAATTTAGTTTTATCATTAAATATATTTGATGTTTACAGCTTTGGCTATATTTTCAACCACCAACTCTTGGCAGGCAGTATTCATTCTCTATTTGATCCCTCAAGAGATTCTTGGGAAAAACTATTTGTCTGTAGCTTTTATAATTGAAAGATCTTGGTTGAATATAAAATCTTTGTCTCAATCTTTATCATATTAAGAATATTTTAAGCCCAGTGTCTGGAGTTGAATAATTTGGTAGAGTAGCCTGAGGAAAATGTCTCTCTCTCTCTCTCTCTCTCTCTTTCTCTCTCTCTCGTCCCTTTCCATTTACAAGTGACTTGTTCTTTTGCCTTACTAACAAATGTTTATTTTAAAATTCCAATAACTTTACTAGGCTATATCTTCATATTAACCATTGTACATTTCCCCTAGTACACACTACAACTTTCAATATGTAGATTCAAAGCTTCCTGTCATTATTATATTTTGAAATATTTATTGTTACATTGGTGTGAAACATTCTCCTTTGACTATCTTCTCATCTATCATTGGAAAACTCTGCCTTAACTCCAAGTTTGTTTGTGGGTATTCTTTTCAGGGGGAAGTGTTGATTCTTCATTTCTATCCTCCATATTCCTTATTGTGTTTCCCATCATCTCTGTTCTTGTGTGTCACTCAATTTCATCTTCTATTCTGTTTCCTTCATTTTCTTTCCAGAATTTAGCCAGTCTTTAGGCCATATATTCCCTGAGTTCTTATGTTTCAGTTCTGTGTTATTTTATATGTATATTCATGCTTGAATCCTTTGTTAAAATTTTCTTTCAATTTGCAACAACATATTTACTAAGTGTTTTTCCTTTCTTTGATTTACTGTTCATTTGCATTTTTTTCATTTGCATAATTTTTATTATAATATTGTTGTCCTAGATCTCTTTGAGTTACTACTGGTTGAAAGAGTTGGACTTTCCTGAAACATTTGCACTGTTTGTTTTATTTTTATTTTTGGCTAATTGGAGGGTGATGGCATCTGAGATTGTCCTCTAGGTTTCCTAACTCAAAGGCTACCTCTTCTGTCACTTGGCTGATCAAATGTTGTATTAAAATATGGTGCCTCTGGAGGCTTTCATTTTGTCTCTGTGAAGACAGCTAGTTTCAGGAAGGCTCCCATCCCTACCTGTGCACCCTGGCTTCCACTGACTACTGTAACCAATCTTTGCCAGATTTCAAGGCAAATAGTGCACACTTAAGTAATGTAATTTTGCTGGAACTTCTGAGATTTGCTACACCAGGATTCTCACCCAACCTCCTTCACTGGAACCTGACCAGAAACATACTTTATATGCCTCCACTCTCTACCTTTCCTGGGTAAGCGCTTTGTCTGATCTATTACATCATTTCTCAGCTGTCTACCATTTGCAATTCAGGATGGGTAACTGATCTTTGAGAACATACCCTTTTAGAAGCCCTCTCTGGAATCTGCTACTGCTTTCCCCTTCAGAGTTCCATTAAAAAAACACTCTGCCATTTCCTGTACAATGCACCCTAGCACCACAGCTTCCTGTGTGTCTTTGATTATTAATAAGCTCTTTGCCTTATGTTGGCATTTATGCATTCCCTCTGTCTAATTGCTGCAATGAAGGCTTGCCTTTTTCTCCCCTTTTATGAAGATTTTTCAAGTAGTGAACAAGAAAGATTCATATCTAAGATGTTGCCACATTTATACCTGCACCATTTCAATTTCACTGAAGAAACCAAATCCATAGTGGGTAAATTAGATGCTGACATGTCCATGGAAAGTAGTGACAGAGAAGGTACTAGAACTCAGACAGTTATGTTCCAGTCTAATCCTCATTTGCCATACATATTACCTTAACCCTGTCTGGCACACACCTAGAGATGACTAATGCTTTGCTTTTTATACCAAATCTAATGCTAATCAACTTTTTAGTGATGTTACACAAGTATCATTAATTACTCATGTAAGATTGTTCCCAAATTCCTTAAATTCAATTATTTCTTGGTTGTGTCCTAGGCTAGTGGTCAGCTATTACACACCAGGGAATTGGTAATACAAATGTTTTTTATCAGGTCTGGATTATACAAACGTATATACACACAATTGTGTGTATATACAATATATAAACAATTAAGATATATATTTGTATAACTTTATATAATTAATGCTATTAAGAATTTTTTCCCAACTAAGAAGAAAGAAAAGAAAGAGATCAGTGAGATGGAATCAGTGAGATCACCAGCAAGTTGGAGGAGGCTTTGAATAATATAAATTCTTGTTTTCATTTCTTATTTATAAACAAACCCAAAGTTATGGGAAACAAAGGAAAAAATAACAGAGCATAGAGGCAAATTGCCCATCAGATGATATTATCTGGTACTATAAGGAGCTTTTAGAGAAGAAGAAAATACCACAAAATCATTTTATAATCAGTATTCTAAACACAACTTTGCCCTAAATACTGCAGGAGACATTGCACAGCCATTTTTAATTTCAAAGATACAACATCTCTGCAGAATTCAGCTCTCACCAAATGCTTACAGAAATTATTTCCAAGGCTCTGATACCATTAAGTGAAAACGATACAAATGATCATGAGCATGTGGTTGAATCCACTAACTTCTACTTTATCCATAATAGTTTAGCTCACTGAAGTTTTTAATTGTTTAAACCACTTCAGTCAGATACTGCGACGATTCTCATTCACCAACCAATATCTACCAGTGAGTAGCAATCTACGTGCTTGGCTTTAAAAACTCTTGTGCTCTAATGAATGTGTGGCAGAAGGTGCATGACAAGATTACTGAGTAGTTCACCCCTTGGTCTCTTTTTCTCTTGGGTTTCTTCTTCTCCGTAATAAAGTCTGAGCAAACTATGTACCACCTGAGATGGGCAATTTGTCTGTGGGCCATGTTTTGCACCCTTTTGAAATTGGATAGTGTGTTATTTCTAATTCAGCAAAGAGAATTTAGAAAACATTCACATGGCTGTATCCAAAGGCTTACTAGATATTTTTTAGAGTCAGCCCTCTTTGCGCAAATGCAGTTTAGAACCAATAACCTATCATTAAGAGGAATCTCAGCCTTTCCATAATAGTGGAAACTTTTGGGAAACATCCGATTAATAGGACATGCTATTTTGAATGCAAGCAGTTGTTCTGGCCACAAAATTTTTGCAGGAACAATGGCTGCTCTGTCCTCCAGAAGCATGTTGAAGCTGTAGCTAAGGTCACAATAGTGATGGCTTCAGTCAAACCATCCATCCATTAATGTGAGCCAAAGAAGATCATATGTTGCCTTGTCTAGCAATTTGCTGAGCTATGATTGCTGTATCTCCTCATTTAGGAAATGGCAAAGAATTAAAGAATAAAACTTACCCAGAGTGAAGAAGCAAGGGACAGACTGTCACAAAGTTGACTCATAAGATTTGAGGCTGTTTATTCTTACTGAGATTCTTTTTTCTGCTTTCAATAAAAGCCAGCTCTCTGTTCACCCATTCACTCATTATCAATGACAACAATAACAACAAAAATGCACGTTGGCCTAGAACACACAAGGTATGCCAATAAAAAGTCATATAATTCTGTTTTCTCTCTGGCAATTCTAAATGGTAATATTTAGAGATTTGAGAACAACTACTTAAGAAAATTATAGATGTTCTCTTTCTTCACTAGATAGAACCTTGTCATATGTCTCAAATTTTACAAACTTCAGAGATAGCTGATTTACTATTATATAAAGTATAAAGGAGACATCTCTTTTTCAAAAAAGTTCTCAGGGTTATTCCATATGTAGACTATTTCCCACAACAAGGACACGGTGAAATAATATGTGATTAATCTTAATGAGGCTATACAAATACAGGAATCTATGTTCCTAAACCATCTAATCTAGGAGTTTTAAGAAATCTCATTATTCTATTTTTCTGGAAAAATTAAGGTGATATGACGATCTCTGAAGGCTTAAAGAGAATTCTTGATTCTACACATTACTAACCTCTAATCTTAAATTATGTCATTTTCATAATCCCCATTTTCTTATCTTTAAAGTGAGGAGAATAATTATGACCCCGCCCCATTTGCCTTACAGAGTTTTTTTTAAATAATAAACCAAAAGATTATCTGTGAAAACACTTCATAAGTTATAAACTATCATACAAAGGTTTCTTGTTTTCACATTGGTTCATGTTGCACTATTCTCTTTTGATCACTTTGATGGTCTAGAAGAAGGAAAATAAGATGACTCATGTTTTCAGTTAGTTTATATATTTTTTCACTGGAGGTTAAAATGCCAGAGTATGGTTTTATCATTTTCTCTTTAGACATTTCTAGGATTAGATATTGAATTAAATCAGCACATCTTCCCTTCAGCTTAAATACAAAGACTTCCAGAATGTTATTCTCCCAAAGACATTATTTATAAAATATAAATGCAGATGCACTTTTCCACCTTATTTAAATCAAGTTAATGACTCCCATCCTCTTTAGTGGGCATAGTCTCCATATTTTTCATGAACTTTGAGAAGGGTACTTGAAATACTCTGCTATCTGTTAGAAATGCCTAACACCTGAGCTTGATTCATCTGTAAAGATGCTCGATTCTATGTCCATACTTCTCGTCATGACTGAAGGATGTATCATATTGATTTATTGATAGTTCTCTGTTGGGAACAGTGTTAAAATGGTATCTCATTCTTAATCTAAATAGATATACTTAAAATGTAAATAAATTTCCCTTTGAATCCTGAATTATTCTCATACACAGTTAAGAGACATATTCTAAAACAGGGTAATGTTTCACACTCCTTTACAATGACAGCGAGACAAACCTAATTGAAAATTTCAAACAAGTTCATGCTCTTTTGTCATACCTTCCTTCTCAGGAGACACACAGAATGCATAAGGAGGGAGTTGTAAAACTCCCCGCAAAAGTCAGCTCTTCCTATCCTCTTTAAGACCTTTTTGTAAAGCATCTGTATATATAGTTTAACTAATAATGTCGGCAGAGAGGTTTCAAATTAAGGTTATTTCATTGACTCAAGATAAAGGAATTATACCAAATATATAGGAAGGAAATAATACTTATAAATAATGACAATCTACATTTCCAAAAGATAGGGTCAGTCCAATTCAATTTGTAAACTGTATGCCTACCCAATCATCAGAGATAGATTATATACTGCATAGAAGAGGTATACAAAAATGCTTCTTGCTTAGATGTTTGGGTGGTGAATGATTCTTCAAAATGGAAAAAAAAAATCCAAGATATAAAATGCAATAGCATATCTATGAGTGTAAATCAATATAAAAATAATCAAAGAAAAAGGAGGCTAATAGTTCATTATTATTTTTTTTAATGCTGTAAAAACAGGGAGCCTGGGTGGCTCAGTCAGTGACTTCAGCTCCCGTCATGATCTCACGGTCCGTGGGTTTGAGCCCCGCATCAGGCTCTGTGCTGACAGCTCAGAGCCTGGAGCCTGCTTCAGATTCTGTGTCTCCCTCTCTATCTGCCCCTCCTACACTCCTGCTCTCTCTCCCTCTCACTCTCTCTTTCACTCTCTCTTTCTCTCTCTCAAAAATAAATAAACATTAAAAAATTTAAAAAGAGGGGCGCCTGGGTGGTGCAGTCGGTTAAGCGTCCGACTTCAGCCAGGTCACGATCTCGCGGTCCGGGAGTTCGAGCCCCGCGTCGGGCTCTGGGCTGATGGCTCAGAGCCTGGAGCCTGTTTCCGATTCTGTGTCTCCCTCTCTCTCTCTGCCCCTCCCCCGTCATGCTCTGTCTCTCTCTGTCCCAAAAATAAATAAACGTTGAAAAAAAAATTTTAAAAAAAAATTTAAAAAGCTGTAAAATCAAAGAGCTTAAAATTAGAGTCAAAGATTATGACAGCAGCCGATTATCATCTAATATCTGATTTAAGGCAAACGTCTAAAATCTAGAATACCTAAAGCATTATTGAGCAGGCATATGACATTACAGAAATAAAAACGATATACTTGAAAATGACCAGACCTCTGAAATGGAATTGATTTTCATTGTGTCTGTCAAAAATGAAGAAAAGAGAAAAGTCCACAAAATAAAATGGCATTTGATACAAATGTTGCTATTATTACATATAAATTGAATATTGAGACTCCATACAATCTACTTGCAAACCAGATATTCAGACATCTAAAAATGAAATCTGTAATAGGGATATATAATTTCAGTATTAAAAATGTGGGCACACCAGTGGAATACAAGAGTAAATTATACAAAGTCACTTTTCTCAAAGAAGAAATGTTAGAATCAATACTGGAATTTTCTTGGAAGAAACTTGGAAACATTTCAGGTTAAGAAAAGAGCTTGTTTTCTAAAAGTGATTTTCTCTATAACTTACTACTATCATTTCAACAGGTTATTTTAACTTAATTGCAAATCTACACATAAATTACAGAAAACAATTTATGCTGTTTAGCTTGATTTTCCTGCAGCCATCAATATTCAGCAAACCTTTGCATTTCCAATATAAGCTTTAAATGATACTGTATGATAAGTAGAAATGAACCCATGGAGTTCCATATTTAGCTCAAAAATCTGAACTGATCTATACAGAAGTTCTTGTTTTGGCCACCATAAAATGCATTTTCGTGTCCCTATTTGAAATGTGGAGAGCATCCAGAATGAAAGGACATGTGCAGGTCACTGCAAAGGAAAAGATAACACTGAAACATCCTAAATATTGTTGTTGATGTATTTGAATGGATTACTATGTTTCTCTACAACACAGGTATGCAATGACAAGAAAATCTAAAGTCAGTGATTCATGCAATTAGCAGGTACCTGTGTCACTAAAGTCTAGGCTGAAAATGTGAGTTGGTGAAGTCCAACATTGTTACTCAAATCAACTTTCTGAGTAAATTCACAGAAGAAAGAAGTCAATGAAAAAAGGACGGTAACTGTTAAATCTGCATAGATGCAGAAGCAAACAAACAAACAAACAAACAAGAACAGAGCAAAAAGATTCTGTTCAAATGCTAATTTAAATAAAATAGTAGGACATTTAAAATAATTTAAATAATAAATTTAAGAATACATTTTTATATAGTTTGTTAACATACATATACCCAATACCTCCACAATCTGCCACATGACAACCCAGTTATATTTTTAAATTATCAGGTAGCAACTACAGCTAAACAAGAATTAGATTGTATTTCCTCACATTCCTCTTTTTCAAATGCTTTTTGTTCTATGTACGAAATCATATCTGTGATCCTGGCCCAGGTGTTTAAAAACACATCAAACATGAATATTTTTAAGTAGATTAATAGAAGTGAAGAATTTTAGAAATGGAAACATACCCCAAAGTCATTAACAAGACACTGACCTGGAGAGACAGTAATGGACTTTAGGGCAGGGCCAGGGTTTGAAATGAAGAGTCCACACCACTCAGTCATCCAGGTAGAGCTAGAGACAAACACAAAACACAATGGGTCTCCTTCACCCTGTGTGCTTTTGCTAATGCCATTTCTTCCAGGATGGCTCTAGCTCTCCATCCACATCTGCTGTAATTTGAACCATTCTTAAATGCCATTCCAACTTTAACTCCTTTTAACTGGTGACCACATCTGCAGTTGTTCTCTTCTCAAATACGTCTCTTACTGATCTTGAACTTTACTCTGCTTCCTGCTGTCTCCTTGGTTTGTACATTCTCATGTACATGATTAGCTCTAACTTGGATAGAAACTCTGAAGATAGGGACCCTATTACTGTTTATAATACTGCATCCTAGCACAATGCTTTGAATTATAGTTACTCGATGAATGCACACACACACACACACACACACACACACACACACACTAAATAAAATGAATAGATACTTAAATTGTGAATTCAGAGCAATGTTTCTCAAAACATGATTTGAGAGCAATCTATACCCTAATTAGCCCCAAAAGAAATTAGCAACCTCCTGAATGTAAAATTTTGCGGGTGGGGTTCAGAAATTTGATTTGTATCAATCTACTCAATGATACTTAAGTCTGTTAAAGTTTGCAAAATACTATGGGTGGGGAGGGAATGAGGACAGGATATTTCTATAGACTTCAATCATCCAACGCCTATCATTGTTTCGCTACCATCTACCCTATTCTCCACGTTCTTTATAAACATCTAGCCAATTCCCTAATTTGACATAGTATTGTTTACAGTGTTCAGAGATCAGAGAATCTGCCTCTATGGGTCTTGCCAAAATATCTTTTAATGCCACCTGTAGAGGTAGCATCATTTCCTGCACTTATATTAAAATGTAGAATCACATTGGGCTTTTTCATATTTAAAATTCCTAAGTCCTCTCTGCATGTGCAGATGCTAAACCACTACCTCAATTCTGTTTGTACTGAAGCAACTTGGTAGCTGGGGTTTTGTTCTGAAAGCTAGATATGGCTTTTTCACACTATCTAATTTTGCCATGCTATGGATTTGCTACCCTTCCAATATTATGTGTTCCTGTTAAATTTAGTTTTATTTGTTCAGAGTCCAGTTTCTAAAATAGTATCAAAGAAGTATCAGTAGATAATGGGTTAACTCAGGCGTTTTCAGCAAAGTAAAATAAAGCAAGCTACTGTTTTAAAGGATAAATGACTAAAGAAGAGAGGCTTTCATGAAAAGAAAAATCTTTCCAACTTTTGGTATGAAAAATGAGGAAATTATATTGACAAACATTGGCGCAGTTAGACTTTTTTTTTCGTTGTTGTTATTTTCTTTTTTCCTTTGTCCATGGAAAGAAACAATTAGGACTATAGTAGCTGACCACAATTTGGGGAAGTTGAATTAACTCTTTTCTGTGGTGATTGAACTCAGTAATAAGCCTATATTGTTTGTTCTATTAACACAATGTTAGAGAAAGAAAAAGATGCACACTGCAAAGTAAAGGGATTTTCATGTGAATCAAGGATTGTTGATATCTGGGAACCATGGAGAATTGTTCAGAATTTCACAGGGCACTAAGAACTTTACAGAATTTAATTCATTTCACATATACACATTTTAGAAATTAAGACCTTATTTTAGATAACCAAATAGAATGCAGTAAGAATGAGAGTTAAGTACTATTTTCTGAGATCACACAATTTCTACAGGACTGTGATTTGTACACCGAGTGTTGCACTTCAAAGCCCTTGATCTCTTTGCTCTAAAACATTATTTCTATGACAAAGCAAAAGATTGAAAACTTCTCTTATCAAAGCCATGGAGAAAGTTTTAATATTCACAACCAAAAAGGATAGTGAGATTGGCTCATAAATTGCAGTGTTTTCTATCCTCCAATTTCTGCTCAAAATTGCTCACTATTCTTTATTTACATTTTTTTTCATTGAAATAGTAATGAAATTCATGGCAAAGAGTAAAAATATGATAAAGCACTAAACAGTGCAAAATTGAATACTGCAAAAGGCCAATATCTCACCTACGTCTACCCATTAGCACTCTGTCCCCTTCTCAGAAGTAACCACTGACATTGATTCAATTATGCATCTTCTCAGAAAAATGCAATGCTTATACAAGCAATATAAATATGTATATATGTATGTTTGCATGTATGTACATGGATCCTTTTTGCATAGTCATAGAAGCATAGTATACACAAGGACATATGCTCCCTTTTTCCAAATGTATAACTGTCATCATATCTAAAAATACATCTCCAAGATCATTTTTCAATGTATATGTAAATCTATTGCCTCTGTCTTTTTAATACCTGCATATTTCTTCAATGCATTCCCTTATTAAATCAACCTGTTACTGCTGGAATTTATTTTTGCAGTATTTTATTATCAAAGACAATGCATATATGCATTGTTACATACATGTCTGCAAATACATTCTAACAAATATGATTCCCAGTTAAGTGTGTGTGTGTTTGAATTTTCAAATTTCTGCATTACTTTCCCAGAGTTCTCAGCTATTTCCACACTTAACAGTGTTTGAAATGGCTTCTTTCCTCATACTCTTACCTACAAAATATTATCACATATTTTTGTTGTGTGCCAATGTGGAAAGTGAAAACTGGCATCTCATTATTTGTTTAATTTGCATTTAATTGTGCACAAGATTATGTTTTCATATGTTTAAAAGCCATTTATCTTTGAACGTGTTTATTATAGTGAACTGCATCTTCATGCTGCGCCTGTTTTCCTCTTGCATTTAAAAAAAAATTTTTTAACATCTATTCATTTTTGAGAGTGAGAGAAGACAGAGTATGAACGGGGGAGGGTCAGAGAGAGGGAGACACAGAATCCGAAGCAGGCTCCAGGCTCTGAGCTGTCAGCACAGAGCCCGATGCAGGGCTTGAACTCAGGGACAGCGAGATCATGACCTGAGCAGAAGTCAGATGCTTTAAACGAGTGAGCCACCCAGGCATCCCCTCTTGCATTTTGATCACTTCTTTTATTGATTTCTATTGATTTATAAAAGCTCTTTTATAATAAGGAAACTAGAATTTTGTCCATAATTTGGGCTACATACATCTTTCCCTGTTTATCTTTTGGTGTGGGTTACAATTTGCCCTGTAGAAAATTTTAAATTATAAGACTCAAATTTATCATCAATCTTTTTCTTTATTGCTTCTGGCTGCTTGTATCTTATTTTAAAACCTTCACTCTACTCCGTGTTTATTTAAAAAGCTATGCTGATGGCTACTCCTGACAACAGACCAGATATATTTCTTTCTATTCTAATTTTTTTCATACAGAATTTATTTTATTGACACAAATAGAAGTCCAGTGTTATTTTATTTTTTTCCAAACATCTAGAAAATTGTTCTGAGATTTTTATTTGAAACACTGTATTTTCTATTTTTCCCTCATAATCCTGAACATTCTTATTAATTTTGTTAATAAGTTTGATTTTTTATTTCCTCATCTTTAAATGAGTATAATTTTAAGATAATTTTGATGATTAAATTTCATGTATATATAAGGCCTTTCAACAGTGATTAGCTCATAGTAAACACTCATTATGTGTTAGCTATTATCTTTTTACTTATTGACTAATTTACAATATTTTTATAACTTCACACCTTACTGGATTTAAAATGTATTAATTTCAATAACTTTAAACAATAATGTATTTAGTAATATTTAGATTATTTTAGCTTTCTCATGAATAGACTCATGAATAGAATCGAAAAAATGATTACATTGCATCTTTTAAAATATTTTAACTCATTTTTAGATTTCATGATGTTGCATTGACATACTTGCAGAGAAATTTTAAGCAAAACATGGCATATCTTTTTTCAGTTCCTGACCTAATAGAAGTAGCTATCTATTGTTTTTAACTAGCTATGCACTTTTGATATACCTTTTTAGGCACTGACATTAGTATTGCATAAGCTATCAATTACTTATGTGACTTTTCTCTTTTTTTTTAAGTTTATTTATTTGAGAGACAGAAAGTGTGTATGTGAGCAGGGGAGGGGCAGAAAGAAAGAGAGACAGAGAGTGAGAGAGAGAGAGAGACAGAGAGAGAGAGAGAGAGAGAGAGAGAGAGAGAATCTCAAGCAGGCTCTGTGCCATTAGCACAGAGCCCTACACGAGGCTCAATCTCAAGGACTGCAAAATCATGACCTGAGCCAAAATCAACAGTTGGACACAATCGACTGAACCACCCAGGAACCCCTCTTTTTAATTTAGACTTTTTGATATTGAAATATCTTTCAATATCTAGGATAATTCTTCCTTGTTAATTCTTTTAATTTACTGTGGAATATTGTTTACTAATTTGCTATTTAGAACTTTTTCATAAGTATGATTAAATTATTTTGGTTTCTTCATTGTAGGCTACATCATATGTTTGCATGTTTTGGGATATATACTACATAGTGTTAAACTTGGTTTATATAAAAGTTTTAAAAGTGTTTCTTATTTTTATATATTCTGGAGCTTTAAATATAATTGGATTTATCTGTTCCTTGAATGTATGACATAAATCCATTGTGAAGATTTCTATTTCTAGTTTTTTTTTTTGTTTGTTTATTTTGTAGGATTTGGGGCCATATGTTCTTGTGGTGGAGAGGTAGACACAAAGGGGAGTTTTATCAGATTTTTTCTCCATAGTCATAATAACTACTTTGTAAAAAGTAGTTATTTAGCTTTTCAGCTAATTTCAAATTTAGTTTTTCAGGTTTTTTGGAATGGAATTAAATACAGAATTATCTTAGAATTCATTCAATTTCCTTTGTATTTGTAGGTATTTGCCAATTTCATTCCAAACTTGAATGTTTGTCTTTTTAAAATATTTTTTGCTAATGATTAGATGGATAGTAATATGCTTTATTGCTGTAATATTTTTTCAGAGATTTCCCTTGAAATAATCAATGAGTTCTAACATTTGCCTTTTCTCTAATCTATTAATTTTTTTTGACATTTACTGTATCAACTCCTTCTCTTTGTCCTTAAGTTGATATTTATATTCTTTTTCTCATTTAATACTAGACAATTCCCTTTATGTAGAGTCAACTAATGGTAGATGTTAATCACACCTACAAAATGCCTTTACAGTAACCCTTAGATTAAGATTGGATTAAATAACTAGGTAGTATCACCTAGCCAAGCTAATGCATAAAATTAACCATCATAGTGATGAAACTCACCTAAACATGGAAGGCCATTTTTATCACAAATGTGTCTTGTCCATTCCTACCAGTTTCCCTCAGTGGAAACTTCCATCCTCTCACCCACTGCTCCCTGGATTCTAATTATCTCTCTGTCTCTCAGCATACGGAGGTGGGGAGATAATTTAGGGTAGTGAGCTTTACCAAAACAAGGTTCCCATCACAGCTAAACTAAAACACCGCATCAAAATTTACTTGGCTTTTTGCTGGCACACAGTTGATGGTCTTTCACCTTTTAGATACTAAAAGTAGCAATATCCTAAGCAAATTATGAGGGGAAAAACAATAGTAAAACTATCATGTTGTCCGTATTTCATCCCACTTAGCCGTGTTGCTTAACTTTCTTCTAAATAGGCTATGATGTCTCCAATTCACAATTCCATTGTGTTTACTCAGGATTTTTCAGTTTTTTACATTAATTCCTTAGAGTCTTCAATTTCCTAATTATCTTTGGCATCTTCAGAGTTGAGTGGCTTGAGTTAGATTGAACAATATATTTAATTTTTTAAAATGTTTAGTAGTGTTTGTTTACAGACAATTATTGTAATAAAGAGAATTTCTTTTTAAATCAGATAATAAACAAAAACTTGAAATAATATCTTGAAAATTTTTATTCATGATTAAGGGAATTTAATTTTTCAGTCATTGCTATTATCACATTTTTGTTGTTGCTGTTGATCTGACATATCTAAGGCACACAATACACCACCAGTAGCATGGCTCAAAAACAATGATTCTCACTGATTAATATGAAAAGTTAGACATATTAGGATCTAGTGAATGAATCCTTCAGGTGATTCTGATAGGCTT
Source organism: Herpailurus yagouaroundi (assembly GCF_014898765.1). Taxonomy (NCBI): domain Eukaryota; kingdom Metazoa; phylum Chordata; class Mammalia; order Carnivora; family Felidae; genus Herpailurus; species Herpailurus yagouaroundi. Next base: position 49,029,895 of record NW_024412405.1, on the reverse strand, counting down.
CCCTGAGATCACAGGCCAATCTTTCCTCAATTTGTTAATCACTTCTCCAAAATGGGAGACAGACCAAAACATTTAATTGTAAACTTACATAATAAGGAGAAAGAACTTCTCGCTACCTTTTCAGACCTGAATTTTAACAACACAACATATTTTTGGTATATATCATATTAGCATATTATAAATGGTGTACTTTAATATCTTTGGTATAATATAGATCACAACTTTCCATATATTCTGCTGCATCTCTCTTTGGATATCTCTCAACAAATAGATTCATTCTGAGGGATACCTAGGAAATCATATAAATGTTGTAGAATTGGCTGTGTTTCCTCCACTTTTAACTCAGGAAGTATAATGTTTGAATGGACCGTTAGAATTCCTCTAGTCTACTGGCTATGGCTAAGGCAGAATGACATTTCAACAGTTACGTCCCAATTTTTGTAATTTTTCATGTCATCACTCTGTTCATTTTACTCTAATAGGTACTTACATTTCACTTCTTACCATCTTTTCTACCCACTCAATTATTTACCAATGATGCTAAGCATAATTTAAAACAGATGAACCAGCAGTATATTTTTGTTTTGCTCTGCTAGACTCTGTCTTCCAGTGCATTTCCTTTGATCCAATTTTTGGACAAATGAAAATTCCTATATGTAACAGTCTATCCTTGGTTTAACTGACTTGGTTTAAAGTCAGCCAAAAGAATAAAGATAATGCAATAACAATGAATAACACACGATAGCACTGTATGAGGATAACTTTTTTGTAAGTCAACATTTTTTTTCCTTTGAAAGAAAACGGTATTATAATTTCTATGATCCATAATAATAATAATTACTATTTTCCTGGCACCTTGATTTAATTATCCATTCCCAATTCTTCACTATTATAATGGGTTTTATCAGCAAAGGAGCCTTGGCAAAATCATGTTAACTATTTATCAGAATTTTAAGTGAAAGAATCTGAAGAGGAAAATACAGATATGTAATTGGAAGAAATCTTCAATTTTCCAGGCAGTACTTCCATGATTTAGAATGACTCATTTGTATTTATGCTCCATCACTAATGAGAGTGGAGAGCAGATTGATGAAGTGGACACTTCTAGGACTGATGCTACTAACACCAACGACAGCAACAAAAACTAATATTGTATGGTTGCTCTACTGGACTCTTTGCTTTCAGTTAGCTATATGCTATCTTATTTAATAAGGCCTCTGTATGATATATGAGAAGATGTCACTGCCTGCATGTTATGGACAAACTACTCGCATCATGTTGAACAACTTGTCCAAGTTTGTGCAGTTAATATATGACAAATCTGGGATTTGAACCCAGGTCTCTTAAAGAATAGAGGTTCTCCCACAATTCTAAACGTCTTCCAATTGTCATGTTTTCTTCCAATATTTCAGATATTATTCACCTTACTTTCAAATGCCTATTTCATACAGTGCATTTATAGTACCATTCAGGAAAACATTATAATAATGATGTTCTCCTTATAATCCAGAGGCAGAGACAGAATATGTCAGCATCTATAGACCTTGCTTTTGAATAAGAAATATTGGGGGAAAACCACCTGACACTAGAAATTTGACTAAATACCGATTTGACTTATTATCTGGTCTCTCCCACTCCCACTGTTAACAAACAGAGTGGTGGACTTGTCTGCTTTTGTAATATATGACCATGAACAACTCCTTCCAGTACTGACACCTTCATTGGATGAAATAATGTGAAAAGACCTCACAACCTCATAGTGGAAACGAGAGAGTAATAGTTTGGACAGTAGAATTCTTGCTTCATTACTCAAAACTCCAACTGAACTACCTATTTTTATGCTCTAATACATATATTACCCATTAGATTGCCTGTAATTAATTTAAAAATTTTTAACACAGACAATTTGATATTAACATGTAAGTATATATGTACATTACATATCTCAGGGGAGGTTAGTTTTTTTTTTTTTTTTGAAGTACTCTAATGTGGAATCAACACTCAAGGGGTAGTTAACATTTGAAAAACATTCATCAGGCAACCACACTCTAGAAATCACCACTACAATTGCTTCAACTGACCCTAACTATATCTTCATGAGGAGCTCATTAATTAGCATAAAAATGCTAGAAATAGCTTTTCATCAATAAAATGAGCAGCATTCAAATTTGTAAATTAACTAGACATATTTTATAGACATTGCTACAACTGGATGATTGTTGTTTAAGAATCTGGTGAGCAAGGCCAACCAACAATCTTTAGATTAGCACTCTGGGTCCTACTCTAAAACTTTAGTTCAGTCCCATGTTCTGCCAAATTAAAGTAGGTTATGTCCCTTGGTTCTCAATAAGTAGATGGCTAGTGTTACAGCTAGCATATCATTATATCTGCTTCCAATGAACTTTTGTGCAAAGTACATACGTTGAAGAACCTAAAAGAAAGTTTTCTTGGACTTCATCAATTTTACAAAACAGGGTTGTATGCCTGTTTTGTGCTTAAGTGGCAGAAGGTGTTTTGTAGGTGTGAGCCAACTTAACATGAGACTTTCATTTGGTAGGGAATTTGTTTCGGCATTCCTAGATCTCTCACCCATCCTTAATCATAAGAGCTAATTACTGACAGCTATTTAAAAAATAAAATAAAATAAAACTGTCATAAATCAGCTTAAAATCCCACCTACCATATCCTGATAACATTCAGTTTGTTTTTTCTTAAGTTATAATAGGGCCTGTTGTTTATTATTAGACCTTGCCTAATACAAGTCCTTATTGTAAGATGATGTGCACAGAGATTCTTTTTTTTTTTAAGTTAATTTATTTATTTTTGAGAAGGAGACAGAGAGAATGAGCAGGGGAGAGGCAGAAAGAGAGGAAAGAGATAATCCCAAGCAGGTTCCGCACCAACAGCATGGAGCCTGATGTGAGGCTCGCACTCACAAACCATGAGATCATGACCTGAGCCAAAACCAAGAGTTAGATGCTTAACAGACTGAGCCATCTAGGTGCCCCTAGAGATTCTTAGTCTACTGCAGTATCTTTGTTATTGTTCCTTGAAAGTACATGGCCTTTATTTTATTGCCATCCTCATTCTCTCACACTTGTGTAGCAGGTTCTCAGGTTCATAGCACATCACAGTTCTCACAGAGAATTCTAAAATATCATGGAAATAGTGTCTTATCCATTCCACTCAGTTGGGGGCCTGTTTCAGTTTTTCAGGTAGCTAGTATTCACTTAGAAATGTTCAGGCTTGGGGCGCCTGGGTGGCGCAGTCGGTTGGGCGTCCGACTTCGGCCAGGTCACGATCTCGCGGTCCGTGAGTTCGAGCCCCACGTCAGGCTCTGGGCTGATGGCTCAGAGCCTGGAACCTGTTTCTGGTTCTGTGTCTTCCTCTCTCTCTGCCCCTCCCCTGTTCATGCTCTGTCTCTCTGTCCCAAAAATAAATAAACGTTGAAAAAAAAAAATTAAAAAAAAATAAATAAAAAAAAAGAAATGTTCAGGCTTTCAGGCCCAAGGGTTGGTGAGTGGAGTCTGAAAATATTTGCTGGAATATCGAGCTTTCCAAATAAAAGACTTTTGAAATGTCAAATTCTTTAGGTAACATCATGCTCATAATCTCAAAGAGCATGTCATGGTCGTTTTTGCCTCTTTTCTCTCTTATGAGTTCTTTTTATCTCTGTTCTCTCCAGCTATGATTCATCAAAGGAAAATCACTCCCTCTTCTCCATCTATAATTCTTGATTGAAACTTGAATTTCCACTAATTCTTTTGATGTAACTTGGTTATAGATGGAAACACCTTCATTTACATGGAAAATGTGAAGGTCATTATCATGAACCAGGAAAGGGTATGTTTTCACAGCTTGTACAAAATCTGTGACTCAGCAAAAAGGGCCTAGTATAAATTAATATACTCGATTATTTTATAAGAAAATATATTCATACAATTTCCTTCTGTTCAATACTTAATTAACATATTATATAGTTGGTTAACATATCTCCTAATTAGATTATATATACTTTCTGGGGATATTCAATGTGTTTACTTCTCTAATCAATATACTTTAACTATTACTTAAAGCTTCAATTTTTTAACACTTCCCAGAGGTATAATGTATATGTATAAAATATTTTCTGCAGTCCAGATCATACAGTCACTTATACTTGAGTATATAGGGAAATACACCAAAGTCAATAAATGGTATCATCAAGAGTATGACCAATAGGCAATGGGTCACACCAGAAAAAAAAAAAAAAATAGTAGGTTTAGTGAACAGGTTTCATTTCTATCTCCAACAATTACTAACTAGGTGTAGTTGAGCATCTGACCATTGAGGGGTTTTGTGGGAAAAACACACGTATTTTCTTTAAAGAAAAACAATGAAAAAACAACTAACTCTGTGTAGAATGTGGTGAATATACCTTTTGTAGAATGTAGTGAATAAATGTACCTTACCCTCCTGCATTATTGGGGCTTATTCTTTGAAAGACATAACAATTTAAAAACATGCTTCACTAGGAAAGACTTTTCTAAATAAATGTAACATCTAAAACAAAATTCTGGTTTGTTGATGGTCATGAATAATACAACCAATTGGGTAACTGGATGACAAAATAGGATTATCAAATATATCATATTCACAGTATGAAAACCCTTGGTGTGAATATAGTAAAAAGAAGCACATTTTTAAACAGAAACAAACAAACAGCAAAAACCTGGTTACTTAGAGGAAAGAATTACCTAGAAATGAGTAACAGCTGACAATGCAAAATATTAACAATTAAAAAAAACAACAAAAGCACAAAAGCTAAAACATGAACGATGTCTGATGGGTATGATTAATTTTAGGGAAAATTCACCTCAGACTTGGGTTAAAAATTTTCACTACTTAACAGGGACCACGAATGCTCCTTTTCACTGTATATCTAGTAATCTATTACAAGTGCTGCATAATATAGAGATAAGATTTTTCAAATGTTGAGTCATTCAGCCCTCAGTGTTACATTAGGTTAATGCATATGACTTTTTGAGGATATTCAAGATGTTTTTGTGTAGAAGTGGGAACAATAATGAAGAAATATCAGTAGCTCTCCTGCCTCTAAAATATGTTGCAAAGGCCTATAGTATTTTTGCAGTACATGCATACTGAAAATGTTAAATACAGAGAGAAAGGTCTACAATTTTTTTCTTGGACTTCTCAGTGTGAGGGTTGACAGAGAAAGTTCACACAGCCTGAATAAATTTTAGGCAGGGTTCTATCTGATTCTAGCCCTCTACCTACTTCCATCTCACTTTTCTTGGTGTGTTCACTTTAGAACACTTGTAAATTTTTTCTTTGCCCCTTGGAGATGTAAATTTTTAAAACAGTCTCATGTCAACTTTACTACTCCGAATGTCTTTCTCAGAGACCTAGGAGCTATGTTTAAAGATGTAAACATCAACTAAGGTATAACTCCTATCTCCGTTTCTGTGGGACGGTAGGAGCCTTCCTTTGGAGGACATCTTGCTCCAAGTTGAAAAACCACCTCATGCTGTGAAGATATAAGAAAGTTTACTTTTCCTCTGGGTGAGGTCAGTTAGCCAACACAGATGGCCAACATTGCACCCTCTCTCCACTGCTTGACAGCCCACCTGTCTTTCATTTCAGAGGCTCTGACTTGAGCCTGAGCTCTGGCTTTTTCACTATAGCAATAGCATTGAACAAGTCTTTCTTGCCAGTTTAACGATGTTTAATGCAATTTTTGCTTTGACAAGTGTTAGTGCTAAAAACAAAAATAAAGCAACAGAAGGAGACAGAGAAAATATGTACTATTTTTTATAGAGTAGTCAAATAAGTCCTCTCTGATAAAAGAACATCTGAACAGAAACTTGAAGGAAAAAGGGATATGAATATATGGATTATAAAGTATTTCGAGGTATGAACATTTCAGACAAAAGAAATAGCAAGTGTGAAATTCCTGATGTGTCTAGCTACTTAGATAGTCTGAGGAACATCAAGGAGGTATTTGTTCCCCGTGGAAAACATCATTATGCATGAGGTCTTTTAAAAGCCAATTTTCTTCTTGCTTTGATGAGAAAACTGAAACCCAGAATAGTTTGATGACTTCTGTAAATAAACAAAGTAGAATATTCTATTATGAAAGCAATTCAATAGTCAATCAATGTGATTTGTTTTGCTGAGTTGTGTTTTTCTTTAATGAAAGATGCTAAGGAATTATCAATTGGCAACACTCTGATCTGTTCACACCAGAAAATGTAATCATTTATAAGAAATGGCAAAATTTATGAAAATTCTTCAGTCGTGAACTATAATATAAAAATATCTTTAGTAATGAAAAACTGAAAATAAGTAAACTTGAGTTGTGCATTCTATACATTTTGAAAATGAAGCCTCAATTATTGACCAAGGTATGTTAGCAGAAAATTGGTTCATAAAGTGTCTCCTTGAAAACATCCATTACTATTGATTATGAAGTAGAAGTAAAATAAAGGAGAAATCTAAACAGTAATAAAAGACCACATACTTTAAATATAGAATTGATAGAAAGTAGAATAGAACTCTGGCTCTTACACTTGTCAGGTAAGGAACTCTGGGGAACTTATTTAAATTCCTTAAACTATAATTTCATCATTTGTAAAATGGGGATATTGCTATATACCTCACAGGGCTGTTTTAGGATTAAACAAAATGTATGCAAACTACTTAGTACAGCACATGTTAAAAAAATGTCAGCAATTATGGATAAAATTGGAAGGGGGGGGCTCATGAGCAAATGGCTAAGAAAGAATTCTTGAGATGTGTCTGGTGCAAAAAGGTGATTTCACTGAAGTACAGGGACCGGACTCGTGGGGAGAAAAGATCTGACCCGTGGTTGTGAGGAGCAGCTGATGATATACTTTTAGGTTTGAGGGGGGGATAAGAGATAAAGTTAGTTTCCAAGGAATTTCTGGATACTGAAAGCAGGGTCTCATAGGACCCTAAAGGTTTAGCTATTGTCAAGATAAGGTTGCTTTTAGTTTTTTTAAGGGATTATAAACATGAAGTCTTGAAGGCAGCCATAAACGTGTTGGGGAGGGCTACACGCTGTGGGTCTCTGACATCCATCAGTGGGCCACAGGCTGTAAGGGAATTTAATTTAAACTACATTTTTCTTGACTTTGTTCCCCTCATCAATTATCATCATTAGTATTTTTATATTGTTACTAAATGGACTGCAAAGCTACTGGATTTATGTTTTGGTAAGTTTTTAATGTTGAAAGTTTAAAGAACGATTCAAAGATAGAGAGAATATTATAATAAACAACTTTGTGGTTTTATATCCAACCCCCTAACTTTTCTCTCCCCAGGATTAGATTATTAGAAAATAAATTTCAGCCATCCTATCATTTAATCCACAAAAATATCAGAAATGTCTCTAAAATATGTCTTTAAAAATAACACATTCTAAATACCATCCTCACGGCTGAAACACTGTAACAATAATTCCTTAGTGTTGTCAAATGTGTAGTCAATGTTCAAATTTCTGATTGCCTCAATTTTTTTTTTCAATTTGTTCATTCTGTTTCAGAATCGGGTGTAAATAATATTCATACATTGAAACTGGCTAATAGATCTCTTAAAAATGTTTTCATCTATAATCTCTTCCTTCCTGCCCTTCTCTTTCCCTCTCCCTCACCGTCTTAGTTTAAGAATTTAGGTCATTTTAAATGACTAAGCGTCTGACTTCAGCCCAGGTCATGGTCTCAGGGCTTGTGGATTGGAGACCCATCTCAGGCTCTGTGCTGACAGCTCAGAGCCTGGAGCCTCCTTCTGATTTTCTGTGTCTCCCTCTCTCTGTCCCTCCCCTGCTCACTCTCTGTCTCTCTCTCAAATATAAGTGAACATTAAAAAAAATTAATGAAAAAAAAAAAAAAACCCTGAGACTAAATAATGCTAACATTCTACCCATTGCAACTGCAGGCAGGATGTCTCCTGGTAAAGGAAGTGAGTAATTAATTGGTCAGTAGCCTTTTGATTGAGATGGGAGAGGAGGTGAATGACTTCTAGTTTAATAGATGAGAATCACTCAAGAGAGGGGGCGTGGTCCTGACAAGGCAGTTTGGAGCCAGTGGAATCAGTCAGTCAGACTTAGCAGTAAAATCAATAAAGGCAAATTGTTTGCAGCTGCTCACAGAGTTCTTCTTGATAAACAAGATTTTGCCATTAAAGATTACAGAATAAGAGAGCGCTACAAAATAGTCTACAGTTCTCACCAGATAATCCCAAATGAGGTAATCATTTCACTCGCACCCTTTGATCCTATCATGTTAAACCTTTAAAAAGAATTTCCTGGTATATAGCAGTGATTGAAGTCATTTTCCAAAACTTCTAACATATATTGCACAGTATTTTTCTCCCTCTCCCTCTCCCTCTCTCTCCCTCCCACCCTTTCTCTCCCTCTCCCTTTCTCGAATAGAGCAATAGAAATAAAATGAATATGGAAGGAACAATAATGTTCATGTACAGATGTTAACTGAAAGAACTGTAAAAAGTAAATATTCCAATCTGTGGGAAAGTAATTGTACAAACACATCCTTTCCAGAAAATCATACTGGGAGAATTCAGCCAATTAAAAAAAGATGTGATTAAATTTAGCCAGAATACTAATAATTCCAGGAAGAAGGCAGAAGTGTGCAGACTGTGTAAATTGAATGGGAATTTCTAACAATTAATATGCACAGGTAAACCTGAGTTCCTGACACCTACGTGAACTAATGATCCTTAGGTATAAAGTTGTAAAGAAATTAAAAGTATTGCAAAATCTGAAGGTTCAGCATTATGAAGAGTAGTGACAAAAGCTAAAAAGACAAAGACCCACGGAGGGCACAAGAGTGTGCCTTGGCTAAATATACCACAGAAAGATTAGAAAACATCCGGCTCTGACCAGGACTACTCTGTGTACTTGGAGAAATAATTTGATTTCTCAGAACCTCCATTTCTTCTGTAGGGAAGTGGAAATTAAAAAATATCTACCTGGAAGGGGTGTTGTAAATAGTAAATGATAAAATGTATGCAACCGATCTATCATAATGCTCGTCACTTGGTGATATTTACAAAAGAATGACAAATATTCTTCACATACAGTGTTAGACTCTCCAGATTGTAGGACACTTAAAACTCAGCTGCTATAATCACAATGCCTGAAATTTGAAAATGGAAGCCATCATTAATATTATTATCCTTATTATTTTTAAACCTCTCCGACTTCTCTGCCAAGGATTCATTCAGTTGATAATTATATGCTTCTAATGATGGAGAGTCCATTTCCTCTTGGGTTTCACAAAAGTACTTTCAAATACACATAGTCACTTCTTGTGAAATTAGAGTTTTGCTTCTGTTTCAGTCTGAGTTAGGAACTGCTCTTGCTTTCCAGCTAAGCATATTAAATTAGAATACAATTCACTGCTGTTTGCTAGATTAGACCATATTTTTTTTTGTTGAAGAAAGTGAAAGAAGCACATTTTAAAACCACACCAGCACAGTGGCCAATGTCTTCCCTCAAAGTTTGCTATTGGTGATGGTGATGATAATGAATCTATTTCTGATCTTTGTGCTTACAGCAATCATTTTGAAGCTATTTCAAAGTTTTGTATTAAATTCTTCTCCTGTTGTGTCTTCAAAATATACAGCTGGCCTCCATTATCTCAGCCATGCCTCTGTGGCCTGTTTGTTTCGTATTATTGCTCATTTGTTTCTTTCTCTGCCTACTCATCTGTTTCCTGGCTGTGACTTTCAGCTTCCTCATTTGTCTAACTAAGTGTTGTCCTTGGCTGTTTCCTTTTTGTCATTCCTACTGTTTCTTGCTTTCTGGTCACTTTGTTTGATGGCATCTATGCAACACTTTGCGCTCATTAATATCTTCCATGAGTTGCTTAATAATAGAAAAACCCTGTTGAGTCTCCGCACAGTTAAGAAAGAAACCCATCCAGCTTTTGATAAAAGTCTAGACATAGATTACTCTTAAGTTGGGAAATTGTCAGAAGTTAATGACAGGGAAATAAAGGCAGATGCAACTACTCAAGAATTTCTTTGGGGTGTGTGTGTGTGTGTGTGTGTGTGTGTGTGAGAGAGAGAGAGAGAGAGAGAGAGAGAGAGAGAGAGAAATCTAACTTGTTTACTGGTTCAGTAAAGAAAAAGTATGTATATTGCCAAAATATTGTTATAAGAAATGAATCATCTGACTATAACTAAGGCTGAAAAGTATTCTGTTAAAATATGCCCATGATGATTACTATTAGAGATAACTTTTAAATAAGTTTATTATGCAAAGCCTTGTGTTAGTTTAATACAACAGTAAAAGTTAATTAGTTTAAATAAGTTTATTATGCAAAGCCTTGTATATAAAATATACAAAAATTATTGTATATTTTATGTGTGCATAATGCATTTCAGATCAAATATCTCATATTATTTTACAAGACATGTAAATACTTTTACCACCTCAGTGATAAGAATGTCCTAAAATAGACATTTATATTTATCCAATGTTTAATTCTCAGGAAAAGGGTTAAAAATTATACTTCAATGTGACATTGTTCAAGATGACCAACTTGGACTTCAAAGTCCATTTTAGCCTCTGACCTGCAGACAACATATTCCCTCTTTGTGTGCCTAAAGCTGCTGTTAGCTTTTTTATTTCTAGAGTTTTCTGTGAGAGAGGCTATTGAAAATTAAGTGCTCACATACTATGGAGTTTCCGCATTACTTATAACTTGTGGAGTAAAAAGCTATAAAGATCATTTACAGTTCAGTCAAGGTTTCTGTTAATGCACTAGCTGTTAGGTGCATGAAGAACATGTCAGCTAATATTAAGAATGACATAAAGAGCGTGTTCTCCCAAAACTTGAAGTCAGAGCACAAAGAATTCTTTCATATGGAAATTAAACTGCACAATGGGAATCCTGGTAGGAGGCCAGGGATTTTACTTCGCCCACCACTTCCCTGGGGTGAACTAAAGTTTGAAAGGAGTTCTAGGTTCACTCTGGTTTTCTTCCTCCTAAAATGGTAGCTATTCTTTAAGTCTTGAAATGTTTTCCTTGTTCAGACTCTGTTTCTTACAATTCCTATCTTGAAAGTATGCCTGGTTACTTTGAAAATCCAAATTAGTTCTTTCTATTTCTCTTTCTCCTTTTATTCTTTAACTTTTTACTTTTATATTTCACTTTGTTTTCCCCACTGTTTTAGGTAACAGTAAAACACAGACTGTTTACGCAACTCAAATGATAAGAATATTTACAAACTGTTTTGTTTTTACAAAAGTGAAAATGGCTTCAACAGATCTTCCTTATTCTGAAATGCACAAACACACACAGATATACACCACAGACTTCATGGGCCCTGGTATCTGGACAAGTGAACTTCATCCTAAGGATACTACTTACATTACAACTGGGACTGGTTGCTTAGGAACCACCTCTCTATCCTAGACCCTAGGAGTGTTTGTCCTACTAACAGTGATTGAGGCTTATTAGCTCCATTAATTCTAATCTCTAGAGTTTGTACGGGGACGGTGGGGGAAACTTTCTAAACCTTGGTCTGTCATCAGCAAAGATCACATAGAGTATGTACTGGATGCTGATTTTATAGAATTTGCTACAAATCGGCTAAGCAGTTCAGTACAATGTTTACAGAGAGGTCTTTCTGTCTTAATTGGGCATAGATTGTTTTTTGTTGTTATTATCATCCCAGCTGAGTGTGGAGGAAAAGAGACACCATTAAAAACAAATCCCATTTATATGCCTTCCAAGGGTAATCAAATTAGGTAGGCAAGTTTCATACAATAGATGGGGAAAAGACAATGGACTGTACAGAATGCCTGGCCTGTTGGTATCTCCTCCTCTCTCTTTCACATCTCTGTGTTATACCATTTCACCTAAAAGAAGCCAGGTCTGGGAAACTGGCTTTTGCCTAGGGAGAGGTCCTGTTCAGGTTTACCTCATGCCAAGGTCTACATATAGAGAGTATCCTTCATTGAGAAACTAATGGACTCCCAGTTTCATAGACAAAAACATCAATATAAAACCTTACTGGAGACTCTCAGCAGCCCAGCATCTGTGAAGCCATGTAAATTATAGTGTTCTTCCAAGTTTTCAAAACTCTCTGGGAGCCAGTATGGAGGCAGTCTTCTCCAGCTTCAATCTGTTGAGTGTCATAGACAAATTTCCAAAGCTTCATGGACTTAACACAGGTTTGAGGACATTGGTCATCAGAAAACAGAGGTTTGAGGACATCTGTGCTGCTTATGGCAGTCTCAGAAGGAGAAAAGGAACTGTCCATGAGTACACCTGTATCAGGGTTCTTCAACTGGGGCCAATGGATTAGATTCAAGAATCTATGGGCTTATACCTCCCGAACTATTTGCAGAATTATATGATAGTGTGCATTTCTCTCCCAAAGAATATTTTTACAAATATGTATTTGCTATTCCCCAAAATAAATATTATTTTCAAATTCCACAAACCAATATCCGCACAGTCACATATGGAAAATAATGTATGAAAGCTATATGTGCACTTAGGAACATGGAATCATACAGAAGTTATTTCAGATAAATATTACATATTGTGTAAGATAGGTGTGTATGTTTTCATCTTATTTTCATATGGTGAATTTAGTAGATTGTAAATGAGTTTATAATGGCTAAAATCTATTTGGGATTCACATATAATCAACCATAATAATCTTATCTTAATTATTTCTAAAATATCATTTCTATAGACATAAAGAAATATGTAAAGAAATATCTATTTCTAAAGCAGACAAAGATATGTCTATGGAGAGTTTTAGTAATATGGACAAAAAGGATTCTCAATATCTCACAAAATGTGAATTTAATAATGTAGTATAGTTACTCTACTCTTTTCATCAGAAATAAAAATTTAAATATTACTGTGGACATTAATTTCTAGAGTGTGGGCTGTTCACTGAACTCTCCTCTAGCTAATGAGTATGAATCACCTACATGCATTGTTTCAGACTTTCTGTTGCACAGTCTTGAAATAAAATGCAAGAGAAATAGCCTGAGTCATAATGAGCATTGGCATCCACTCATGAGGCAGGATTTTCATCTCTCCCATAAAATATTGAGGCCACAGAACATGCATTAATCATAAAACAATTTTATATGCCTTTATTGGGTGTTTGTTCTAAAAGGTTATGGAAACAAAAATATTTACAGAAGTAATGTCTTCTCAATAAGCCACCTGAGAAAACTATGTTTAGAAAGTGAAATGATGAACAATATTAGATTTAAAAAGAAACCTAGGTTTAGAACTGCAGAGTAAAGATGTTGTGTCAGTTCATAGAGGCCAAGATATACATAAAGAGGTGCAAATATTTAGAATAAATCTAGAAACAGATGAGGCAACCAATTCCAGATAATAGTTAGTTAAACCACTTGTGAGTCAATGCCAGATAAATACAAGGTGATAGGTATTCATTTGGATATATTTAGAAGAGAAATAATTTTATGTTTTGATAACTCTTAAAATAACTTTGCTATTAAATATGTATTGACCAAAGGAACCAAGAGTACGTGGAGAAATGGCTGATTCTAGGGCTGGGATTGGAGACGATAAAACGATTCTGGAGCAACTATCACATTGAAATGTAAAGAAATGTTCAGAAAAAAAAAAAAGAATCAGGACATATCAAAGGGACAGAGGAGCCAATAAGAGGGAATTTTAGTGGCCAAAGCTGACACAATTTGATCAACAAAATCAATAATATAGTATTCATTTATAAATCAAGGTATAAAGTAAATGTCTTCAAATTCATTGATATAAATAAATAATAAATAAACAAATACATAAATAACTAAGGAACAACAGACAAGTTTTTCTAACAGAACAATTCCAAATAATATATGTGGGCATTCCTTCCTCAAGGAAATGTAGCTTAGACATCCCCCCATCCCCCTGCTTAAGTATTGGTAAGACTTAGTCACTCCCAAAGGGGAGGGGGAGGGGAAGGGGAAAATAGTGCCTTTGCCATGAAGAAATCTGACAGACACTACCTTAGCCAAGTGATCAAAGTTATATCATCAGTGATGTCATGTGGATGGCATGATATGGTGTGGTGAGATGAGAAGGGCACTTCATCTCTGATGTATGATTTCTAAACTCTGAAAACCCCAGTTGAATCACAAAACAAACATCAGACAAACCAAATGTGAGGAATATTCTACAAAATACTTGTCGAGTATTGTTCAAAAGTGTCAAGGTTATTAAAAAGAAAAAGAAAGGCTGAAAGCCACAGATCAGGGGAGCTAAAGAGTCATGATGGCAATATGGTGTCCTGTGTTGGATCATGGAAGTGAAAGAGGACATTAATGGGAAAACTGGTAAAATTTGAATAAATTTTGGAGGTTAGCTAACAGTAATATACCAATATTGGTTTCTTAGTTTTGACAAATGAAACTCGGTAATGGAAGATGATAATGTTAGAGAAAATTGAATCTGGGTGAATAGCGTACAGAAAATCTCTCTAAAGTCTTTGCAACTTTCCTGTAAATCTAATAGTTTTCCAAAATGAGGGCTTCTTTAAAAGAAATCCTTGTGGCCCCTCTGTTGAAATGAACACCAATTACAAATGCTGACTAATGAAATTTTTCTTTCTATTTACTATTTGTACTGATGAGAAATCTATTTATATTTACTTGTTTTCCTCCAGAGTTTCTCTCTGCTCCACCCTTAGTTTTCTTATAGTTAGATGTCACCCCAATATTATAGTCTAGGACATAGAGTTAGTATATATCTTTAACCTACCTTTATTTATTCAATGCTTAAATCATTGTGCTTAACGTTTAAAATGTGTGATGGTGAATATAGCATATGCTGTCCACAGCTTTATTAGTTTTATTTACTTAATCACATATCAAGATGTTATGAATGATTTAGCATGGAATTTAGATGTATATTATAATGTTATTAATTGGTAATGTGAACAAAATCAACATATGGCTAAAGAAATATTAACCATCAGCTAGCTGCACCTTAAATTAATATATAAGATGGGAAGAGAAGGCTAGGGAGTAACAAACAAATAAAAAAAATCAGTTCCTAAGCTTGTTCCCCATGCACACAGTGCTATATACAGTTTTCCCTTAGGTACTGAGGAAGCTATGCTGTGTATTTGGATCAGCAACACAAGGTGTGTGGTATAGCAAATGACCTTTTTTTCCAGTTTCTCTATGTATGAAAATTACTCTAAAGAAATGCTTGAAATGATGGGATTCTGAGCTTGTTTTGAGCCAAACCCTTTTGGTCTAGTTTCATTATATTCCAGGATTCATGGCATTGTCGTGAACATACAATTACAACTCCACATAAATAGATGCTGTAGACACACGAACTGCAGAATTGAATTCAATACCCAATTGCTAGACTCTCGCTCTGAAAAAAGAAGGACCTAAGAATGGGCACCAAGTTTCTATGTAAAGGAAGAATTTCGTGTTTATTTTCCCCAAATCATAGTCAAAATTCTTTTTCTATCCTCCCACCGATTTCTCTTTAGAGGAAAACAAAAACCAAAGATCAGCATGTATATTTTCTTTGTTGTCACATGCGTTCAAGCTTTTCTCATTTGCCAGATGAGTTCCTGACTAAAGGTTAGGAAACCAAGGAAGAACAGAGTACAAACCATTTCTTTTTTGAACCTATCCATACTCAGGGTATCATTAAAGCTTCCCATGTATATGAATAAAAATATTTTTATTATATATTATAGGGAATATTATATATATTTTATACATACCAACATATACACATGTATAATCAAAGAGGGACTAGAAGATACTTGAAAAAAATTACAATAAATTCTGCTTGTTATCTATCCAAAATATTTTCTAGTCAGCGCTCTCTACAGTCCTCTGTGGATTGCAATGAAATAAAATTCTGTTAAACTGCTATGACATTATTCCCCCTCCCCACCCCGTTCCTTCTGTTCTGATCATTTCACCTACCTACTTGCCTCATCTGAAGGGAATAAAAAGGATACCAAAGAAATCTGAAAGAGTCCTGAAGTAGAACTCCTCCACATGAGTTGTCATCTGTGCCACCTCCCCTTGCCAGAATAATCCTTCTCATCTCTCCACCTTTCATGCATGCTATTATGCTTCAAGGCAGAACTATCATTTCCGTCTGAAGTTCCTACTTGTCAAAAACAGTTACATACTTCTGTCTGTTCTCATTGTGTATCTACACAGCTCTATTTTAGTGCATACTATATACTTGTAAACACATGCCTATGTGCTTCTCTCTCCCACTGGAAAGTGAGTAGATTGACTTCATGACTCCATGTTATTAACCTCATTTTCCCACTGGAGCTTATAAAGTGCTCTATGTGATTATTAAGGGCTTTTGAGTAAATGACACTTACAATAGAAAATGCATGCATTCTTTCTTACTGGTCTCCACATGTAGAGAAAAATTGGTCATATATGGCAATTATGGATGTCAGGTATTTTTGCTACTTTCTATCTGAAGTACTCGGAAAGGATGTTTGCCTTCCAGAAAGTTTTCAGTTCAAGTGCCAATATCCTGCCATTTGGCTGAATATGGCATCTATACAAAGAAAATATTTACCTGTTGTGGAGTGAAAGTATGAAATAGTAAATGTATTTTTACTTGCATCATTTTCCCCCCAGCAACAACATATAAATGCACTTTTGTCATTTCCAAATATAGACATTTAGTACATAGTTTTTATTCAGGGTAACCCCACCTCTCCACTCCACAGCATTTAGAATTTAAATTGGGTACCTCGCAATTGAAAACTGTAGCTGCTTAAGACAGGTGAAAAAAGAATAGTCACATTCATGCCTCTGAGTGCACCAGAAGGTGAAAAGTTTATTGTTCCACCACATGCGGCATACTTTATTATTTCTAGAGTGAAATCTACAAACATAATGAAAGTGAATTGAATATCTAAAGGCGGATATGTACCTTGAGGGCACTTCACAAATTCACACACACGGAGAGAACAAAGAGAAAGCATATAGAGAAAAGGCAGAAAAATATATATAACCTAAATTGGAAACTACTGAGAAGAATAAGAAATAATAAGATCAAGAATTGATAGAATAATGAACTGGGAATTCCTTCTCTACTCTGTACCCAGAGTAAAGGATTTGTTATGCATATTTCCCGGCTGAACAAAGTGGCTTGAGTTTTCTTATACCACCAGAAGCATTATACAGTTATCACTTTTATAAGTAATACACATGTAGAAAATATATCTCAATCAATGTTGAAATAATCGGTATCAATTGTAGAAGTGCAATTTGACACTGAGCTTCATTTTCTTAACCATTTCATATTTTTACCTGAAAGAAGCAGATAGTTTTGAATCTTCTACTTTTATTTTCTATGTTGAAATTACTTTAATCCATGTAGAAATCCTCTACTCTCTTTAAATACAGGAGAACTTTTTGATGAAGTAGAAAATAAGTAACATAGTTAAAATCTATGTTTGTGCAGCGAGTGTGATCAACCCATTTTAGAAGAGCATACATAGGTGCAAAAGAAAAGATGTTTGACTAGCTACTAACAAATGGTCAGTTAGCTCAATTTTGAACACACATTATTAGTTAATACTTGTGCGAAGGTTTATCTACCAGGTCAGCTTATAAATCAATTTGAGTCTAGATATTTTCTAGGTATTTCTATATTATTTTTAATTTCCAAACTGATTTATCACCTATAAAATTTTTGAATCCCTTATGGTTCCCACTGACTTTATATTAAGATCCAACAGATGGAAGCACAGCAGTGGCGTGTATAATGAGACAATAGGACAATGTCATGATCGAGTTCTATTTTCAGAGAGAAAACGGTCTATTGATGTGATGTTCTCAAAAGCCTGAAGAAAATGTGTCATGATTCTTCTACTGACATTTGAAATATTGGTATTATATTAACTAGGATACATTTTCCAAGAAAGTCCATCATATTACCTATTATTGTTCATATGAGATCTTTAAAGAGAGTATTCCCAAAATATCAATGAATTGTCATTCACTACACTACAATTTCTATGCACATGACGGTGGCCAAAAACTAATTCAGAAAGGCAGAGTTGGTGAATAACCAAAGATAAATATCTTTTAACTTGGTGGGAGAATTATGCATGAAGATGATTATGTGCAAAATATAAGAAGAAATGGCCAATTAAGAATATAATAGGAGGGGCGCCTGGGTGGCTCAGTCGGTTAAGTGGCCGACTTCGGCTCAGGTCATGATCTCACGGTCCGTGAGTTCGAGCCCCGCGTCGGGCTCTGTGCGGACAGCTCAGAGCCTGGAGCCTGTTTCATATTCTGTGTCTCCCACTCTCTGACCCTCCCTGTTCATGCTCGTTCTCTCTCTGTCTCAAAATAAATAAACGTTAAAAGAATATAATAGGAAAAGAGATAGTGTAAATTTCCAATGGTGGGGAAGTGAATAATAGTGATATAATAGAATTATGGTGCCAACCATTAAAAACATTACATCTTCTTTC
Source organism: Herpailurus yagouaroundi (assembly GCF_014898765.1). NCBI lineage: Eukaryota > Metazoa > Chordata > Mammalia > Carnivora > Felidae > Herpailurus > Herpailurus yagouaroundi. Next base: position 49,011,364 of record NW_024412405.1, on the reverse strand, counting down.
CAGAAAGTTGAAAGTCAATAGTGACAGATTTAACTAAATATCATCAGAAAACAGTGGGAAAATTATGTAAAATGTCTTCTTAATTAAATCCAAGTGCATAAAGTTGGCTTTATGCAAATTTGTAAACTAGAGTCCTTTTTACAACTTTCTGCAATTCTACACTTATTCCAATATTTTTATCATCATATAGTACCTATAGTAAATACTAAAATCTCTGAAAAGCCAGTCCCATTATATGATTAGTCAAAAATAGGTTACCACATTACTTAGGTTGTATTTTATCAAAAGAATCTATCTGAAGAGGGTAGCATCAATTCCAAAGTAAAAACTCTCTAATGATAGACTGGCAGGTATTATGGCAAATGAATAAGAAAGCTATTTTAAGAAATTAATTTTTTGAGAAATTTCAAGCTTTAAAATTTTATTTCACTTAAACATTCTTTGAATTCTCAGATACTCTGTTAGGTAGCAAGCACAGAGACAAAAACGAGAAAGAGTCTTTTCCACTGATTTGAAACACAAACACACACACGGACACACACACACACACACAATTCATGAATAGATCAACAAATAATCCTCACCTCAAGATCTATGGTTTAATCATGAATGACTATGAGAATTACCTGTACTGCATAACCTTACAAAAACACTGCATATGTGTAATTCAAGATTTTGAGTGGTAGCCTGATTTTCTATATAATCATTTCATTCTTTTTACCTTTTCTGTTAGATTTTTACTATTTCATGATTAATATATGGTCTCTAATTTCATGCCAAGATTCCACTTTGTATGAGAGTTGATTTAAGATCGTGTTTTCTTGTACACTGATGGAACAAGAGAATTTGGTAGTTCAGTTATATTCAGAATACAAGCTATAAAACAACCAACATTGATTTAAGCTTTCCTTTTTGGAATCATGCAATCTTAACTATCTCATTGAGTTTTTATTGAGCTTTCTTGAGCAGCTTATTAACTACTTAAGAAAAGTGATTTTTTAAAGTCACTGTTCTCTTTAAAGGTAAAGCTTTAGGGTAAGGATAGGTTTGTGTATTTTAATAGTCAACTAAAGAAACGGATTTTATTTAAGAAAACTATTATTACACACATATCTCATTCTTTTTTAAAAAATGTGTGTGTGTGCATGGATAGAAGAAAATATGTGTACATTTTAGCACATTGGAGAACTGAAGTGTGTGTATACATACACCTATATTACATGTTACATATTATATGTATATATATACATATGCATATACACTCATATAATTTTCAAAGCTAAAGACAACCACTAATAACATGTAGATGAATGACTATAATTACAGACAAACATACATGCACACATATTCATTCAACACACATAATATCGACAGATAGATAACGGCATATATATTTTGGTCACAAAAATACTATGATTCATTATGGTCTATGTACTGAGTTCTATACAGAAATAAAAACACACTTAAAGCATTATTAAAATAGTTGATGTTTTCCTTCTGGATGATTTTCAGTTGTACATGTTTCATTGACTTGAATTCTTATTTTGAAAAGTCCAGTCACCAGGGAGGGACTGAGTCCCTATTTCCTAAGAGGAAATTGCTATCATTATTGACCTGTTCATGGAGAAAGAGCAGCCAGAGAAAAAGAAACACAATGTGTTACATGGCAAGCTTTTACTTTGCCTTTAAGAACTTTTTTCTAGAGATCAATGTTTATACCTTGTAGAATTATGACTTGCATGTTGCCTTTTCAATATGGGTCAGACAATCAATGTAACCCTGCTATTCCTTCCATCACCCTTCAGTTGTCTAGTGTTGCCATGACCATGCACTCTTTAATTTTCAAATTGAATTTGGATTTGTTCCAGAGACTCCTTAAAGAAATTGATTTTCGACTGTAAGTGGCTTACATTGGCATGATGTTTGGAACTAATGCTGTGGCAACCACAGATAGTTGGAGTAAAAACCTCATTTCATCTTTGCCAGATGATAACTTTCAAGGTAGAAATGTCTTTATTTACCCTACAATGAGTAAAAGATAATCTTTCTATTTTTATCTTAATTTTCAGCTAACTGATTTTAACAAATTAAGAATTATTGATCATGAACTTTGGTTATGAAGGCAATCTTTAATTTTCTCCCAATTTCATAATTGATATACTTATATATTACTTTGATTCTTTTTCTATGTATTTGGAGTTTGGCAATATATTTACCAACAATAAGCATTTAGGATCTGAAGAAACTTTGAAATTATAATCAATTACTGTTATAAAAATAAATCATCAACTACCCAGCATGATAGATTCTTTTTGTATAAATAAATATTTTAGCCAATATATAATTTTTCTTTTGAGGATGTCTAATAATAAAACAACAAATATATTTTTTATTCCTGAACGGTAAATATAAATAACATTTCAGAATGTTATGGTATCTTGGGTAATCAAAGAGTCATTAATTATTCTTGAGCAATTTCTAAATAGGTTGAAAGCTATAGATATTGTTTTGAATATTACCTAATTCTATGATATTCTGAAAATGCATTTTTTCTTTTCAAAATACACTTTTCTCACTACTAAAAATTACATAATCAAAATATCTTAATTCATCAATATGTGCCACAAAAATATATTTACATTGAGTGTATTTAAAGCACGTTCACACACATTTTTGTTAAAAATGTTATGACACACGTAAACCTTCGGGGAAACATATCCGCAATGTGAAGGAAACAACAATGTTCATAGTCCTGAATGTTTTCAATTCTATAAACTACCCTAGTAAAATTTTGAAAGACAAAAATTAGTAAAATCTTATATGATATAGGCATTTATAAAAGTGAGATGAGGGGCGCCTGGGTGGCGCAGTCGGTCAAGCGTCCGACTTCAGCCAGGTCACGATCTCGCGGTCCGTGAGTTCGAGCCCCGCGTCAGGCTCTGGGCTGATGGCTCGGAGCCTGGAGCCTGTTTCCGATTCTGTGTCTCCCTCTCTCTCTGCCCCTCCCCCGTTCATGCTCTGCCTCTCTCTGTCCCAAAAATAAATAAATAAAAAAAAACGTTGAAAAAAAAATTAAAAAAAAAAAGTGAGATGAAAAAGTAAAAAAAAGAAAGAAAGAAAAAAAGAAAGCAAACTGTCTAAAAGAGAGGGACTAACCTAAAACATGAGACAGGCCATGAGAACTATAGTTTTAAAAGTAAAAAGAGGTGTATAATACTTCGATTTAGAAATCAAAATATACATAAAATGCATGTGTATTTATAGGAATATATTATCTATTATCTATTATTATGTTCACAGCTATGTAAACACTAGGAGAAATTTCTAAAGACACAATGGAAAAATATCAGTATGATATAATCATTGGGTTACATTGGATTATAATTATAGGTTTATTAACTATATTTTTTACTTTCTACTTTGGTAAATTTTTATTTTATATTTTTCAATTTCTAATTTTTTATTTTCTAATTTGGTAAATTTACTGCAATTGTTGGATTGCATTACCTTTATATATAATATAAACTTTATATATGTATATATATGATATATAATAAAAGTCAACCTAGCTTTAAACTGAAATAAAATATACTAAATATATTACAGCAAGGCTCCAATGCATTGCTTTCTCTTTTCAATTCATATATTTTTTTTTCGATTCATTGGTTGGCATTAACACTTGCAAATTAGGCAAAGTAATAATTTCACCATGCTTAAACCATTTATTGATATTTAATTCTACATATATATGTGTGATATAAGTGAGAGTGAAGGTATGGTTAAGAGAAGAAAAGGGAGAGGCTATCAAACACTGTAAGTCTTTCAGACCACTGAACCCAAATGTACCTACGCAATTACCCAATTACTTGGAAGTGACTGGGCCATTGTGGACAATAGACACAAATGTATTTCAATCCTATTCTTTTCATCACATCATTCTTTTTTTTAGATGTTACAACTTACACTTTAAAAGCCCTCAATGGGGGCGCCTGGGTGGTGCAGTCGGTTAAGCGTCCGGCTTCAGCCAGGTCACGATCTCGCGGTCCGTGAGTTCGAGCCCCGCGTCAGGCTCTGGGCTGATGGCTCGGAGCCTGGAGCCTGTTTCCGATTCTGTGTCTCCCTCTCTCTCTGCCCCTCCCCCCGTTCATGCTCTGTCTCTCTCTGTCCCAAAAATAAATAAAAACGTTAAAAAAAAAATTAAAAAAAAATAAAAGCCCTCAATGTTCAAATTCTTATCCTTTGATCTTTTTTTCCCAACTAATAAGGAATATATTTTCTTTAACCTTTATTTATAAACCCCTTAATGTTTAATTCATTGCTTACCCTATCATCATCAAAAGGAACAAGTCAATTAACTATCCCTTTTTGGGTATTTATATTTTTCAACTAAAATAGAAAAAGTAAAAATAGAAATACTAAGTAGAAACTATTTCCTTCATAGTTTAAGATAGCCCTTGTAGTAGTCTATGTTGTAAAAAAGGATAATTCCTAATTTTTAATATAAGAAATAAAAATGTTAACTCTTAGTTATCTAAATATAGATTATCACTTTAAAAAAATATTTTCTAATTATTTACAACTAAAAATCATTCTAGACTGACTTATTTATGGTATCTAGCATTCTTCTAGATCTCCTTTCTTCCTATCTGTAGGTTAGTGTCAATATTTATTAAAAAAAAATAATAGTGTTTAAGCCCCACTGAAGAGAGAGATGAGGAGAAATTAAGAATTTCAACAAGGTAAAGACAAGCTTCAGGTTTTGATACATACATTGACTGTCTAATGATGTACAAAGGTCATCTGGTCTTGGAACTAGTAGTCCCTTTTTATAACCTTTTAATGATTCTTCCTTAAATAGCATAACAAAGAATTTATCAAGGCTACCTGCTGAGGAGCCATCAACTTCCAGCAGACAGTGGGTCTTTATTCCTTGTAGACATTCTTAAAGCATTGGTGTTCACTGTCCTCTTTCTTTTTTCTCTACCTGGGCATGTTCCCTTGGAAGAGCCATAAAATGACTATCTGTTCTGTGACTGATTCCCTTTCTCCTTTTAACTGAGACTCCAGCTGACTGGTCATCCGTGATGATCTACCATGTAGGGCTCAGGAGCTAAGATATATGCACACTCTGGCCTGGCATTCTACTCTCATCATTTTCCACACAGCGTTCCATGAATTTGTGTTTAGAACTTACTCAAATTGGTTTAGCAACACAGAGGCAGCAGCTCTCAACCTCAAAATTTTCCTAATTAGAAAATACATGTCTTTTTTTCCCCCAAAGTCCCATTATTTGCCATGGTATCGACCAAGATATTTTTTCTCCCCCATTTGCTCCTCTCCTTTATTTTACAGATATTTCTTTCCCCTAAAAAATCAAATTCGCATTTCCTTTAGTGTATGAAAAAACACGTCAGGTAACTTCTATGTTCCTTATAAAAGTTAGATTTCAAACTCGATCAGGCTCTAGAGACTCTTTTAACCTTACCAATAAATGGTTACAATAAAAGTGGACTTCTCTTACAAAGAAATAGAAGGAATAAGAATTTTCACTTATCTCATATTTTTACATATGCATGTCTTCATTCATTCATCAAGCACTTACTGAACGCCCACCATGTTCAAAGACTACTTATGTTTTGAAGATGAAAAAACAGAAAAGATCTGTCCAAAGGAAACTTACATGTATAAAGGGAATGTAATAAAGAAAACACATACAAAACTTAATAATTAAATAATAACATAGCCAAGATAGATATGTTAGAAACACAAACAAAGTCTGCCTAGTTTTACATAATGGAAATTAACTGAGGGGTTATACTGGGCCAGCATCTTTTCAAATTATCTTGTTTCTTATAATTCTATATGAGCTAAGTAATATCATCTATAAAGATAAGGTAACAGACTCAGGAAAAGTAAATTTACCCAGGAGTACATATCTAGTGTATATTATATCTCAGAATCAAACCAATGTCAATCTTATTCAAACCTCTCACTCTAGATTCCAATGGTAATTAATTTGAGCCTAGAAAGATGAGTAGGTATTTGGCAATTAAACAAAGTAGGGGAGGAATATAGTCTCTAATCCACTGAAATATGTTCAAATAGTATTTTCTAATCCCATAAAACAGAAGTGTTCATTTCTCTTACAAGGTTGGTGGTGGTGATACTAAGACCCAGCCCTTAGATAGCCCTATTCTAAAAACTTTATATACATGATTTTTTCTATTGCTCATTAACACCATGAAGGCACACTGTTCACTCATTTTATGCTGGAAGAAAGAAACAGGTTAAGTACGTTGTTTAAATACATACATCTGGTAAACATTAAAGCTGGAATATGCAACACAGGCACTATGCCATCCAAGTCCATATTCATAACTGATGTGCAATCCTGCTTCTTTCAGAAAGTTATAGGCAATGTGAGTTTGAGGATTAAGCAATGGATAAATCATTAGAGAATTCAATTTAAGGTATTGTTTTTTTTTCTAATGAATGCAAACAAGAATCATGAAGAATAGACAGATTTTGGTGACCCTCTCTTGAACACTGAATTCATCCTTTGTATTTATCTAAATGACACTTACCACTCTACTAGATGATTATATGTTTATATATTGTGACCTCTTTCTTTTCCCCACCACAGTCACTACTTCTCAGGCTATAGCTCCTTGATTGCAGGAACTTGCTTTATTGGATCCTCAGCACCTCCTTTGTCCTCAAAGGCATTATGTTTATTAACAGGAAGGCCAGATAAAACTCCAAAAAAAGAGGTCCAGGCAAGAGATGCTGAGACCCTAACCAATAGTTATAGCAAAACAGATGGGAATTAGGGAATATGTTGATAAAATAATTAAATATAATGATTGTCTTGGGGCACCTGGGTGACTCAGTAGGTTAAGTGTCTGACCGGCTCATTTCATGATCTTGGGGTTCACAACTTTGAGCCCTGCCTTGGACTCCACGCTGATAGCTCAGAGCCTGGAGCCTGCTTTGGATTCTGTGTCTCCCTCTCTCTGTCCCTCCTCCCCTCTCAAAAATAAGCACTAAAATATTAAAAAATATATATAATTGTCTAGATATGGGTTGGAAGAGAGGAAGAATCTAAGATGACTGACAAATGTCTGGTGGGAGATGGGGATTGTGTGGGTGGTGGAATCATTCACAAAGAGAGGAATTTTAGGAGTTATTAAGGAATTCGGAGTCAGTATTATCTCTTATTGATGCCTTTAAAAAATACATGAATTCTGGGGAGAAGCTAGGATTTTGGGGTTCCCTCTCACTATTGTACTGCACTCTGTTCAAGGGTGAGGTTTATGGTGAGAGTGTGTCTCAGCTTTTTCTATTGGTTTCAGTGTGGATACATCTTCAGTTCATCCCATGTGTAGGAGCCATTCAACTAGTTTTTGCATCTCGCTCAGATAGCATTGCTCTGTGTGTTGTTCAGTGTGTAGTTGTATGTGTGCAGTGTATAGCAGAGAAACTAAAAAGATATTTTTTTCCCAGAGAAGATACACAAATGGTCAACAGGTACATACAAAGGTGCTCCATATCACTAAACATCAGGGAAATACAAATCACAGCCACAAAACAATATCACCTCACACCTCTTAGAATAGTTATTATCAAAAAGAGAAGAGATAACAAATGCTGGTGAGCACGTAAAGGAAAAAGTAACCCTCATACACTATTATTGGGAATGTAAACTGAGGCAGCCACTATGGAAAACAGTGTGCAGCTTCCTTAAAAAAAAAAAAAAAAAAAAGAACTACTATATGATCCAGCAAGCTCACTTGAGTATATATCCAGAAAGAATGAAATCGGAATCTCAGAAAGATATCTGCACATCCATATTCACTGCAGCATTATTCACATTAGCCAAGGTATAGAAACAACCTAGGTTTACACTGATGGAAGAATGGATAAAGAAAATGTGGTGCGCGCGCGCACACACACACACACACACACACACACACACACTGATTATCATTCAGCCTTAAAAAAGAAATAAATTCTGCCATTTGAGACAACATGGATGAGACAGGAGGGCATTATTCTAAGTGTAATGAGCCAATATAGAAACAAGATATTGCATGGGATCATTTACAAGTGGCATCTTAAAATCAAAAATAGTCAAACCAATAGAATGGTTTTGGCAAGGATTGGGAGGTGGAGAAAATAGAGGGGGTTTGGTAAAAGTGTACAAACATTCAAACATAAGATGAACAAAGTCCAAAGATCTTAATGTGTAACATCGTGACTATAGTTGATAACACTGTATTTTATTATTAAAATTTCTCAAGATAGTGGAACTTAAGTGTCCTCATGCACATACACACACACAAACAGAAGGTAAATATATGAGGCAATGTGTGTATTAACTCTGTGGTAGGAATCTTTTTTGCAGTGTAGATGTGTATCAAATCACCTTGATGTACACTTTTAATCTATGACAATTTTATTTGTCAATTTTATCCCAATAAAGCTGAAAAACAACAAAACAATTTCTATTGTACAGCAGGCACAAGTCAATTTCTAACATTAATTTCATTTTTTTTTTTCAGAATATAGTGCACACAGGTATGGCCACTAAAGATTTCTTGGAACAAATGGAAGAATTCAAGACTGGCAAATGTTTGTGAAAAGCAGGCACTACTTTTGGATATCATAAAAAATGAACAATTCAATCAAATTGCTTGTGTAGAGTATTTTCACAAACTTTCTAAGTCCTGTATTTTTCTTTTTAATTGTGGCTGGGTGGAACAGCTCCTTTTTTGAGGTAAAGGAGAAGGAGAGCACCCTATAGCTTTTAAAACTTCTTCTCTGATATTGGCATTTAGCAGTAGTACTAACAGCTTCATCCTTTGGAAAAATTCAAGAAAATCATGTCCTTGACAGGGTAGAGCTATTGCTTGCTGGAGTGAGAGCAGCTACCGTATCTTCTGATCTCATCATTAGCAATGAAACTGGTAACCCACTTCTGCAAATTGGCAGATTGAGTACGGAGTCTGAGGAGCAAAGTGGTAGCCTTTCCTTTATCTCTGCTCCAGAGTTAAGAGCAGTTCCAGTTTTTTTTTTTTTTTTTTCTTTCCAGTATTGCTATGGTACAGCAGTGAAAAATCATAATAGAAAAAAAAAAAAAAAAAGACAGCTAATGATGAAAAAGCCTCTCTGAAGTTACAACAGAAATGAGCCTATATTATATCTGGGGACTTATCTGGGGACTGTCGGAGTGGCTCTCTCAAAACACAAAATAAAAATATCTTTAATTTTGGTGGGAGGTCATCATTTACTATTATATTCCAAGTATGATGCTTTTTAAAAAATATCAAAGAATTAATTACTATTTGATATTAATATTTGAAATGTCCTAAGAATGCATCAAAAGGTTGCTGTCTTAAAAACATTTCTGTTCCTCCTCCCAGTGTTTGGTTGATCTGTCATAGCTTTGTACAGGAGAAAAAAGTAAAAGCGTAGGAAAGGTGGTTAAAGACAAAGCACAGACATTCAATCCAGTCAACTTTTCACTTGTCCCTTTTATAATGTCCAAATAAGCGAATTTTTGCTACAATGTTCACTCACACTCTGGGGGCAACTAAAATTAAAATATACTTATGTCCTCTTTTCAAACTTCAGGACACGTGTGCAAGGACTTGTTGCCAGTGAAACACCTAAGTATCAGCACATAAATGAGGGAGTGAGTTCCCAACTGATCTACCCTCCTTAGGGTAGATTTCTTACATCCAGACAGCCCATCCTTCTGAGGGCTTTATCATTCTCTTGCCATTACAGACATCAATTTCTAGCAGTCAGACAGCTCTTATTTTATTTATTTATTTTCTCTCAAGTTTACCTTAAGGAGTGAGGGATAGGAATGTCTTTTTTGTATGTTAGTAATATATGAAACCTAATTAACTGCTTTGATTGGTTTATAGGCCTAAACAGAAGCAAGTCTAGTTGTCTAACAGAATATAGTCTGGACTGACATCTTCCCAGGAATAACATTTGCTGCTACTTATTCCTCACGCTGGGACCCCTCTTCTGCCTCTGCCCCCTCATATCCATCTTCCTGCTCTTTACTCATGGAGCTTCAGTTCCCCGTCTTCTCTCTCAGTGTCTTGAACATGGCAAGTCCATTTTTGTTTCTTTTGCAAAAAGATCATTGCATTTGCTTTCTCCCTTGCTTTTAATGCTTCTCTCAGATATTTGCCTGGCTGCTCCCACATTTCACGTGAGAGCTTAGAATTTATCTTTCCTGAGCACACTGGCTGTGCAGAGCCCCTGTCATATTATTCTCTTACATTTCCTCAGTGGTTCTGGTCACAATCTCACAATATGTACTTATTTGTATTTGTATTCTTGATTGTTCCTCTTCATTAAAATGAGAAGAGAAATGTGTTCTATTTGTAAATCAGAATATACCCAGTGCTTGGAACAGTTCAGGCATATTAGCACATAATTTTGAATTAATTCATTAATTTAAATATAGGGGAGCCAAATTAAAAAATGGAACTTGGAGCTTGGTTCCAACACCAAATAACAGAGTATAATCATTTGCAGCAAATTATTTTAAATATACAGGCACCAGGGTGGCTCAGTTAGTTAAGCGTCCGACTCTTGTTTTTGGCTCAGGTCATGATCTCATGGTTTGTGGATCGAGCCCTGCATCAGGCACTGTGCTGACAGCATGGAGCCTGCTTGGGATTCTCTCTCTCCCTCTTTCTCTCTTTCTCTCTCTCTCTCTCTCTGCCCCTCCTTTGTTCACGTGCATGTGCTCTCTGTCTCTTTCAAAATAAATAAACAATTTTAAAATTAAAAAATAATAATTTTAAGTATCAAATCATAAGTGGCTAAAAAGTATCAGTACAAGTTATAATTTTACAACAGCAATCTTGAGATCTCTTCAGTAGAATAGCTTATCCAACTACAGTGTTTAGGGTCTTTATTTGCTAGCTGAATACTCCTGAAAGCCTTCATCCTAATGTATATCACACATATGGAGGCACCAAAGTCTCTATACACCGCTCAGTAAATATGACATTGTATATCTTCTCTTGATCTCTTTATCTCAGTTGGAAAAATTAATGAAAATATAGTGTGATTCTGTGTTTTCTTTATGTTTTAGTGATGATTTGCATAACATTAGGTGCTATGATATTTTAGGATCTATAAAGGGTTTTGTTAACAGAAGTAGAAATTTAAGTATATTTTTGAAATATCATGAGTGGTCTATTCTATGCTATTCTATTCTATTGAAATTCTAAGAGCAAATGTTCATGGAGCACCTGGGTGGCTCAGTCAGTTAAGCATCTGACTCTTGATTTCAGCTCAGGTCATGAGCCAGGTTCACATTGTTGATGAGATCTAGCTCTGCATCGGGCTCTGTGCTTACAGCATGGAGACGTTCTCTTGGGATCCTCTCTTTCTCTCTCTGCCCTTGCCCCACTTATACTCAGTCTCTCTCTCCTTCTCTCATTCTCTCTCAAAATAAATAGATAAGCTTTAAAAATAAGAGAAAATGTTCATAGGTATATTTTATTTTATTAAATAATAGAAGACTTGAGTCCAGAGACAAAAACATGTCTAAATTTACAAAATGAGTCAGTTTGGCTAATGAGTATGCACAATCTAAGAAACCTTTTGCCAAGTTAGTGAACCTCCCAGCAGAAGCACTGCTATGTAATAATGATTTTGGAAAAAGCACAAGTGAGAGCAGAAATGATGGTGGCTCCTAATTCAGCTTTGGCTGACGAGCTAAATGAACTGGCAGCATTTATAGGACAGGGACAAGGAGGAGTAACTATAGCCAATTTTCTATGCAGACTAATACAACATTTTCTTTAGCAGAGTAAAGTGGTGGAAAGTTCATTCCATTTTCAGATGCCTTTTGTTCCGTGCTTCCTAAGTGCAGTTTGCCATGGAATATGTCTATATGCTGGAAAGTTTTAGTAATTAGGAAGAGCCTTAGCAAACTTGCAGTAGTTCCTCTGCACTAACGTCAGGTTTGATGAGCACTGGCAGGTTTTGGATCCCTTGCACCAGGGATTAGCTATTTCCAAAGGTTCCTAGTAGAAGAACCTACAGGTCAAGCCACGTGCCTAGGCCAATCAATTCTAACTCTGATTCTTCAAGGTACCTGCAGTGCAGGGATGTGAAACGGAAAATGAGAGTAAAGTAGAGGACTGAGTATTTATCCTATTTAACATTCTGGTTAATCTACCATGAATCAGGACTAGACAAAGGTAGGGGCAATATTCTTTTGAATTCCATCTCCAGGGACTAAACATAGACATACATTTGGGCGAGTATTTTAATTTTATAGTTACTTTTTACAGAAACAACCTCACCACATTTTATTATTCTTTTAAAAAAGACTTACTACTCTGACAAATTCCTAACTAATGATATAATTACTTCATTAGGTAGCATAATTAGAAATTACTTGAAGTATAAAGAGTGCCTGGTAAAGAAATGCTTAATTTACTAAATAATTTCAATTCAACTGATTATTAAGTTAAAATCAGAAGTTGCTGAAAACCTCAAGTAATGGTTTTTACCAGTGCCACATGATAAAGTAATTGCTCAATTAGCAATTAGTTACAAATAGCCGTGCCCTTTATTTTTACTTAAAATAAGTAAGCTGATTTCCATTCGTCAAAAATGAATATTAATTAGATGCGAAAGTAAAAAACATCACACCTTGTTAGTGGAACCTACAGCCACACAGAAGCCTGTCTGGTTTTTGTTTTTGTCTTTGTTTTTTGGTTTTTGTTTTTTGGGTTTTTTTTTTTAATTATGTATAGAAATAAAGAAACTTTTTCTCCTTTACTCCAGAAACATGGGAGAGAGGGGGAAATTCTGTCTTAAGCTTGATTTTTCTGACCATCCTTATTAAAGTGAACTAAATGAATTTTTACTATTTAGAAGATAAATACACCACAGAATGATCAACACAATAAGTCTGATTACCACTGGCCACCAGACATGGTTATAATTGTTTTTATGCTAAGAAATTTAAAAATGTACTCTTTTAGCAACTTTCAATACTGCATACAGTATTGTCAACAATGATCATCATGCTGTATGTTATATCCCTAAGACTTGTTTATTTTATAACTGGAAGTTTGTACCTTTTGACCCCCTTCACCCATTTTACTCACCCTCGAGCCCCCTCCTCTCTGGCAACCACCAATTATCTTTTCTGCGTCTGTGTGTTTTATATTATATTGTTTTGTTTTTTAATTTTTTGAAGGTTATTTACTTATTTTGAGAGACAGAGAGAGTGACCCAGGGAGGGGGAGAGAGAGAGGGAGAGAGAGAATCCCAAGCAGGGGCTTGAATTCATGAACCCTGAGATCAAGAACTGAGCTGAAACCAAGCTACCCAGGAGCCCCTAGGTTTTGTTTTTTAGATTTCATGTATAACAAATCATAGGGCATTTGTCATTATCTGTCTAACTTATTTTACTTAGCATGATCCCTCAAGATCCATTCATTTGGAAGTGGAAAGATCTCCTTCCTTTCTATGGCTTTCGGCTATTGTAAATAATGATGCAACAAATATAGGGATGCATATGCCTTGTGAAGTAGTGTTTTTGTTTTCTTCAGATAAATACCCAGAAGTGGATTTGTTGGATCATTTGGTATTTCTGTTTGGAGTTTTTGGAGGAAACCTGCACACTGTTTTCCACAGAGGAGGCACCAATTTACATTGCCACTAACAGCATGAGGCTTCCTTTTTCTCCACATGCTTGGAGACACTTGCTATTTCTTGTCTTTTTGATAATAGCCATTCTAAAAGGTGTGAGGTGACACTGCACTGTAGTTTTGACTTGCATTCCTCTGATGATAAGTGAGATCGAACATCTTTTTATGTCCCTTTTGGCCATCTGTATGACTTCTTGGGAAAAATGTCTGTTCAGATTATCTGCCCATGTTTTGATTGGATTTTTTTTCCATTCAGTTGTTTGAGTTCTTTGTATATCTTGGATACTAACCCCTTATTGGATACATGATTTGCAAATATTTTCTACCATTTTTTTAGGTTGAGATGTGTACTTTTTTTTTTTAATTTTTTAATGTTCATTTATTCTTAAGGGAGAGAGAGAAACAGCGTGAAAGGGGGAGGGGCAGAGAGAGAGGGAGACACAGAATCTGAAACAGGATCCAAGCTGTCAGCACAGAGCCTGACACAGGGCTCAAACACATGAGCTGTGAGATCATGACCTGAGCTGAAGTTGGACGCTTAACCGACTGAGCCACCCAGGCGCCCCGAGATGTGTACTATTTTAAGTTATGTTATTGCTTTATACTCAGAGTATGTTTGAAATGAAAACCCAAGTTATCATTTCTTGTGTATGAGCTTCTTAAAGCCAAGAAGTATGTATTAATGATTATATGTTCTTGGGCACTTGAACAATGCTTGTCATATAGCAGGTGTTTAGTGGGGGGGGGGGGGGAAAGGAAGAACTGAAGGAGGAAAGGAAGGAAATAAGAGGTGATAAGAAGAATAGAGAGGGAGAGAAGTAGGAGAAAAAAGGAAGGAAGGAGGGAGGGAAGTAGTAACTAGGGAAAGAAAAAGTGGAGAAAAACAAGGGGAGAACATAAGCTGCTTTTAGTCTTGTATGTATAATTTAGATAGAATTCACCAAAATTGGAGAGTAAGTTGTAATTATTGGAAAGGATATTGATGTATCATTCCCTAAAGAAGTCAACTCAATAAAATATCACCCTACCATCTCCAAGTGTCTCTTAAACTTTGATTACTATTTCAAAAGAAATATGTGTTTGTATTTGGTTAATTTATAAAATTTTGCATTAAAATTAAATGCCTTCTTTATAAGAACTTCAAAAATTCTTGAAATTTTCAAGAAAATTTCTATTCAAAAAAACACATAACAAATAGTGTTATGGATTATGTATGTGTCAAAAGTATTTGTACACTGGAATAGCTACGGGGATTCTTAATTCAGTTTGTATCACCTTCTATCACTAATCAAATGGTTTGCTAACGGCTGAGAACCTTGAGAATTCAAGTATATTGATATCTGTTACTTAAACATGAATATAAATTTCTTTAACCTTGAAAACTATGTTTGTTTGTTTTTTTTAAAGGAAACAGTAAGATGTCTATTCCTCACATTCTGTTTGAAGATAAAATGTATTTACCTGATTTTACACACTGACATGAATGGAGGGTAGAAAGCACAAATTTCATTATTTATAATGCCTTCTACATGTTTTACTAATTATATGATAAAATAAGAAAGAATAAAGAATATCAAATATTTTTATAATTTTTTAACTTGATTTCCATTATAGAAATTATCTCACTTTTTAATTTATTCCCACTTATCTTTAATTACGTTTAATTTACTGAGTTAAGGTAGTTTTCACATTTATTTCAGAGGCTGATGGGCACCAATGGGGTGAGTGGGTGTACCAGTGACACACACATGGTGTGGAGGCAAGCCCATAAGTTTCTCAGTGAGCTCATTTCTGCAAATGAAGTATGCAGTTAAGTTTCATGCAATATGACAGGGTATGTGTGGTCTTCAGGGCAGCAACAAAGATTGAGACTACCCCGGTGAAGAGGTGAAGAATCCACTGGGGAAAAATAGAGATGATAAAAACATACTTAACACTCCAGAGCACATGAGTTTGTTAAGTAGTTTGTGAGTTTCTTTGGAGTTTGGTGGAATCAGCATGTAAACAATCTCAAGATCATCTCCCCATGTTTTCACATTCAGATCACCAAACTGGTGGCATCATTTGAGAGTTTTGAGGCTCTCTTATCTGTTTAATTTGAAGTAATCCTTCACTCTCTAGCCTTATTCCATCCTACAGTATTTCTAATATTTCAAAACAACAACAACGATAGCTACCAAAGATTGTGCCAGGTCTTATGCAGTCATTATGAACATCCTCTTTCAAACCCTATAAGGAAGCTAGATTGTGTTCTGTTTATATGAGGAAACTAGTATCGTGTAGGTGTTTGAAGCGGGTAAGATTTTTAACTGCCATTTCATATGCTCCATTTGGTTGGTGGTTCAAATACTCTGAATTCAGTTCAACAAAGTATACAATGAGCATCTACTATTCTGCAAAGATTCAGCTGGCCACAGGGGGGAAAAAATAAATGAATCCAGAACTGCATATATTTTTCATATGCAGAGTAAAGTAGAATTACTAGTTGCTTAAAATAGACTTGAGAATGTTAAATTACTGCAGTAAGATGCATCTTAATGATAATTATAACCCTAAATATCAACATTTTTAAAAATGTTACTTTTTAAAGCAAGTGCTTATGCAACACATACATATGCTATGTACTGTTCTAAGTGCCTAGAATATTTAGTCTTTTAATCTTCATAAACAAATCTACAAAGAAGGAACTATGATCTTTCACCAAAAAGGAAACAGACACCAAGAGATTAATAAGCTTGTTCAAGGTCATACAGTAGAATGATGCGTCAGAGATTTGCAACCAGGCATCCCGACTCCAGACTCTCCTTAACCACAACACTGCACTGCCTCTGCTGGCTTGAGCTTCCTCCCACTGAACGTTTATTCTCTTGAGATAATCTGTACAGTTATCCTAAACTGACTATGCTGAGAACGCTAGCTACCTAAGATACTACACCTCCTTCATTCACTCTTCATCATGTCACCTTCATCCTCCTTATTTTAAATGCATTTCTCCAGGGATATGGTCATAGATAACTTTGCTTTTTATGTGTTTGTGTAAATTAAGTATCCTTAGAAACTTGAAAGAGCAAGACAGTAACTAGAAAGGGCATATTAAATAGGTTATTAAACACCAATGTGATTTTTCAAAAGCAGGCAACCCCTACAGATAAACATATACACTCCTTAAGTATATAAATTATTTATGATTTTAAATATCTTCTCAGAAAAGTGAAAGAGATTTGTACCAAACGCAGAGAAATTTAAGACCAGATTAGCCTTTCTAGGGACTTCTTCCATCCTTTTAATTCAGCATGTATGCTTTTTACCACATACACACTCTGACTTGCTCTAGTGTATACTGGAGAAAGGGAAACTATATCTAATGTTTATTGAATGCCTGCTAGCTAGCAGGCACTTTCACATATGGCTTCTAATTCTAACAATGATTGATAGTATTATTATTCCCATTTCATATATTGAGAAATTGGGGCATTGGTGGATTAAGTGACTTGCCCAGAGTCACACAGCTGGTTAACATTGGGCAGCAAATTCTAACCTACGTTGACCTACCCTAGTGTGCCAGGCTTGTCCTGGCATTAAAGAAAAAAAGGACAACAGGAATGTAATTGAGATAACCTTTCTGGACACATAGACTCTCTGAAGCATGCATATTACGTTTTTTTTTTTTTTTTTATTTCCCTTGTACTTATTTTATTTGTAGATTTTTTATTTCTCAAGTAGCATTTTGTGGCCAATATTCCATATTGTCTATTTATCTACAAGGTCACAATTTGCATTCTTCCCTTTTGCAATTGAGCTAAATCTGAGATTTTTTGCCTTTTCCTTAACAGTCTGTGCCTCAGAAAAGAAACAAATGTATTTAACAATACACATGGTATTATAAGCGCCACGAGTAGTCATGTCTCAGGGTCACTGTTCAGCTCACACGGATCCCCCTTCTCTGTAAATTGCCTGTGCACAAAAGGGAAAACTTCCAACCACCTTATTGTTTCTCTATGGACTTTTTTCTTAATGGTGACTAACAGATCCAGAGAGGGCATACCTGGTCCAACCTGGGTCAATCAGGAGTTTTAACATTTTAATATGAGAGACAGAAACCAAGAGTTATTAGAGGTCAGTTCATGCTCACTTGAATACTCTTGTTGTGTAAGCCATAAAACTCTGTTGAAAATTTCCCAGAGCAGCTCTGGTTTAGCTTTATCCCTAGATGTGCATTTTTGTTTTCTAATTCATTTTCACTTTGGATCTGATGAGCTACAACTTTCTATTGCTTGCCATGAAGAGCATGTTTACTCCTAGATAGCTATGATTTTAAGGATATCAAAAACCATGTGGAAAGATAAATTCCCCAAATGAGAAATATCCATAATGGGAAGGATGACCCACTGGTAGATTTAGGATTCACGTATTTTGTGATAATAACTTCATTACATGTTAGGTGTCTTAGTTTACTATTGCTGCTGTAACAAATTACCACAAACGTAGTGGCTTCAGCAAAGCAAAAATTTGTTTTTCTTCCACTTCTGGGGTCAGAAAGTCAAGGAGTCAGGAGGACTATGTTCCTTCTGGAGGCTTCAGAAGAGAAATCTGTTTTCTTGCCTTTTCCAGTGTCTAGAGTCTGCCTACCTTCCTTGGATCATGGTCATTTCCTCCATCTCCAAAATGCTTCATTATAATCACTGATTTCTTACGTATATCTATTTTTTCTGACTTTTGTCCTCCTACCTCCCTCTTATAAGAACCTTTGTGATTATATTGGACCATGAGGGATAATTCAGGATAATCTTCCTAGTTTATTTTCTTAACTTGATCATATGTGTAATGTCCCTCGTGAGATAACATGTTGACAGGTTCTGGAGATTAGGATGTGGATATCATTTGGAGCTGTGTGGATGACTTGGGGGGTCATATATAGCCTACCACACTATAAAATGTAGATTATTGGGGCGCCTGGGTGGCGCAGTCGGTTAAGTGTCCGACTTCAGCCAGGTCACGATCTCGGGGTCCGTGAGTTCGAGCCCCGCGTCACGCTCTGGGCTGATGGCTCAGAGCCTGGAGCCTGTTTCCGATTCTGTGTCTCCCTCTCTCTCTGCCCCTCCCCCGTTCATGCTCTGTCTCTCTCTGTCCCAAAAATAAATAAACGTTGAAAAAAAAATTTTTTTTAAATAAATAAAAAATAAAATAAAATGTAGATTATTGTGGTATTGGTAAAAGGACCGCTGAGAATGATGTTTTGCATTGTTTTCAATATATTAGCAAATCTCATTAGACTAGTAAGGCTTCCTAGGATTCCACAAACCAAAGAAGGTTTTGATTTCTATGCCTTACCAAGAACTCTCAAGAGAGGACCAATGAAGAACAACACAAAATATACGATCTTTCTATCACTTCACGTAACAAAGTATCTTCTCTTTTTTACCTCTTTTACAGAAAAAAAAATTGGTAAGTTCAAAGAGAGTGAGAACTCTGGCATTTGGTATATTTAAGTTAGTGAACCTGTCCAAGATAATTTATAAGTTAGTCTGCCACAGCCCCCATCTCCAGCAGCAGTGAAAGGGAGCACTCTCTCATTCACATCCCCATCAGGGACAGGGATGGGCCCTTTATACCTAAATTTCTGC
The DNA here is from genome assembly GCF_014898765.1 of Herpailurus yagouaroundi. Taxonomy (NCBI): domain Eukaryota; kingdom Metazoa; phylum Chordata; class Mammalia; order Carnivora; family Felidae; genus Herpailurus; species Herpailurus yagouaroundi. The sequence continues at coordinate 48,992,037 of NW_024412405.1, read as the reverse complement.
CTGTTTGAAATAAAGCTGGATTTGGAGAAAATGAAGTAAGTGAAGTGTCCTCAAGTTTTAAATCAGTCAACACCCGTGGGTTGTGTATGCTCTTGGGAACACACAACTTGAATCACATTTTAATAATGTTCTTATTGTCCTCCAAAGATCAGATCCATCTAAGACAAATGCAATGTCATTTTATAAAAAGCTTCTATAATGCTCAAGGAACACCATTAACTTTGTGAGTTGGTGCAATAGAGGAAATATAATGTTCTTGGTTTTAGTAAACACAGCTTGTCATTAAAAGTTGATTTTTTAAAGGAAAAACATATCTGGATCTCCGATGGAATAAAAATGAGTATCGAATGACATTTGAAGTTTGTTGAGCACGAGTAATTAAGGCCCAGATGCTCTACTTGACCCTCTGCCTGCACACTGTCAAACGGTCCAGATTGTCAACACTTGTTTACAGCAACCCTGATCAGAGAGGTCCATAACCCCAGGTTCTTAATACCTACAATTGTCAATCACTACAAACACAGAATCTACACCAGTGACCTTTGTGAAGCAGAATAAGCTCTGACAGATTTGATAATAGTGAAATAACCTAGGGCATGCCACACTCACTACTATGAGCATTCACTTTTTTAACCCCCCCAGTACTGGTAAATACAAAGTCAGCACTACTCTCTGATTTTTCCATCACTGCTAAAGTTAAAGGGATTTTGGAGACTATTAATCTGAACACAGACAAAACTCACTCTTAACCATCCAAATACTATGTATGCTAATCAAGTAATACATTTCCTTCAAGAGGCGCCTCTGTGTGAGATAGTGCAAAAAAGCATGGAATTTATAGTAAGATACAGGAAATTCAAGTCCTTATTCCAGTGTGTGTGTGTGTGTGTGTGTGTGTGTGTGTGTGTGCATGTGTGTGTGTGTGTTTTATACAAGTCACTTAATTTTTGAGTTTCAGGTACTGTATAATAGTTTTAGGAATTGTTAGTATTTTTGAGCACTTTAACATATACATGGTTCCAATCGCATTGACTAATACTCTTCAAAACAATCTTATATAGTAGATAATATTATTATCAATATTTGCCAATAAGGAAACTGAGGCTTAGATAGAGTAAGTAAATTGTCCACGGTCTTGTCAACAGAATGATAAACACACTTCAAAAAAGTTCAGATTCAACTGAGATTCAAGATACTGACTTTCTTGAACCTTTAAACTCAAAGTAGATTATAAGATTTGTTGCACAGAGCATTTGATGTGGATATGATGTGATTCAGTCATCACTATTAACTACTATGACTATGGTGTTAGGTAAATTATTTAACCCCAATTATTATCAGTAAACTCATTTTTAAAATAAAAAATATTATAATGTTTTCTTTGTGCATTAAATGAGTCAATGCATGTGAACACTGAGTAAGGTGCATGACACAGAATAGATAGAAGCAAATAAATTATCATGTCCATTACCTTCCTCTCCTTTTTTGTTTGCAGGTAGACTGGAAAAGCAAATAGTCATCATTCCAAATTTTGTATCCACCCTTTAATAATTTAGTGGATGAAATTACTTAATCCTCTTTTATTATCACAGTATGGAGATCATTATATAGATTGTGGGAGACATTAAATTAGACACAATTTGGGGTACCTGGGTGGTTCGATTAGTTACGCATCCGACTTGAGCTCAGGCCATGATCTCACAGTCTGTGAGTCTGAGCCTTGCATCAGGCTCTGTGCTGACAACTTGGAGCCTAGAGTCTGCTTCAGTTTTGTGTCTCCCTTGCTCTGTGCTCCTCCCACACTCATTCTCTCTCTCTCTCTCTCTCTCTCTCTCTCTCTCTCTCTCTCTCTTAAAAATAAATAAATATTTAAAAATTAAAAAAAAAAGTAGACATGGTTTACACACACTAGCCTGTGGTTGGGATGGATTATGAGTTTAACAACTTCTGTTCTCTCTCTGTCAAAGTGACTCCTATACCCTGCCATGTAATGTGTTGTTTAGTTGAATGGGTATTAAAAAATGTGCAGGTGCAAAAAGAGATGAAAAATGTATACTCCTTAACTTGACAAATATGCACCAAGCAACAACTTTGTGCAGTTGTGGTACTCTGAAATGACAGTCCTTGGTGGAAAAAACAAAAAAAAAAACAAAACCCAGACTAGGTTCACCGAACTCACATCCACAGTGGAGAGACAGAGATGAAGCAACAATTATATAGATGATTAGTATGTTACATGCTAAGAAGAAGAAAAACAAAAAGGAAATTGGGATGGTGTGCCACTTAGAAAAAGGGTGTTTGGAAGGAAGGGAGCCAACCACGCAGAGCAAAAATTGTCCCAAGCTATAGAGTATCAGGAAAACAAGTTCCATGTGACAAAAATTACCTAAGGGGTGAATTTTGTTTCTTTTAAAATCAACTTTCTCAAGAAAAAATTTACATAAAAATGCACCTATTTTGCATGTATGATTGGATAATAGTGATGATACATTTTTAAGATACACTTTTTGTAATTGCTCCCAGAAATTTTTCTTTTGATTTTGAATAAATTTAGTTTATTAACAAAATTTCTTGCCCTTTCACAATGAGTGTGAATTATTTTAAAATCAGCTTTCTTTGCTCCACTTTTTTTTTCACTTTTGCCTTTTTCTGTTGTCTCTTCATTTCACTATAACTTGTCTCGATAATATATATTTTCCTCATATTTTCTTGTTTCTGCCATCTTACATAAACACATATAAATATATATTTGCTTCTTCCTTTTCTGGGTTTTTCTCACTATAAATAATTCTGAAATCACACAAATGTGCACACGTGCACACGTTTTAAAGCTGTTTGGGAAAGCTCGTTGGGAAAAATTACTCTTATATGACTGTTTAGTCAAATGCGTTCCATTATTTTATTCATAGTTGGTACCAGGCTGTTTTCTACAATGGCTGTCACAGCCCCCATCTCCAGCAGCAGTGAAAGGGAGCACTTTCTCATCCACATCCCCATCAGGGACAGGGATGGGCCCTTTATAGCTAAATGTTTGCCTGTTGGATAAGGAATAGTGACACTTTTAAGACTGCTTTGATTTTACTTCCTTGATTAACACTAAGTTTGGGCATCTCTTCAAGTTTCCTGGCAATTTGGATTTGCTTTTCTGTGACATGCCTATTAATATGTTTTTCTTCATTTTTTTCTTTCATGTTATTTATCCTTTCTTATCAATCTTTAAATACTTTTTATTTCTTATGCTTCATAGGCAGATTTTCCTGTATTATTATTTTTACACTGATAGTATTTTTTAACATTTTTAGTATTGTAATTATGGGTTTTACATTTAAGTATTTAATTTACCTGGAATTTACATCGTGTATAATGTAGGACAGAGCCTACATCTTGCCTTCTTGCAGATGCTGATCCGTTTCTGTCAGGACCATTTATTGAATAATGAATCCTATTGCCACTGACTGGAGACATCATTATATATTAAATCCTCAAATGTACAAGGATCCATCTGTAGATTCTCTTTGAAGGATAGTTTTAGAAGACTAGTGAGCCTATCTGTCAGTACCATAGTGAAAAGGGAGACAGTGGCATTAAATGCACTTGAATAAGAAGATAAAGCCACATCACACAGGGCCGTGTAGACTCTTCTAAAATAAATTCGAAGGAAGTTAATCCAGTTAAAAAAAATTATGTCTGTGGTGCAAGTGGCTGATATAGGAGAAAGGCGATAGGAGAAAGAAGACCCATATTAAATGGCCAACTCAGAAGTCCAAACAAAACATAATGTGGCAGAAGAGATGGAATAGGATTAATTCAAAATATTTGGGGCCTTTGGGTAGTCATTTGTTATCTAGGGTAATTTAGACAACCCAGATATTATCGGTGCTGTACCACAGCGAGCTGAGCCGCAGTGAATGGGTGTATCGTAAATTTCAGGTTTCTGAGATGCTTAGAGAATAGAGTTTCTAATAAATCAGAAATGCTAGTTACCCAATACTTAATCAAAAAACTTCTGTGTTTTAGCATTGCCTGTTGATGATATTTCCAATTTGTATTCATCACCTTTCCTGAGATAGTTAAGTTCAGTTTATTGAAGGTAATTGAATCTTTCACGATTCAGAATCCGCAATGCCTCAGGGACATCATTCTAAACATCAATCCTCATTTTATGGCCATAGATCAGACTGAAACTCTAGTGAATATAAGTAAAACTCTGGAAATTGCATTTTTACCAAGCCCTGATATTAAGCTGGTTTTTTATTTCTTTTTTGGGTCAGTTTAGTTTTTTTTTTTTTCCCTAAAAAGCTGAGGGTGTGACAATTTTGGTTAACTGAAGTTTCCAGCTTATTGTCATATTTATAATGCATTAGGGGATACAAATCCTTTGTCTTAAGGGAAATTTATTTCTGTTTTTTCCAGTTAATTCAAATACAATGTGGAGGCTTTAGTGAGAGTATGGGGAAGAAAATGATGGGTAACACAGATTTTTGTTTTAGACATTAACAAAATGATATCAAGTTGGATTTTGGCCTGAGGAAACAGAAAACCTGAATCGTCTCCGACATCAGTCAGTCACTCCTCTCCTGCAGTTCAATATGGAGGTTTGTTACTGTTAGGCTGGGGCTCTGAACCAAAGTGTGTAAGTTTAACAAGCTACATTGGGAGAAACGGGTATTTCTTTTTATTTAAACACAAGGTGGTCTCAAGTCTAGAAATGCAGGTGTAGAATACCCAGCCTTTGACCTTTGACACCCAGACTCAGCAAGTTCTCTTCTAGCAGCAAGAACAGGCAACCCTAGGTCATATGAGTCCTCACCAAGTAGAGACAGTTCAGGAAAGAAATTTCTGTGATGTTTAGGGGAAAAGTATCTAAGCCTCAAACTTAAAGATTTTCAGGAGGGGGACAGTGCACATGGAAGTAACCTTCAGTTGAATCTACCTTGACTGCTCACATAGATAAGGGGACCAGCTGTGTCACATTTCTCCAGACTCACAGCAGACAAAGAGATACAGAAAAAGACAAAGAGACAGATGTCAAGAGTAAGATGAAAGAGACAGTTTTTGAGAAATGAGTGGGAGGAGCCCAAGCTACTTTATCACTTCGCATTTATCAAAAAGTTCCAGAGAGAAAAAGCCACCTATTCCCCAATATAGACTACCCCTCCAGCTAATGATGCACCACAACAAAAAGCCATCTAATTAGTGTCCTTTGATCGATCCAATTAACACTTTCCTTTGGTGGTGGTACTGTGTGGTAGTGATGGGTGTCGTGATAATGGAGAAGGAGAAAAAGCTAGAAACTTTAAACTCTTTTCTCTTTAAAACCAACAGTATACATCTTACTAAAGAATGGTACTTCTTTAACTCAGAAGGCAATGCCCTTGGAACAAATGCACAGCTTTAGGATAGGTGTTCAAGGAGCAATGAGGATAAAAGTCATATCACTTAACTAATCTGGTGAACAGTAGCAACCTTGGAGATCAGTGGAAGATCAGATGCTCCAGAAAGATTAATAACATGTTCTATAGCCATTATTATTTTTTTTTCAACGTTTATTTATTTTTGGGACAGAGAGAGACAGAGCATCAACGGGGGAGGGGCAGAGAGAGAGGGAGACACAGAATCGGAACCAGGCTCCAGGCTCTGAGCCATCAGCCCAGAGCCCGACGCAGGGCTCGAACTCACGGACCGCGAGATCGTGACCTGGCTGAAGCTGGACGCTTAACCGACTGCGCCACCCAGGCGCCCCTAGAATGTCATTTTAAAAAGAGGAGAGAATTAGATATGGAGAGGGAGCAAAAGGGACACTAGGCAAAGAGCAGGGGTAAGATAAGAAAGACAATATAAAGCATATTAGAATAAAAGTGGTGACTCCCTGATCCCTTCCCACACCCTGCAGCCCACCCCACCCCCTGCCACTGCAAAAAAAAAAAAAAAAAAAAAAAAAAAAAAAAAAGAAAAGAAAAGCCAAGAAAGAGATGGAAATGGAAATATTCTGAAGCATTACATTTCACCTTGATGGGGCAGGAAGCTTCCAAGTGACTCGAGCATACTAGGTGTTTGGTTTTCCGTCTAGCAGCACAGAGGCTGCACCCTGCCATAATCTGAGCAGCTTTTCCTGCCACCAGGGTCAGCCACTGGCTATCCAGTCTTCAGTAGGGGCCAACTCACTAATGTCAACTAGCCAAATGCTACCTCAAGACGTTCTTCTCAGCCCAGACTACAGAATGACACTAAGCATTGGTGAGAGCTCGATATGGCTCTTCACATTAACAAAATGTTTTGTTTTCAGAAGAGTCATTATTGAGTGACCACCGCTTCATGATCTACTTATGGATGACTCAGACATTGACAAAATGCTTGGCTTTCACCAATAAAAGAATATACACTATAAATTTAATCTCATCATTTTTATATATTTTTTTCAAAATATTTTAGCATTTTTACTTAGAATATAAAGTAATATATCAGGGCACCTGGGAGTTCAGTTGGTTCAGGGTCGGTCATGATCTCACAGTTCGTGGGTTTGAGCCGGCATTGGGCTCTGTGCGGACAGTTCATCCTGGAGCCTGCTTCATATTCTGTGTCTCCCTCTCTCTCTCTGCTCCTACCCCACTCACACTCTCTCTCTCTCTCTCTCTGTCTCTCTCTGTCAAAAATAAACATTAAAGAATTTAAAAAAATAAATAAAATAAATAAAAGTAATATATCCATGGAGTAGGATGATCTCTCTTCCCATTTTAAGGTTCCAGTTATCTACTACTGAATTGTTCCAAGGAGTTTACACTGACTTTTATTCCCATTTTCTACATAAGAGAAAAAGGAACTAATGTAATGAATATATTTTTTATTAAAAAAAATTCAATGTTTATTCATTTTTGAGAGACAGAGACAGAGCATGAGCGAGGGAGGAGCAGAGAGAGAGGGAGACACAGAATCTGAAGTAGGCTCCAGGCTCCAAGCTGTCAGCACTGAGACTGACGTGGGGTTTGAACTCACCAGCTGTGAGATCATTACCGGAGCCAAAGTAGGACGCTTAACCTACTGAGCCACCCAGGCACCCCACATAACGAATATATTTTAATATTTGCCTCTTCCCTTACTCCCCAGTGCTAAATTGTTTAATTGTCCCTTTATTAACTAATCCCACAGCTGCCTCCATACTTTTTCCAGGGTGAAGGCTTGGATGAATTCCCTCTTCAAATTTAGTCACCAGAGTCTCTGCAGCACATTGTCAACACGGTTTCAAAACACACATACACCAAATTTGTGCCTCCTATTCCCTGACAGGTAGCCACTCCCACTTTGCTCAACTCAGTAGTTGATGTACTTAATTTTTTTGATTTGCCCAATGTATACATGTTTGTGCATGTGTTTTATATGTATTTCATTGTCTGTATGTCCAAGAAAGATACTATTAGATTTGAAAGGAAATTGAGAAGTTATTTTGTTAAATCTGTTTTTTTCTTTCTTTCTTTTTTTGTTTATTTATTTTGAGAGAGAGAGAGAGAAAGAGAGAGAGAGAGGAGAGAGAGAGCACACACCCAAGCAGAGAGGGACAGAGAGAGAGGAAGAGAGAGAATCCCAAGCAAGCTCTGTGCTGTCAGCACAGAGCCCATTGCAGGGCTTGGTCTCATGAACCATGGGATCATGACCAGAACTGAAACCAAGAGTTGGACACTTAAGGGACCAAGTTCATATTATTGGGATTATTAAAACAGAAGTTGTCAAGATATTTCTCAAGGTTGTGGCATATAGTTTCTTATCTTTAAAAGATGTTAACAAGGGCATCTTCCCCTGTTCATGCTCTGTCTCTGTCTCAAAAATAAATAAACTTAAAAAAAAAAAAAAAGCTGCTGAGGATTCAACTCAGGTTTTTTTTTTTTTTAAATGTTTATTTATTTTTGAGAGAGAGACAGAGCATGAACAGGGGAGGGCCAGAGAGAGAGGGAGACACAGAATCTGAAACAGGCTCCAGGCTCTGAGCTGTCAGCAGAGAGCCCGACGCGGGGCTCGAACTCACGGACCATGAGATCATGACCTGAGCCGAAGTCGGACGCTTAACCGACTGAGCCACCCAGGCGCCCCTCAACTCAGGTTTTTAAAAAAAATAATAACACCATAAAATAAGTAATGATATTTAATGAATTTTGACCATCATCCATATTTAAAAAGTTAGTAAATTTCAATTTGGCACAAATTGTTCTTACAATAGTCATAATATTTCCTTGTGCTTGCAATTTGATTTTTTAGGTAGTCATAAAACATTCACTTAAAAATTCTTTCTATGTTTCTCCAATGGATATATTTAATATATGCCTTCATATTAGTGATTTGCATTGTTCAATCTTATTGAAAAGGGATACATTCATTTCTCACTGCATTGCATAAAGTTTCGTGCTATAGGACTTTAAGAAACCCTGTGCTTTTGATTATAATATTGCATGTACTCCTGAGAGGGATCAAACGTGTAGTAACTAAAGGTTCTTTGTGTAATAAATGAGACCCGGTAAACAGCTTCTATACCTTATTTTATCAATAACTTGTACAAGTGTGGTATTTAAATACAATGTTTAACTTATGAGAGTAAATATTCTAATTTGAAAAATTAATATAATGTCACCTTCCTAAAGAAATCCTGTATCTATGGTGATGTGCATGCAATATAAGGTGAATAAGAACGCTTTACAAGACAAAGTGCTATATAGAAATATGAGTCTATTGAATCCTGCATCTTCCACAGAACGACACTCACCCTCTCAACAAGGATCCCAGTGGTGCACAAGAAATATGCCCTAAACAAATAGGTGATATCTACCTAATCTCTGTTTTGAAATTCGCTGGAAGAATTTTTCACATTGATGGATACTATTTTATTTCATTTGATACTTTCAATGCCTACTGTAAAATTGCAACAGACCAAGCTAATGTTTAGGTCCTATGGATAATATCCCAAGTAAAAAATCCTGCCCAATTTCTTTTAAATAATTATAGATTCATAGGAAGTTGCAAAATATGTAGAGTGGTCCATGTACCTTTCACTCATGTTTCCCTGTAACAACTTGAATAACTGTAGTACAATATCAAAACCAAGAATGGACATTGATATAATTCACAGTTTATAGTTTATAGTTCTGTATAGATATAGTTTTATCATATAAAGATTCATATAACCTTGAAAGCAATCAACATACAGAACTCTTCATTCCACAAAGCACCATTGTGCTACCTTTTAATGGTTATACTTGTGCTGTCCTCCCTCCCTACCACCTGAATACAATAGAACTGACTTCACAACGTCCTATAAAGCACAAGAAATCAAGACATTGTGGTATTGGCAAAAGAATAGACATGTAGTTCAATAGAACAGACAGCCCAGAAGTAGACCCACACACAAATATAGTCAACTGATCTTTGTCAGAAGAGCAAAGGCAATTCAATAAAGAAAGGATAAAAAGTGATAGACTTTTCAATAAATAAAACACTAGAATGACAGGACATCCACATACCAAAAACCAAAAAAACAAGCAAACAAACAAAACCTAAACCATAGATCTTACATCTTTCACAAAAATTAACTCAAAAGGGATCCTAGGCCTAATGTAAAATGCACAAATATAAATCTAGAAGAAAACATAAGAGAAAATGTGGATGACCTTGGATTTGGTTATGATTTTTGGGTACAACTCGTTAAGAACAACTAGTGAGAGAGAAAATTGATCTCAAACTTTATTAAAATTAAAAATTTCTGCTGTGATAAAAACACTGTTACAAAAATGAAGATAAGCCACAGACTGGGAAAAAAATATTTGCAAAATATATATCTGATAAAAAACTTGTGAGGAAAATGTACAAAATAGAAAAAAAAAACAAACTTAAAATTCATTAATAAGAAAACCAAAATATATATATTAAAAAAGAGAGAGAGAAGGCAAGAAATTTGAAGGAATATGTTGTCAAAGAAGATATATAGATGAGAAGAATTTTCATTTTTTTCATCAGAGTTTTGTAGTCTTTCACATGTAAATCCTGAAGATACTATATTTAAAGTATTTCATTTTTATGGCATTATTGCACAATCATCTTTTTAAAATTTCAAATTCCAATCATTCATTGCTGTTACATGGGAAAATAAATGACATGTTTTTTAACTTCTGTCCTGTACACTTTATATACTCATTTACTAGTTCCAAGGGGCTTTTGGTGATTCTTTGGGATTTTTGTAGACAATCTTATCATCTGAAAACAAGAACGGTTTTATTTCTTCCTTTCCAATAGGTGTACATTTTATTTCTTTGTCTAGTGTTACTGCACTAGCTAGGACTTCCAACATGATGTCAGTCAGAGAGGAGGATTGGGAAAGGACATCCTGGCCTTGTTCCCAACAGTAGGAAAAACCTACCAGTGTCTCATCATTAAGCATCATATTGTACATTTTTTGTAGATGCTCTTTATCAAATTGAAGATTTCCTCTATTCCTAGTTTCTGAAACTTTATCATAATGGGTGTTGATTTTGCTAAAAGCTTTTTCTTCATCATTTGATGTTGCACAATCTTTCATCCTTCACCTGTTCTTATAGAGGGTTACAATGGATATAGAAACTCTTATAAATCTGGAATAAATCTCATTTTATCATAGTATATGAAACTTTCACTCATTGTTGGATTTGATTTGCTAATATTTTTTGAATGTTTTTGCAACTATATTCAAGAGAGATATTCGTCTGTGGGTTTTCTTTCTTGTGTCTTTATGTGGTGTTGCAATTAGAATAAATCTGGCCCCAAAGAAAGGCTTAAGAAATGTGCCTCTGCTTCTATTTTTTGGGTGAGATTGTTATAGAATTAGTATCATTTCTTCCACAAATATTAGTAGTTTCATGAGTGAAACTTCTGGGTGTGGTGATTTTTTTTTTCTTGGGACATTATTAAATATTGATTCAATTACTTTAATAGATGTAGTTCTATTCAGATTATTCATTTCCCCTTGTGTTAATTTTGGTAGTTTGTGTATTTCAGTAAATTGGTCTATTTCATCTAAGTTATTAAATGGGGACAAAGAATTGACATAATATTCTTTTATTATTCTTTCAACATCCATGAGATCAGTAGTGACTCCTCTTTTGTTTTTGGTATTAATAATTTATCTTTTTACTCATATTTTCTTGGTTAGTTTGGCTACATGTTTATCAATTTTATTAATCTTTTCAAAGAACTAGTTATTTATTTTGTTGATTTTATTTATTGCTTTGTTGTTTTCAGTATCCTTGTTTTTTTTTTTAATTTTTTATTTATCTTCTGCTTGCTTTAGTTTTTTTTCTAGTTTCCTAGTTGATTTTAGATCTTTATTCTTTTCTAATATTTTCACTTCATGCTATAAATTTCCCACTAAGCACCACTTTTTGTTTATCCTATATATTTTGATAGTTGTATTTACATTTTTATTCAATTCAAAATATTTTAAAACTTCTCTTGAGATTTCTTTATAGAAACCTGTGCTTTTAGAAGTGTGTTGTTTGACAATCAAATACTTGGTGATTTTATTTTTTTTTTAATTTGTGAAGGTGTGTTTTATGGTCCATAATATGGTTTATTTTGATGAACATTCCATGTGAACTTAAGAATGTATACTCTGATGTTATTGGAGTACTCCATATATATGTCAATTAGATCAAGAAGACAGACAGTGCTATTGAAGTCATTGATATTTTTACTGATTTTTCTACCTGCTTGATCTATCATTTACTGAAAGAGAATTGTTAAAATCTACGACTCTCATAGCAGGGTGTCTGTCTCTCCTTTCACTACTGTGCTATGCTTCACATATTTTGATGCCCTGGTTTTAGGTGCATGTACTTGTAGGGTTGTTATATCTTCTTGAGATTTGACTCCTTTTCATTATACAATGCCTTACTTTATCCTTGATAGTGTCCCTTGTTCTGAAGACTGGCTAAAATTAATATAATTACTCCAGCTTTCTTTTGATTAGTTGTAGGATGGTATATCTTTCACTATCTCTTTATTCTTAGCCTATCTATGTCTTTATATTAAATGTAGAATTATTACAAACAATACATAATTCTTTTTTTCATTAATTTTTTTTTAACGTTTATTTATTTTTGAGACAGAGAGAGACAGAGCATGACGGGGGAGGGTCAGAGAGAGAGGGAGACACAGAACCTGAAACAGGCTCCGGGCTCTGAGCGGTCAGCACAGAGCCTGACGCGGGGCTCGAACTCACGGACCGTGAGATCATGACCTGAGCCGAAGTCGGACGCTTAACCGACTGAGCCACCCAGGCGCCCCCATAATTCTTTTTTTTAATCCACTCTGACATTCTCTGTATTTTAATTGGTGCATTTCCATTATTAACATTTAAAGTGATTATTATATAGTAAATTAATATCTACCACATTCAGAACTCTTGTATCCATTTCATTTGCTCTTTATTTTTCATTTTTTCTTCTCGTTTTATGCCTCCTTGGATTTCAAATGGATCACTGTTTATGTTTCCATTTTATCTTCTCCCTTAACATATCAATTCTACTTCTTATTTTAAAAATTTAGTGGTTTCCCTAGAGTTTCTAATACACATTTTAACCAATGTAAGTCCATCTCCAAATAATACTTTACCACTTCGTATGTAGTGAAGTTATGTATAGCAATATTTCTAATTCCTTTGTTTCCTTGTGTAATTAATTTTACTTAGCATTTATGCTATAATCTCCCAATGTATTGTCACTATTAATTTAAATATTTATCTTTTAATCAAGAGTAAGAAAAATAGAATATCGTATTTTTATTTTATTTATTCCTACTAAACACTCTTCCTTTCTTTATATAGATCCAAGTTTTTGGCCTATAACATTTTTCTTCTCCTTAAAGAACTTATTTAAACATTTCTTGCAAGGAAAGTGTTATGGGCTGAATGTGTTCTCTCTAAATTCAAATATTAGGGGCGCCTGGGTGGTTCAATCGGTTAAATGTCTGACTCGGCTCAGGTCATGATCTTGCAGTCTGTGAGTTGGAGCCCTGCACTGGGATCTGCGCTGACAGCCTGGAGCCTGCTTCAGATTCTGTGTCTCCCTCTCTCTCTGGCCCTTCCCCTCTGGAGCTCTGTCTCTCTCTCTCTTTCAAAAATAAATAAACATTTGGGGCGCCTGGGTGGCTCAGCCGTCCGACTTTGGCTCAGGTCATGATCTCACAGCTGGTGAGTTCAAGCCCCGGGTTGGGCTCTGTGCTGACAGCTCAAGAGCCTGGAGCCTGCTTCTGCTTCTGTGTCTCCCTCTCTCTCTGCTCCTAACCTACTCATATTCTGTCTCTGTCTCTCTCAAAAATAAATAAACATTAAAAAAAATTAAAAAAAATAAACATTTAAAAAAATCAAATTCAAATATTAGACTTAACTCTGTGATATATTTGGATGTAGAGCTTTTGAGAGGTAATTAGGTTTAGATGAAGCCATGAGGATGAGGCCCTCATGATGGGACTAGTGCCCTTATAAAAAGAGGAAGAGAAACCAGGGCTCTTCCTTTCTGCCACACAACCAGAAGTTCGCTATCTACAACCCAAGGAGAACGCTCTCACCTGACAACAACCTTGCTGGCACCTTGACCTTGGACTTCCAGTTTCCAGATCTGTGAGAAATAAATTTCTGTTGTTGAAGCACCAAGTGTCTATTTTATTATAGCAGCCAGAGTTAAGACCAAACGTTCAGTGATGATGAATTTTCTCAGTTTTTGTTTGTCACAGAATAAATTTCTCTTTCATTTTTGAAATATAGCTTCAGTGGATATAAAATCCCAGGTTAGTGGGTACTTTTTTTCCTTTCAAACTTTCAATGTTTTATTCTATTTTTTTCTTCTTTGCATGGTTCTTGATGAGAAGTTCCCTATAACTCTTATCCTTGTTACTCTGTAGGTAATATGGTTTTTCTTCTCTGTCTTCTTCCAAGATTTCCTTTCAAGATTTCCTTTTTGGCTTTGGTCTTCTGCAGTTTGAATATGTTATACCTAGGTAATGTTTGTTTGTTTGTTTGTTTGTGGTTTCTTTTTTGGAGTTTATCCTGGTTTGTATTCCTTGAGCTTTTAAGTTCTGTTTTGATGTCTGTCATTAGTTTTTGAAAAGTTTTCAACAATTATTACTTCAAATATTTATTCTGTTCTGTTCTTTCTTCTGGTATTCCAAATACAAAGATGTTACAATTTTGACATTATCCCACCATTCTTGCATGTTCATTTCTTTTTCTCTCCCTTACCCCTTGGCAGCATTTCAGTTTGGAAAATTTCTACTTAACTGATCTTCAAGCTTGCTGATTCTTTCTTCAGCTAGGTTCATAAGCCCATCAGAGACATTCTTCAGTACTGTTAGTGTTTTTCTTATTTCTAATTATCCTTGTGATTCTTAGAAATTCTATCCTTCTGCTTACATTGCTCATCTGTTCTCACATGGGCCCTTTACATATTAATCATAGTTATTAAAAAAAAAAAAGCTGTAACACCAGTGTCATTTATGAGTCTGGTTCCACTGTCTATTTTGTCTTTTAGGACTGTTTTGTTTTTTGTTTGTTTTTATTTTGTTTTGTTTTGTTTTCCTTGCCTTACCATCACAGCTTGTGATCCTTTGTTGAAAGCTGGACATAGTGTACAGGGCAACAGAAACTGCAGTCAACAGGCTGTGAGGATTTATGTTAATCTGGCTAGGAAATGGACTATGGTTAATATTTGCTATAGCTTTGTGTTCCAAAGCATCAAATTCCTCTAATGTCTTTTTATTTTATTTTATTTTATTTTATTTTATTTTATTTTATTTTATTTTATTTTATTTTATTTTGGTCTCCTCTCTTGATTTGGGCTTCCCTAAGTATTCCTCCTCAGAGAATATCTAATTCTTCCAGCTTTATCACCTATACTCCTCTGTTATTATAGTGGAATATAGTTAGCATGGTATTAAGGTTGGGAGCAGTAAGTGTTCTTTAATCTTATGATTAAATGCCAGTCTTATGGTGTTCTATGTTTCTGGACAAGTGTTTCTCCATTGATACAGCATCCTCTCCACTCAGGTAAGATGGCAAGGCTGAGAGAGACAGGTTTGGGATAAGTTCCTCCAGAAGGGATAAGGCTCTGTTAAAATATTTTCCTCTGGACAACAGGCTCTTTTCCATAGAAAACACTCTGGGTATATTTCACAATGTTTACTTTTTTTTCCTTACCAGAACCAGGAGAAGAGCTTTCTTGATCTCCAATGTGAGAACCCTTTGGGGTTCCTGGAGACAAATGTCACAAGAATGTAGAGACCCTCTAAAATTGCAACCTCCAGAAACTTGATTCTCATGTTAGCTCGCACTCAGCCTCCAACAATTTGTTAAATATCACTTTGGTGTTCCTACCATTTTATGGCTCTAGTGGTTTCTGTTCTAAGTAAGGATCTCTCTGTAACTCTGAGTTCACCATTTTCTCCAGATTTCCCGATGGAGACGTGCCCTCCAACTTCATTTCTCTGGTGGGCCCAAGAAAAGCTGTTGATTTTCATTTCAATTAGATTTGTTTTTCATTCTTGTATGGATGTAATGACAATTTCTAAGCTCTTTACACATCAGAACTAAGTCAAGAACAATCATCCTGACCAATTTTTAATACCATTTGTGACTTATATCATTTGTATATGTTATGGAGTTAATGAACAGTTATTATTATTAGCCTCTTCATGAGTTTTCAAATGCCCTATACATGTGCTGATTTAAAACCAGAAATAACTTCAGGTAGTATTTACAAACAAATCCCTTAAAACTCACGTAATTGTTGGAGAAAAAAAGCTAAATTCCAGATTGCATTTTATCTTTTTGTTTAAGTTTTAAAGTCTTGTTTTAGACTTGTGATAAGTCTGCATATTCCTATTTGAAATTGTTTATCATGCAACAATACTATCTATATTAGCTTTGGTGCCTCAGGCTTCTTAGCATAGTTGTTTGGGGCAAATGTTAATGAAACCAAGGTCACAGGTTTAATCCCCACATGGGTCAATTATCTTTCTAAGTTCTACTGCCACAGTTTGCCCTTTTTTCACAATCTCCAATCAGGAATTTTGCAAATGGGTATTATTGCTCACTGAGGGGATGGAATTAAAGAGCATGGCTTGAATTACTTTTAGGAAAAAATAACTCAATGTGCACATAGTCTAGCAAGACCAGTGGCTCTATAATCTTATAATAATGGGGCATTAAATATTTATGCTTTTTTCAGACAGTAATTGGTTTTAGACTATCCTTTCAAGCAATGAATGACCAGAACATGAAATGACATGACACATCCAGAGTGAAATATATGTATATAAATTTGATAGATAAACGCACATATTGTGGGGAGATAAAGTGACATCATACATGCAAAGCAATGAGTTTTAAAAATCTACCAAAATAGGGGCGCCTGGGTGGCGCAGTCGGTTAAGCGTCCGACTTCAGCCAGGTCACCATCTCGCAGTCCGTGAGTTCGAGCCCCGCGTCAGGCTCTGGGCTGATGGCTCAGAGCCTGGAGCCTGGTTCCGATTCTGTGTCTCCCTCGCTCTCTGCCCCTCCCCCGTTCATGCTCTGTCTCTCTCTGTCCCAAAAATAAATAAACGTTGAAAAAAAAATTAAAAAAAAAATCTACCAAAATAAAGTTCCATTCATGACTTTTGTATTATCACGTGCAAGTAGAGAACAGATATTTTAGAGCATTCACTATATTTGACCAGAATATTTTCTTTATACTATTTAATTTTTAAAAAAATTTTAATGTTTATTTATTTTTGAGAGAGAGAGAGAGAGACAGAGAGGGAGAGAGTATGAGGAGGGAGGAGCAGAGAGAGGGAGACACAGAATCTGAAGCAGGCTCCAGGTTCCATGCTGTCAGCACAGAGCCTGATGCAGGTCTCGAACTCATGAATCATAAAATCATGACCTGAGCAGAAGTCAGACACTTAACCACTGAGCCACCCAGGTGCCCCAATACTATTTAATCTAAAGGTGGAAGAAAAAGATCCACAATCTCAACCTTACTTCTCATCTGGATGTTTTCCATAAGAAATGGAATCAACAAAGTCAAGCAAAAAATCAACATATTCTACTGCTTTAGTGTTAAGTACTCTAATACTATTTGCTTAACTTCTCTCTCTCAATTTACTCCTTGTTTTACCCAGTAAATATTTTTAAGTTGCCAATATTTTACATCATCACCACATACTGCCTCGGTTTTCACATCTTTTCCTAATTATATTTTTCAATTCCCACTAAATCACTCCACTAAAATATGCTACAAATCTTAGGTTCATTATGTCCATCCATTGATAGTAGACGACCATACCCTTACTTCTTTGACTCTACTTTTATAAAGAGTGACAATAACCTACAATTACCAAATTCAAAGGACCCTTGTGTTCCTCCTCTTACTTGACCACTCTTACTTGAATAATGCATTTGATACTTTTAGCTCCTTTCCGAAACCCCTTCCTCTTTTGGTTTTAATGACATCACTCTTTCTGGATCCCTTCTGTTTTTACTAACCATTCTTTTTCAGTCTTTGCTGGTTCCAATTTTTCTGCTTGTCCTTTAGGGATTTTTCTCTCCTGAATTTTCATCTATGAGTTTCTTCTTTCTTTACTCAAAAAAGACCTCCTAGTAATCTCAACTACTTTCATGTCTCCAACTCTTTATACTAGATGTTTGACCTTCAAATTTCCATCAAGTCCAACCCTGTCTTCAATCCCATAAACTCAACTGACAGAACATAAATAACTCCTCAGTTGTGCCTACCATTCCTACCACCATTTCACAAACAAATCAATTGTCAGGTTGTCTCAACTGTACCTCCTTGTATCTTATCTCTCCTTTCTAATTCCTACCGCTATTACCCTGGTGCAGACCATAGCCACAGCCTGATTTATACTAATAAGCTCCTAAATAGTTTTTGCTTCTAGTCTTGCACAACCCATCTGGCTTTTACTGCCGGATTGATTTTTCTAAAATACAAATCTAATCACGTTTACTCCTGATTAAAACCTTTTAATGGATCCTTATTTACCACAGGATAAATAAAAACTTGGTATGATACATGAGGCTCTCCTTGATCTGGCCCCTATTCTGTAACTCCAGATTCCTCTTTCATCACATTCCTTTCTTTGTCCACATCACATTTCTTACAGTTCTCCTATTATGACAGATTATTTCAGGCACTTGGGCCTGAGTTTGTTTTCTCTCTTCAGTACTCTTTGCATACTTCATACCTAATCCCAACACACACACACACACACACACACACACTCATACACATTCATTCTCTAACCCCAAATTGCTTAGTGAGCAGTTACTCATCATCTAACACTTATATCAAACACCAACTTTTCTCTATAAACTTTTCTGACATCATCTAGATTATGAACAAATTTTGTGCCCCCCAAAACATGTCTTCAATTCATATTTCTATGTACCACTTCCTTATTGGATTTTAAGTTCCTCATCAGCAGATGATTCCCCATTCATCTTCGTATTTCCAGAATACAGTATAGTTCCTGAAAAATAGGTTGGTCTGTAGAATAGTTAATTGAAGTAAAGTTTTTATTTCTTGGTAAAATTAAGCACATAGAGAGCAAATATTTTTCTACAACTGCAAGTCAGAAAGGGTACCTCTATTCAAATAACTGTATAAAAATTGAGAAGAGCTTAGAATTATTATTGAGAAAAATGAGATACTCTTGTTGACCTCATGTAATCCAAAGAATTGGGCAGAAAGAGAAAAAGGCTCTTAAAATACCAAGAGATCTCCTACTCTCAGAAAATGCTATAGTTGAATTCTTTTGGAACCAGATATATTCATAAATCAGAATAAAGAGGTATTACACAGTTGCAACTGATAACAAACTGCTTCCCTGCCTTCCCTTTATTCAACATCAGCTAAATATTTTAGAATTATGACACTGAGGGAAGACAAGAGAAAGAGTGGCTGAGTAAACTTATTTTAATACTTTTCTTGAGGTAGGTATAAGCTTGGAAGTCATGCTTCAACCTAAGGAAAGGTAAGAATAGGCAAGGAAAATTCTTGTACGTGCTCAAACAGCTGTGTCACTCCCAAATTCTCACTTCTATCCTTCCTCCCTGAAAATGAAGTTATACAAGATACAGTCTATGTTTTAATCATGAAAAACAAAATAAATGAATGAAATAAGATGAACATAACAAAATAAAATTATATATTTTCTATAATGTGTACAATATGTTTATAGATACAGATATTGATATGAGCTATGTAATCATCACTTATTAACTCTGATTGCCTTTACTTTGAGCTGGATGTGCATCTTCAGATCTAGACAAAAAATAAGACCAACCCTAGAATGGAAAATGAACTACCATTTACTCTGATAAATTAAACACTGTGCCATGTATTTGTCAATAGGTTGAAATGCCTTCACAAAGCAGTCTGCTTTGTCAGCAAGTGGTGGTTTATTGCTATTTCCGTCTGATTTCCCAATGGGCTAGTACAAACTTGAGATTACAGCAAGACAAAACCATCAGGTGTCAGATTGTCCATCTTTCTCTTCGGCTACTGCCTTGGTCCTCATTAACTTGTTCACCTGTCTTAGGGAGAAACTTTGCCTTTCCTCTTAGAAGTGCAGGAAGTAAATGATTTTTAAAAGAAATATTGCCCACAGAGATGCCTACAGAAAGTCCCCTTTATTACTTTATATTGTACTTTATCAACATTACCCATTGGATGAAAATTGCAAGAAAGATGTCTGCCTCATGGGAGCCAATATAGTTGAAAGGGGGCATTTCAGTTTAACATCCTATTTTTCACCTGAATGTGGATGAAAGTAAACACACACAGGAAAAGGATGCTGACTTATATTAGGTCGGAGACAAAGAGAAAGGAAGGGACTTCGTGTGCTATATATGTAGATGGGCCAGGAAGCATCTGCAGAGGAGTGCAGAGATCACATTTAGAGAATGTCATGCTTAAGGAATGACTCACCAGTTCACAGAATGGGCTTTGGTCTCCAACTCACAACCGCTCAAAGCCTATGATATAGGATTTAGTGTTTGTTTACTACATCCAAGTAATATAGGGGTACCATTGCGAGTTGAATTCAGTTTTCTGAAACATAGTTTTCTAATTTTGTATTTGTCAGTCAATTAACTGAATGTATTGAAAACTAAATTCTATGGGACCAATGACAGAGGAATACACATAATTCTCTAGGGCAGAGTTCTCAAAGGGGTAGGGGGGAGGCAAAGTGGGGTAATTGCAAAATGACCCAATAGCAAAGCATGAATAATTATCATAAATTCTATCTACATTTAATTTTACCTGAAAATAACTTAAAATATTAAGCTTATTTAAATTTAATTTTAACCACTATCCTGGAGTCCATGTGAAGAAAATTATGTTAAGATTTTTAAAAAAACAAATAGCATCAATGTTTAAAGCCACTATGAATTTTAAATGCATTTAATTATTTATATATACCTCTAAATTTATATATAAATAAAAAAATACATTATTTAAATATTATGCATATGTATATACACCTGCATACATATGCACAATTACATAGTACAATTGAAACAGAATGTTTTAGCTGTCATAAGAAGATAATATATTAATTAAGAGGATGGTCTTTGGTGTCGGGAGGCTCTCTGTTTAGCAGGACAATCTAGATTTTAATCCCAGCAGTGTTATGTACAATCTGTCACCTCAAACAAGTAATTTTAATCTCGTTCTGCTTAAGTTCAATTATTCCTTTATTATTTTTTAACTGTAGTAGTAATACCCATATCACAGAACTGTCTTGAGAATTAAGTGAGATGACATATATGGACACACTTAGAATAATGCTTGGTTCACAAAAAGTAGTTAAGAAATAGGTGTATTGAATCTGTCACCCAAACATTTTTTTTTAAGTGAGAAAATTAATCATTAAATAGAGTACAGGTGAATTACTCAGCTGATTCTAAGGTTATGTTGGCCATTAAACAGGAGGGCTGTGAAGTTCTATACACATCTAACACAGAGGCCTCATATTTGTCTTTCAACTTCTTGGCAGCCACAAGTACCCAATGAGGACTAATCATTTTTTGACCTCAAATACAGATCCTTGGTTTGAAAAAAGAAATTGTATCACAACTTCAAAGCCTATATGAACACTGTAATGCTAGAGTTTGAAGGCAAGGTGGTATGCCAAACAGATGTTGTTCCAGAAAATCCAATGAGTATAGAAACTTTCTCAGCCAAAGGATGCTTTATTCTTGCTTTAGAATAAAACCAATTGACTAGTAAGTGACTAAAAGTAGTGGTTGAATATTAACAAGATTAATGCTATTTCTTTCTTTAAAATTTGTGTTTCTCTTGTATGAAAGATATAAAATACTTATTAAGTATGCGTACTTATTATATTTTAGAAGGAAATTTCCTTCTGCCCCCCCTTCTATCTCGTTTTTTTACATAAAGAAAAAGTGAGAGGATAATGTTCACATTGTGCTAGCTTTTATCATTGCTTAGATGAATGAAGCAGATGCCTAACTGATTTCTCTGACTTATTGCCACACAGAGTTCTTTCTTTAAAGAAGCAGGCAATGTAATCTTTTGGAAATATACACTGAGTTACCACTCTCTGCTTACCATTGCACTAAAATAAAATTCAAAATCTTAACCATGGCCTAGAAAGTTCTACACAACTGGACTCTGCCCATCTCTGATATTATTTAAAAATACTTCTCTCCTCATTCTAATATCCCCTAATATGCAGGTTGTCTATATCTCAAAGCTTATTCCTACCTTAGAGCTTTTGCCCTTACCATGTTCCCTTCCTAGAATTTTTCTCTAAGGCTTCTTCCCCCTTATATATATCAGCTTAAATTCAGCTCCCCAGAGAAGTTTCCCCACCTACACATACTTTCTGAAGGAGCCCCCTATATACATGTTATTTTGTGTATTTCCTTCATAGCTTTTACCATAATCTCAAATTATCTTCTGAATTTATTCAAAAATTATTGTCTAATACCTATTATCTAAATCACTACATACTTCCCTCATAGGAATGAAAACTATAATATTATAAGAAACATAAGTGCTTTTACCATTGTATCCCAAATGTTGTGGCAATGTATGGCACACAGGAGGAACCTGATGTATGATTACTGAATGTGTGAATGGATGCCTTATTGAGGTAGCATACAGAAGATAGGAAAATAGTCTTAGACTTACTACAGATGTTTAGATTAAAAGAAAAGTGTTCTCCCTCTCCTTCTCCTCCACACCCCGCCCCCCAGATAGATAGATATACTTGGAGAGAGAGTAGGAATCGTCAACTGCATTCAAGACAGGAAACACTTCACAGAAAAAAAGGTCATATACAATTTATGGATTATGAAGAAGTCTATTTGACAAGAAGCATAAGAGAAAAAAAAAAGAATGCATGCATAAGGGAAAACCTGGGAAAATCTTTACAAAGAAGATGCAGGGTTGGGATTAATTTTATTCATCATTTTAAGTAGGCCATGGATGCCCAGATTAAACATCATTTCTGGATGTTGTCTTTGAAGGTATTTCTGGATAATATTAGCATTTGAATCAGTGGACTCAGGAAGGTAGACTGACTTCCCCAATGTGGTTAGGCAATATCCCATCCACTGAGGGTCTGAATAGGACACAATGGAAGAAGGAAGAATTCATTCTAATTTTCCTGCCTTACTGACTGAGTTAGGACATATCTTATCTTCTCTGGCCCTCAAATTGAGATTTAAACTGTTGCCCCCCTAGTTCTCACACATTCACAACTGGACTGAATTACATGACTGGCTTTCCTGGGGCTTCAGTTTAGAGACAGCAGATTGTAGGAATTTTCAGCCTCCAAAAGGTTCTTTTTCTCTGGAGAACCCCACCTAATATGGAGTAAAAGTTATAAAGGCCTCCATACAATTGTACCAAAAGGATAAAAACAAATGTACAACTGAGGTAGTTGGTAGAGGTTGACCAGTTATTTTGATAATGGAAATGACAGAAAAGGGGAAAAATGTTCCAAACAACATTAGTAAGATTTGTGACAAAAAGTGATGTAGAAAAGAATAAAAAGAATAAATCAAGAATAATTTTTAGGGCGCCTGGGTGGCGCAGTCGGTTAAGCGTCCGACTTCAGCCAGGTCACCATCTCGCGGTCCGTGAGTTCGAGCCCCGCGTCAGGCTCTGGGCTGATGGCTCAGAGCCTGGAGCCTGTTTCCGATTCTGTGTCTCCCTCTCTCTCTGCCCCTCCCCCGTTCATGCTCTGTCTCTCTCTGTCCCAAAAATAAATAAATGTTGAAAAAAAAATTAAAAAAAAAAAAGAAGAATTTTTATCTGTGAATGTGAGAAGTCAGGAGGATAATATAATTATTTATGATGCTGAAAGATAGTAATGAAAATAGAAAAACCAGGGACCTGGTATGGGGGGGAGGGGTGCTCCGTCAGTTAAGCGTCCAACTTTGGCTCAGGTCATGATCTGAGAGCCTGTGAGTTTGAGCCCTGTCTCAGGCTCTGTGCTGACAACTCAGAGCTTGGAGCTTGCTTTGGATTCTGTGTCTCCCTGTCTCTCTGCCCCGCCCCTTGCTTGCACTTTCTCTCTCTCTCAAAAAAAAAAATGTTAAAAAAGAATTAAAATAGAAAAAATCAAATAAAAACAAAACAATTAATATCTGTGATATGCTATTACTTTCATATGTAACTTAATATGAAATAATTTTAAGTTATAGGATTTTAAATATTCAGAAAATAAATTACTCGGTTTTATTCTGAAATGGGTTAGAGGAAGGAAAACATGTTTTTATGTAGAGTATTTCCAGAAAACAAAATAAAATTTTAAACTCAATACACATTTAGACGACAGCTAGTCACCTGAACCTTATACACTTAACAGAATCCCTGCACACTAGAATTCAACAATTCAACAATTTATTGATAATTTATATGTAATAAAAGCACAGATACAAATTCATAAACTGACAGGGCAAATTGTGAGATTAACCATTTGTGCCATTGATTTGCTAAACCAGTCTGTGAAGCTGAGAGTGGAGAAAGTCACAGGGCTGGACATATTATTTCAATATGGTTAATTCAAACCTCAATGTCTTCAGTCTTACATATTGGGTGTTCTGACAGAAGGTAATTTAATGTGATTGCTTGATCTGTTCCTAAATATCCTGAAATTATACATGTGCAAGTACTTGGGATTGTTAGCTGTTATTAACCTCAGACGGTATGAATACCAACACATGAATACAGACAGAAACTAACTCTCTCTCTGTGTCACACACACACACACACACACACACACACACACACACACACTCACTCACCAGGTATAACCAAACTGCAAAATCTTTCCTGGGACTCCCTCTCTTCCTAAGAGTCATTTGAATTTAACAATTTAGCTAACATTATATTTCTAAAGAAATAAATCAATTTCAGTATAGACTATATTCCTGATCATGGACTCAACATTAAAGAATCACAGTAATTACTAAGAGTATAACATGAAAACAAAAGTAGAACTATAAACTTTGGCACTATGTAAATCACTGGATATAGTTATTCCTGGCTATAAAGTACACACACACACACACACACACACACACACACACACACACACTAAAGTCATTAGATTATAGACGGCATCCATAGGTTAGTTTGCTTTATTAGACCTATGCTTTTTAAATCCCTGGTAATTCAACTAACAGTGTGTTACAATAGGGTTTGCTCTTAGTACTAGATGCATATTTCATACCTGTCCATTTCGTCAAGTCCTTTGCCTATCACTATTCTGTTTTTGGATCAACTCTGTGCCAGAGATAAACTTTTCTTTTCATCATTTTTTGTTATACTTTTGGGCCAACATTTGGGCCATGTTTATATCCTTTTCACCATCACCTCAATGCTTTCCTCTCACGCTACATGAAGAACTCTGGTTCCTATGATGAAATCCATTTAGTTGCAATATGGAGAAAGGAGACATGTTTAATTACATCTTAGGGGTTATACACAGTGCCAAAGCAGCTAGTGAAAGATACAAGCAAACTCTCAAGTTGTTTTGGCTCTGTTACCAGTCTCAAAGAGTCACCTCATTTGTTTTTCTACAGAGACTTCTGACTTGATGGACTCGTGTTTTTTAAGACAAGTAAACACAACTTTTTCATGTGTTAAAATTTCAAACAATTTCTTCATTATCGCATAGTGCTATAGATGTTTGACCAGTGATTTCTAATTAATACATAATCAGACACAGTCTAATATGTATTTATATATATAATGTGGTATTGGTACATTTACGATAAATCTGGACATTTCTTTCTCTACAACACAGAAACAAACAAAATGTCTGTGCTAACCCATGCAATA
Source organism: Herpailurus yagouaroundi (assembly GCF_014898765.1). Lineage (NCBI taxonomy): Eukaryota > Metazoa > Chordata > Mammalia > Carnivora > Felidae > Herpailurus > Herpailurus yagouaroundi. Next base: position 48,966,649 of record NW_024412405.1, on the reverse strand, counting down.
CCTGCAGTGTAGGTCATATTAAAATGAAATGAGTTTTTATCACTTCCCAACTGAACTCGTTACTCCATTAAGATAGATCAAATTGCTTATCTTGACAGAGATTGATTACCAATTAACCATAGAATAAGCCAACAAAAATGAAGGGTTGGGAAATGCCTTGAAGTTTACTGAGACATCTTTATTAAATACAGAAGTCTATGGCATAAATACTCCCAACAAAATTGCTTTTGAAAAATGTTTTAGATGCCACATGAGGTGGTAATGGTATTCTGACAAAACAGAAAATCTTAGTAGTTCTGTAGTGAAACTTAAGGTGACCTTGTAAAGAGCCTACATAAAACATCAATAAAATTCAGGTTTTCTGACATCTTTTCCTCTTGCCACAATTTGACATCAAATTGCATCAAGTCCAATGAAACTATTTGAACAATCATCCTTCAAACATTAAATTCCATCTCTTTCCCTACTTTCCAGGGCATAAAATAGCTGCCTAGTCCCTATTGTTTGTAGGTTTATTTGTCCGGTTGCAAGTGGGGATTAATACCCTCTGGCTTTCACAGAACTCCAAATTGTATTATATCTGTGGTAGTCCTCAGATAACAAATATTTCTCTATTCAAATCTAATAAAGTTAGTGAAGAGCATTAGGGTTAAATGTTTCCAAGACTTCTTTGTTTTAAGTTTTTCCACATGTGGGTTAGTAGACAGCTTCTGAAATGACAGCTCCAGAGCTGATTCTCCAAATCCCAGGAGGAAGTTAGTGCAGCATCTGCAGGCTAAATTACGTTGGCTCCACCAAGCTTCATGCCCTTTACAAAATGATTGTCTGATGTGTGGTTACTTGGTTTTATCAAATAAGTACTTCTGCTTTCCGGAACCTTTCAAAATGGCAATTGGTCTCCAGGACTTAAACCCAACTAGTAAATTGAAATTCTACATTTGTTCCAGGTTTTACAAGACTCGCGATTTTATGTTTTTAAGTCCTAAAAATATTGGCACAAAAGCACAAAGTATCTACATTCAAGGTGTCTATGAAAAGCTGAATGTGTATGAAGAAAATGTTGAGAAGGACTCGCCTTAAAATAAGCTGGTGCTAATGCCTCAGAAAAGCTTCCCTCTTTCTACTTGCCTGATGGATGCAAATCAAATTCCTTGACCTTAGGAGAATGATCATAAAATGTAATCAAAGTTTCCAGATCGAAAGGTGCTTTAAATGGTTCAGTAGGCAGCTGCATCAATGCTATAAAGCATCATGACTGGTAACATAGGTCATGTTTCAGGAAAACAAGATGAAAACCTTTTGCTTTTAAGAGAAATTTGGTCAAGTCCTAGGAAAAGAATGACGGCTATATTTATATGGCCTCCAACCCCAAGAAATGCTAAATAATTTGTGGATTTTTAATGTAATTAACCTCCAGATTATTGCTGTTATGTATATTTAAAAGCTGGTTACAAGAACAATCATAACATTTTTCAAAATGAGAAGTCTAGAGGGTTAGAATATCCAGTGACTTAACTCAAGGTTACAAACCAAATATTAGTATATGTTTTTAAATGATTTCATTTCTTCCTTGCAAGAAATTAAAAAATTTTGAGCACTGGGGAGAAAGGGTCTCTAAATTCACTACCAAACAAAAAAAGCTATCCGCAATGTGAAAAGCAATTAGTAGCATACTTGATGAGTGCATAAATTCCAAATTACCAATTGCTTAAAAGATTATGAGAATGTGTTTACTACTTTGATGCTTCAAAACTGAATTTATTTAAATCTGAGGCTTTTAAATTGGAATTCCTGTTTGAATAATTCTAGCCAGGTTGAAGTATGTGTGTGTGTGTGTGTGTGTGTGTGTGTGATCTTTGAAAAGAGAAGTTTTATTAAATACATTTATTGCATACATTTATTTACAACCACACTCCCCTCTACCTCCCACAAAATGTGAAGAATGATGCCAGAAAGAGACTAAATTATAGGTCATATTTTTAAATATTTTTCAAACTTTAACAGAAGTAAGTTTGTGATTTCCCAGGGGGAATATTATAATCCATCAAATTTATTGAAAAAGATATTGAAGGAAACTTACAACAGGGAACAGTGGTCAGATGTGGCAGTGAGGCCAATACTGGTTCTTTCACAAGAAGGCAAAAGTAAAAGAACTCCTGTTGTTAGCTTCTTACCTGTTATCAATTTAAATCAAGAAACTAATATTTTTTTTTATCATTGAGCACCACAACCAAAAGGAAATAGAAGTTAAGAAAATAAAGAGAATTATTTATTCACTGCCCTTAAGGAAAGTGAATAGAAGAAAATGTAATCAATTAAAATGTACTTTTAAGTATTATAATGAGAAAAGAGATAATGGTGGCATGTACTGAACTGGGCCCACCCACCTGTGTGCAAAATTTGTATGTTGAAGCCTAAATGCGACTTCATATGGAGAAGGAATATTTAAATAGGCAACTGAGGTTAAATGAAGTCATCAGTGTGAGCTCTAATCTGATAGGGCTGGTGCACTTACAGAAGAGACACCAAGGTCTCTCTTTCTTTCCTCATACACAGAATGATGAAAGGCATGTGAGGACACAGAGATAAGGTGGCTATTTGCAAGCCAGGAAGAGAGACTTAACCAGAAACTAAAATTGATAGCACCTAATCTTGGACTTCTAGCCTCCAGAACTGAGAAAAAAATGGATTTCTATTGTTTAAGTCACCCAAAATGTGGTATCCTATTAAGGCAACCTAAATTGACTAATCTTAGATAGATGATAGATATGTAGACAGATGATAGATAGATAGATAGATAGATAGATAGATAGATAGATGACAGGCAGACAGCTAGATATGAAAACAGAGCAAAGAATAAGTTCTATCTACACATATGGCAGAAAGCTGTGGAGAGGAGCAAACATTTGAATTCTGTCGTAAAAGATAAATTAGGAAGTCTGCCTACTATAATATGTTCTCTTACAATTTTATTTATGTTCTTGTGAAAATACGTACCAAAAGTTATAACAAATGACCTTGTCTTGTCCTTCTTTATCAGTTTTATTCTCACCTGACCTCACAACTTTATCCATATTCTAAGTGTCAATGTTGTTCAAACTAAAAGTATTCTCTCAGACCTAACCCTTCCATCAGTTTAAATGTTGAACATCCAAGTATTGCCCTGCCTCTTAACTGTTGTTCCAGTGAAATGTTGCTCCTTGGGTCCTGTCTCAACTTCTGAAAACTAATTATTTCAATCATTTTGGCACAAATATTACCACCATTACCACTACTAACAACAACTTCATATGTACAGCACATAGTTTTTTCATGTATATTATTATACTTATTACTTAAAACAATGTTATCATGCAAATGTCTTTCATTCATTTCAAATAGGGACAAAACCTTTAGAGAGGTTAGGTGATTTACTAAAGTTATTTGGCCATTATGTTTGGTGACTAGGACACAAAACAACTTCTAAATCTAATTTTCTTGAATGGATGGAATAATGGATATTTACTGTTTGGGAACTAATGGTCAGCATCCATTCACACACCCTTTTTCTATTAAGAGCCCACAATTTCCTTTTGGCAACAACTATCTCCAGCTTTCAGTTTGTGTGTTCTAAGCCTAGGCTTAGGTCAGTCAGTGCATTCCTTTACTCCGGCCACAGAGATTAGTTTAAAAATGGCCACATGAGGCCCATTTATCGGTAATCCCAGGGTTTTTGTTAGAGTATCTTGCAGAGGTGATTGTTCTCTTCCTCTACACTTAGAATAAAAGGGGACAAACTGGGACCTGCTGAATCCATCTCATCACAATGTGCAGCATTAAAATGAACCCAATATGGGGAGAAAACCATGCCAAGTAGACAGACAGAACTATTGTCCTGAATACATCATTGGACCATTGAAGGCATTTGTACCTTATGTTTGCCACTATATAAAGTGCCGCTATATCACCTGGACTACTTTTATTCATGTGAATTAACAAATTTCCTCTTTCTTGGTTAAGCCACTTTGAGTTCATATTCATATTCATCACAACCTGGAATCCTAACTGAACACATTTTTCTCTAAAACAACTATCTGAAAGGCAACTTCTAGACCAACAGCTGTATTAATCTATGAATATGTATTCGAGTAATGAGCCTCCTTATGAAGTTGATATAGCAATTCATTACCATGAAATACAGGGTTAGCATCTCAAAGCTGGGTCAAAAAAAAAAAACTGCTTACATAAGCAGGCAAGCATTAATCAAAATATGGCCACCATAAAAGAGAAATTAAATGCATGACAGTACAGTCTAGAATTAAATTTAAAAATTATAATTAGAATTTTTAAAAATTTTTAAGTTTATTTATTTAAAGAGAGAAAGGCAGGGACAAAGAGAGAGGGAGAGAGAATCCTAAGCAGGCTCCAAACTGTCAGTGCAGAGCCTGACGTGGGGCTTGAACTCAAGAACCAACCATGAGATCTTGACCTGATCTGAAATCAAGAGCTGGATGCTTAACCAACTGAGCCACCTGCATGCCCCAGGAATCTGTTTAAATACAAAGAAGAAACAAGTAGCTATGACCCCAAGATGAATGAATTGAGAAGGAAGTTCAATAAGGAAGAAAATTAACAGTCATATATTATAGAGTCAAAGTTCAAAAGTATCTGCTTTATTTGCTGTTGTAAGTGCTACTGGAGGGACAGTTTCATCCTTACACAAGAACTTGTTATACTAGAGTGTCATTTCCAGTATTTGCAGTGAGCAAATTTGAGACAACTAAGGTAGAGGCTACTGAACAGAGGCTATTAAAAAGACTATTCTGGGTTTCAAATTATAGGGGCCATAGAAAGGTCCCCAAGACTCACAAAGACACAGCTGTGTCTCCAAGGAAAAACCCCACTGAAAATAAAATGGCATAATCATTCTTGTATTCTCAGTACCTCGCCAAATAGTGGCATAAGAGTGACTCAGCAAACTTTTACTGACTAAACCAATATATGTTGAAGAACAGAAGACTCCATTTCTTCACAACTCTTAAAGGAAAGACTCTAACATCTGATATGGGCCATAAGAAGGGATATTTTACCCAGAATAATTACCCTAAAATTGAATGCCAATAGAAAGGGATGACAAAATGGAACAAACAGTGGCAAGAATGGCAATCTACAAGGGTTCGTGTAATATTTTAAATATACAGTCAGTTAAATCCCTAACATAGTACCCTATGTGCATGTGATTTTTATTACGAACACTCAGACTACAGAATGAATTAGTTCTTCATTCAAAATGATTTGGTATGCCGGTCCATTTTGAATTACTTGAGGGAATTCCAAGTGCCAATGAGACAAGAAGGTCAGAGAAATGCTGGGATTCCAAGGACACAGTCTAACCATTAATTTAAGTCAAAGAAAGTTAAATGTGCAGATGTAGAGAAAAGAATCCTATTGCGGAAGCACAATGACTAAAAACTGCCAGGCTTTGTTTGTTTTTTTATTTATTTTTTATTTTTTCATATAATAAGGAAAATGTCTAACCTACCTTAAAAACCAACTGTTTTCAAGAATTTTATTTGGGCTATTTTCATACACATACATAATACTATGCTAATTTTAAATGAGTCTCAGTTTTTCACTTAAACATGCCAGCAGGAAGTCTACTTGGCAATACTTTCTTGGATGTTTTGCCAATTACTGTATGTACTTGAAAACAACAAAACTGCTTTCTATAAAAAGCGTCATATAATTCAAACTTTTCAATGATCCAGAAGGGGTTCCACCTCAATTACTCTGAATGAGTAAAATTTTACAGTATTCTTTCCATGTCAATTTTGAGTCCCACTCTTGTCTCAGTAATGAATTCTAAAAACATTAAATTGGGATGCTGAATTTTGTGAAGACCTTTTCTCTGGTCTCTCAGAAACATCCTTTGGCAAATCCAAGTGATTCCCTCTGCATGTCCTTCTGAACCATTCTTTCTTTTCTGGAACCTGAAGTAGATGGCCACTGCTGTATTCTAGCATTGATAACATGCATTTATAAAGCACTAAAAACATACTACGGACCTTTAAATGCAATTTCATTTAGCTTTATGCACTGTGTGCTATTCTTTTCCTCACATTACGGAGGATGAAACTGACAGGCTGAAGGGTTAAGTAACTCTTTCTGAGCTACACAATTCGTAAATGGGAGAATTAGGATTCAAATCCAAGTCTATGTGATACTAAAACTATGTTCTGGAGCAGGGGTTGGGAGTGAGGGGTAGCAAATCCATGATCTTAATCTGTTTCGGTCGCTGCCATAAAATACTACCAAAAGATGTTTCAGGTTGAGTGTTCTATAAACAACAGAAATTTGTTCCTCACAGTTCTGGAGGCCGGGGAGCTCTAAGATCATGGCACCAGCATGGCCGTGTTCTGGTGAAGACCTCTCCCAGACTGCAAACTGCCTTACTTCATGCTGTGTCCTCATGGGGCTAGGGATCTCTGTGGGCTTTCCTTCATAAGAACATAGATCCCAACATGAAGTTTCCATCCCCGTGACCTAAGCATCTCCCAAAGGCCCGACCTTCTAATGCCATCACATTGGGCATTAGAATTTCAACATATAAATGTAGGGGGAACACAAACATTCAGATCATAGCAACCATTCCTCTACTTGTTTTTATAAAGTTTTATTAGAAAGGCATGATGCCCAATTGTTTATTTTTGTTTATGGCTACTTTTGCACATCAGTAACAGACTTGTGTGGCTACAGCAGAGACCATTCAACCCACAGAACTGAAAATGTTTACAATCTGGTGTTCTACAAACAACAACAACAACAACAAAACAAAACAAAACAAAAGCAACAACAACCAATCTCTGTTCTAGCACTTATGTCATTAAGCTATCTCCTCTTAATACTCAGTACTATCACTCAAACAATGTTTCACCTTGTAGACATATTCCACTGGAATTCCAGCAGTGCTGAGCAACCAGAGTCAGTCATTCTTTGAATAAAGAAATAGCACTTTGGGACAATCTCCATGTAATTCTGGAAAGTCCGTCATTTTGAGGATACAAGTACACCTTTGAGGAATTCAGATGATTTAGTTTACTTCTCTTGGTATGTTTTTCCAAGTCTGATTAGACTTTATATTGACCGAGGAAATCAGTTTAAGCATAATCTACTCAGCCCTTGTTAAATGGTAAATCATGATTATAGTATAGAAGATGTTGTCTGCAGTATCACCCATAAATGGACAATATACACCAAAATATTGTCGGATTCTCATTTGAAACTTTTCAAATTGTGGTTTCATACTAGATAAAATCTACAATGTTCCAAATGTTCTTTTCCAAATGCTAGATAAAGCCACAGTGATCTGAGGGCAGTGGCAGCTGGTGTAGGACTAAGAACACAGAGGAGGATTGAGATGGATGATTTAGAAAATTATGGGGTGCCTGGGTGGCTCAGTCAGTTGAGCACCCGACTTTGGCTCAGGTCATGATCTCGGGGTTTGTGAGTTCGAGCCCCACGTTGGGCTCTGTGCTGACAGCTCAGAGCCTGGAGCCTGCTCCGGATTCTGTGTCTCTCCATCTCTTGACCCCTCCCCCGTTCATGTTCTGTGTCTCTCTGTCTCTCAATAATAAATAAACATTAAAAATATATGGAAAGTTGTTAAATGTGTGTTATGTCAATGGAAATTTGGACCTTCGATGAAAAAAAAAAGCATTTTGCAAAGTTTAAATAAGACGTTTATAAAGAGATGCTGTTCCCAAGGCACATTTTAGGTGAGAAACGAAATTTCCCATCTTACAGAGTAAGAGTTTTATGTTCTGCCAACAGTCATTCTATTTGATCTTTTAGTGGTAACCTTTGTTCCATTTGCAATAAACTCTTAATCTTGAAGAAATTTTTTCATTGTGAAATTTATATTTTTTCCACATTTATTTAATTAATGAATTTATTTATAATCTATTGGGGGAATTGTAGGCTTCGCTATTGATCTGTTAAAGAAAAAAAAAGCCACTGATGCAATACAAGCAACTGTTTTCTCAAGCCAAAATTGATTGAGAGCGTCCCCTGTATAAAAATGAAATGCATTTCTGTGGATGCACTGACGCTTCACCATCTGTCCAACATCTCAGATTTACTCTCCCAGATAACTTCATATTTCACCCTGCAGTCCCTAAAGAAACATCACTTTAAACAGGGCCACATGGAAAAATACACTTCAATAACATTTGAAGGTCTTGCATTTAGCTGCAAGGGCCTCTAACCTAAATGACTGATGTGCCTAGAGAGAAGCTCCATTTGAAGTTATGGAAATGGAGACAAGCAAATGCAAGGGATGGAATGTATAAAAAACCAAATGATGGCAGCAAAAGACATAGGGATTTACAGATAAAGCCAAAAGATGCTGGCAGCCATCTATCAGTCTGCCTTGATGAAATAGGTATTGGAAATTAACTCGGGAACCCTATGAATTACATTCAATCCATGCTCTGGGCTAAGCACTTGTCAATTTCAGCTGCTATTGCAACCTATTACTTACAGACTACATGGCTGGCAAGCTAATAGCACTGGATAGTGTTAAAGAAAATAGGAGAATAAACTGAATGTAGCAAAGCTTGTCACTGACAGAGCATGCCTTTCTGAAGTCCTGGGTGAACATTCAAAGCCTTGACTCTTTACTTGCTCCTAGTGAGCACTAAACCTTACATATCATCATTTTGTCTATGAAGAAGAGTCTTCCTGAAGGATTAGTCACCAATCAGCCATATATCTGGGAGCTTTTGCTAGTATTTTCAAAGCCTGAGAAATGCTTGGAATTTAAATGTTTCTGAAGTTGTCAACTTCCTCCATAGTTGCATTCTGAAGTGAGACAGACACTATCATTGACCATTTAGTTTCAAATTCCAATGAGGCCAGTGCTACCGCTTTGTGTTATATTCCTTTTGATCATTAGTTGACTCCCTGCTTACCTAGGCAACATGTAATTCTTCCACTTAAGGGCAAATGAAGGGAGAGGTTTTAGTCTGTGCTACAAAATATATATGTGGCTGCTTCCCATAGACTCCCTATGTCTGAGTATCTTCAATCCTATCTCATAAAAAATAAAGATGCATCTGTGCAGCAAAAACTTTCTTTACGATGAGGTCCACAAGTGCTCTGAAACTATATTGTATTTTTCAACTGATAAGCTTGTCTAACATTGAAATATTTTAATAAGCAAGCACATTCAGAGTAAATGTCAGCCAGAGCAATCTTCTGACTAACAGATGCTGGTGGGTATAGAGAGGGGGAGAAGGACGTAAAAGCACTGAAAAATCAAGCAAGGCCAAATTAGAACAAATGTTTGTCAAGTAAAAAGGGCAGCTCTTCCTCTGATGGAAGGAGTTTAATTAGAAAAGTCACAGAGAGAAGCTGTCTCAAAAGTACTGGTCCCATTCTCTTCAGATAAGCTAATGAACCTCATTGAACTTTGCTGAGAAATGCTGAGCCAATAATACAAGAAAGAAAGAATTCACAGAATGTGCTGCTGTGCCTCTTGCATTCAAGAGGGTCAATTGCTTATGCCACTCCAGGTCACCGTACAGCAGTGCTGTGGCAATTTACCTTCCGATTCTCTTTCTGAGTGGCCAAATGGGTAAAGAGATCAGAGGAAAATATGATTTAAATATGTCTCCTTTTTATAGCAATAAAAGAAATTTATTGTGACTCAGTGAATTATAAAATATGAATCACATATTTTATGTACCAAGTCACCTACAAAATATATAATCTACACTGATGATGGTCTAATTCTATCTCTGGTGATTTTTTTCTCCCTAGTAGTAACTATAACAAAAATCTAAAGGACATTTTTCTTTCTTTCTTTTCTTCTTCTTCTTCTTCTTCTTCTTCTTCTTCTTCTTCTTCTTCTCTTTCTTTTGTACTAGTCAAGGTCATCTTGGATGTATAAAAGAATACTAGAAGCCGGAATTTTGTGACAATGACTGTATAAGAAAGACACAAACCCCAGTGGAAGCTGGATATGGAAAAAAAATCTGAAGTCGTTTACAAATAGCACTAAAAAAAAGAAGACTCTAAACTCTTCTGATTGTTTAATGCTTCAGTGCCTTTGTTTGTCAGTTTTATTTTCCTTACTGGTTAGCCTTTTGCAGAGAATTCATGTCTGGTATTGAACTCCTTGAGAGAGTAATAAAGCACATATGGAATAGAGTAGCATGTGGAATTAAATTGCAAAATGCTTATGGTGGAGCTTTTCCGATACGGGACATTTACCAACTACCTTTAGGAAAGTTCCTTTTGTTATCAGACATAAGCAAATACAGGTGCTATGCATTACATATATTAGCTAATGCTTCCCCCCAATCCACTTACTGCCTCATGAGAGAAACCCAGGAGCAAATACCTAGTTGTAATACATTGCAAATAAAAATCTTGAAGTTAAGTGGCATCACTGTTATTTTCAAAAGTATGTGAAATACACACAGGCATAGACACACATAAAACACACTCTAGAGAATTCTAGTCAGAAAGAAACTGGAGTGTTGTATTCTATTACCTTTTATATATTCCTGTTGGCATGGGAAAATCATTGTATTAAAATTTTCATACATTTTCTTTTACTTACAACCAAAAAGTATACAATATTTAAATACAAACAGGCTTATTTTGCCTTTGGTGGGGAAGATAGTATCAGAAGAGAAAATCATGATCAAATCTCATCAAATTTGCCTAGAATTAACTTTTTGGATATGAGTCCATAGATCTGATACTCTCCAGATATTAAATGGAATTATCCTCAACCACTTGGCCCCAAGGTAGGAAACTAAGCTTGGGGCACATTCCCTGCCTATCTCTGATACCCTGCTTAATGCTCTTATGGCTTTAATATTGGAAAACTACCCTAGTCCCAGGGAATTTCTCCCATCACTTCAAATAAGCGTTTCTCAACTGGAGTGACATTTGATACCAACTAGAGATATTTTTGGTTGTCATAACTGGGGAGAGGGTGCGATTGGTTTCTAGTGGGCAGAAGCCTGGATACTGTTGAATTCCCTACAATGCACGGGACATTCACACACAAAATAAATGTCAAAGTGTCAAGTCTGAGAAACTGCACAATCTAACTTATGAATGTGAGGTATTTTTCTGACCTTGGATTTCCCAGGATAGCTCTGTAATCATACATGCAATTGGTTCTGGGGCAGCCAAATTGTTTCCTTACAACTAATTTGCATGTATTGCCTCCTTCTTCCCTCACTAACAACACAGATATGAACCCAGAGGCACACTGGAGTTAATGAATCAGCATGTGTGATCTTTCTTGATAGCATGAAATCATTTATTTAGAAATATCAGTGTCCTGAGGCATGGGGGTGGGGGATTGGAGGTAGAGATTGAAGGTATTGGGAACAAATGTCATCTACTTATGGGATTATTATAGAATTGTAGTGTGGCTCAAGGAGTTTGAATCAGCAGCTATACTAAGCTTGCCCTGCAATATTACCCACTCTCTAGATAAGAGAAAATAGATGAAGTAACCACAAGTGGGAATGGAAGCAGTTTCAGCTAACTCTCACTTCTGACATAATGTGAAATTTCTAGTAGATTTAATTTATCATCTGTGAAATGGTAACTTACTTAGATGACTTACTTACTTATAAGTCATTCTGGATAAAGCAAAGGCTGTTCCAGTAATTACTGTATGTAAGAACTAAAAATAACCAGGTCACTAATTTTAGATCCTAATTTAAACCTGAGAACATGTGTACTCTTTGAAAGTAGCTATTCTTGCATTTTGCATATAGCCTTTTTTCAATTCATGGCTAAATGTAATCATGAAATAATAATTCACAGGATCTTGGCACTGGAAAGGAGCTTAAAGAGCACTTAATCCAATCTTTTAAGTAGTGAAGGATTTTTTTCTACATGATTTCTGATGGATATAGAACAATTCCTATTGGAAATTTCTAAGAAAAGGAACTCATTCAAGATTAAATGAATCTTAGTGTTAGAAAGAATTGAGTAAGTCATTTGCCTAACCACTCCCAAAGTTTTAAATCCTCTGTACAATAGCTTTGACACTGACCTTCACTCATTAATTCAAATATATTATTTGAATATGACTACATTAATTTCTTCACACACCCTTTGCTCACTACCTGAAGAAATAGTACGTAAGCCTGTTTTAACCATTCAAGTATTAGATTCTGGAAATATGATAGCCAAATAAAGTAGGAATGGTCCTTTCCCTCATGGTATATTATACTTAAACAGCAGAGACATACTTCATAAATATAAAATTATAACTAAATTAATATGCTATAAAGGATAAGTACAAGTAACTGATATTTTAATGTTTATTTATTTTTGACAGAGAGAGAGAGAGAGAGAGAGAGAGACAGAGCATGAGTGGGGGAGGGGCAGATAGAGAGGGAGACACAGAGTCCAAAGCTGACTTCATGCTCTGAGCTGTCAGCTCAAACCCACAAACCGTGAGATCATGACCTGAGCCACGTCAGACGCTCAACTGACTGAGCCACCCAGGTGCCCCAAGTAACTGATATTTTAAAGAAGACTTCTTTGAAGATATGAGATTTAACATCCCCAAACAGGAAACTCAGACCTTCCATCATCTGTAGCAGTTGGAAAATACTACCTGTGTTAAACTGGTATCTCTCTTTTGATTGTAACTTTATAGTTCAAGGGGGAGAAAGCTTAAACTTCTTGTTAAAAATAATTTCTATCCTTTCTCCATCCCTTCAATGTCAGTCACCAAACTAACAACTTTAAATAAAATGATCTAATTTCATATCCCCAACAACTCTAGAGAGAGTTATTATTTTTCCCGTTTACAAATGAGAATACAGATATTTAAAGATGTTGGATATCTCTTCAGGTTCACATTGCTTAAAAATCAACAAGCCAGAAGTGAAACCCAATCCTCAAAGCTACATAACACATAATAGTGTTTGAAAACAGCTATAATATCCACCTGTAGTCTTCCTCTGTCCGCACTGAACTTTCTCAGTTCTGTTTTACCATTCTTCATTTCATTGGTTTTTATAATTGCCACCATCCTTGTGTTTTTTTCTCTTCTCATTTAAATAATGAGAATTGATTGCAAACTCTAGGGACAGTTTAACAAGCATGGTGTAAATTGAACTACCATTGCTCTTTGTAGATATATTCTCTTTAAGTCATAATTCAGATTACTTTTCTAGTAGCCATATCATTTTTTGAATCACATTAAATTTTCTGTCAACTGAAAATTTTTTGTCTAATTTTCAAATACACTGTGATACAAAGCTGTGTCTCTCCCTTCCTGTACATTCATATTATTTTCAGAAGACAGTTGTTGGAGTGTAGGGCATTTGACATTTTTAAAAGTTTTTCTTGTATCAGGAAAAATAAGTCTCTTGTACATGCTAACTATTAATCTACTTCTTTGTGGTCAAACATTTCCTTCCATGTGACCATTTGACAGCAAGGATAATGTGAGCTAGCATTTTTGGAGAAGAGAAACACATATTTATGGAGGGAATGATGATCACATCAGTGTCTGGATTTTTGTTTTTTTTAAAGTAGGCTTCACGTCCAGAGGGGAACCAACACGGGGCTTGAACTCAAGACCCAAGCTGAGATCAAGAGTCCAGACTTACCCACTGAGCCATCCAGGTGTCTCAAAGAGCTAGCGTTTTTTATAGCACTTCTAAGGTCGCAGAACTAGTAACTGTTAGAGCTAGGACTGAAAATGCCTCCTACAGCTCCCTAACCAATATGTAAATCTAGCCATCACGCCTATCGTTAGTTTGCCTTCTTTCATTTCTTTATCAAACATTTATTGGATACAAGAAACATAAGCCACAATATATATCCTCCATATCATATTCAATTAAGGAAAACAAATACCAGAAATACAGTGTAATTTAATGCTATGCTAAGCATCATACAATGAAAGGACAAAGAAGAAGTATTCTAAAGTGGACTCAAATCAAGACACCTTGCCTTCCTGAATGAGGTATCCCCCAGACTGGGTTCTTAAAGATGAGTGAAAGTTACCTCAAACATGGAAGGGTGGGGAATATTCAAATCATAGACACCCAGGGGTGCCCAGGTGCTCGGCTGGTTAAGCGACCAACTCTTGATTTCAGCTGAGGTCATGATCTCACAGTTGGTTAGTTTGAGCCTGGTATTGGGCTCCTCGCTGACAGCCAGAATGTACTTGGGATTCTCTCTTTCCCTCTCTCTTTGTCCCTCCCCACCCCTCTCAAAATATGTACATAAACTTTAAAAAAAAAAAAAAAGTCATATACACCCAAAGTCTAGAGTGGGCAGAACCCATTGTGAATGGCTTTTTGCTCAATATCAGAAAGTTAGAATATAAAAAGAAGTACAAGTGGAGAAGTAAGCAGATGCTAGGTCATAAAATACCTTATATGCCGTGCTAAGGAGTTTGGACTTTATCATGAAAGCTATGGGAGTCATTATAAGATTTCGAAGCAAGAAAAAGACATGATTAGATTTGCATTTTAGAAAGCTCACTCTGGCAGCAGTGTAAATAATGGATTAGAGGAAAGTAAAACTAGAAGGAAGCAATCCAGCCAGGAGGCTTGTTACAGGAATCCAAACAAGACAGGGTGAGGGCCTAAATTAAGGCGGCAAGAGTGAGGGTATTAAAAGACAGATTCATAACTCAAGTGATAGTCTGTAGGTAGAATCAACATGATGATTTGTCTGATAGACAAAGGAAATAAGAGACACTCAAGAATACCCCTGGTTTCTGTTTTGTGCATTCTTGGTAACCGAAAACAGAGACAAAAACAAGCAGGTTTGAAATGGGAAGATGGACTTGTTTTTTAACATTTTGGGATACGGTGCTTGTGAGACACCTGCATGAATCTGTTTGGGGACAAAGGATGTTTACCTGCAGCTCAAGCTGAATTTCGGGGATGACTCATGTACAAGTAGTAGATGAAGACATGACTGGATAAGAAAGCTTACACTAAGTGAATCAAGTGTTAAGAGAAAGCCAAATACAAGTGTAAGGGAAGCAGTACATATAAAGGACTAACATGACACATCAAGAAAATAGGAAGACAAGCAGTAATGTATTTGGTCACCAAAGTCAAAGACGAAGAGTGTCTCCAGACAAAAGGTACTCTATCAATGGTGCCAAAGAGAGCAGAGAGGTCAAAATAAAATTTAAAAATTCTCTTCGTCTGGGATTTCACTGGAAGGCTAAGAAGAGTACTTTCAAAGCTGGGGAGTAAATGAGAAGTAAATGAAGCAAATAAATTTAGCAAGATTTCAAGAAGCTTATCTTGACAAATATTAGGCAGGAAGGGAAAAATAATGGGTAACATTGCCTGGGTGATGTTTCTTTGCTTTTCTTGTTTTGTTTTGCTTCAGAATCATAACAGGAGAGAATGGATTTAGATGGGATGAAACCAAATAGCATTTATAGTGATGGTTGAGATGTTGAAGAGCTCTCAGATGTTGATGTCTTTTTGTCCTTTGAAGAAGACTGAGAAGTCATCTCTTGAGAGTGAGGGATATTGGGAAGCTAAAAGGCTAGAGGGAAAAAAGAAAATAATGAATTCTTGAAATAGCCTCTGGGGGTACAAAGTACACTGGGGACATTGCAAAGGCTTTTCAGTGGAGATTAAAGACCAAGAATTGATGGTGACCCTAAATGATATTTTTCTGGAATTATTTCCAGCAATCTCTGGCAATAGCATTCAGAGAGAAGGTACTCAGGAGGCAGAGTATTGGATTTATTTAAGAATGGGCTCCTGGCAGTTAGCTAAAAACCAAAAAATAAAAAAAATAAAAAAGAGAGAAAGTAGGTGAAGGAATGTGTTAATTAATCCATTCAACAGTACTAGTGAGAACTAGATGTATGACAAGGGGCAAGCCCGGTATTTGAGGATATACTTAGCGATGAGGTAGACACAGCCTCAAATTATTGGAACTTGAAGTCTAATGTAAATAAGTAAGATATATATTTAATCCTTTATGTTTTTAGGCAGCACTTATTAGCTAACTAGTATGAACAATATTACATGTTTATACTTTAATGAAGTTTTATTTTTTGCTTCTCAGCTTTGAACAATATATTTTACTTCCGCCCGTAAACGTTAAGGTTATCATCTTATTATGAATTAAAAATATATTTCCCCCCTTCATCTCAAGCCCATTCTTCAAATTTAGTAACTTATAGTTTCTATGTCATCCATGGATGTCATGCTGACATCTTCAGAAATCAGAATTCTTGGGGTTTGGCAGGCTTTCTGAGGTTTCTAACATATTCAGAAGAGATTATGTTTGTTTTTCCTGAAAGTAATTCACCCTTTGGCTGGCTTTGCGACTTAAGGGCTCTGCTTAAGATCTATAGCCATGAGAGGGAGAAAAATAAAATACAAGTTTTGCATCACAGGAGTATGCCTCTCATTTTCTCTTTTATTTTCAGATATTCTAAGAAAGGATATTTCTTATCTAAGAAAGAAAACATTAATTTTATGTCTGTAAAATTCAGGATTCTCGAGACTGAATGCCATTTAATACCTTTTGAAATAAGCTGAAATGTAAGTAAATAAAATAGTAGTTAAAAGAGGTAATATATGGAGATTCAACTGAATGCTTAAAAATATTAAATCAGGGGCAAACTTTTGTTTGCTTATAATAATGTCACTAAATTGCCTGGTCTTTCTTAGGATTTTCCCATTAACAACTTAGACGGAAATATTCACTTTACAAATACCTTGTAAAACCATGAGGCAAGTGAGAATTGTGTTATATCTAACTAGAGTAGCGATTTCTGCTTGAAGATGAAAACAAAACAAAACAAAAACCCAAACAACAACAACAACAAAAATGCCAGAGATGTAGTTTTGCTCATGGAGGGTATTTAGAATATGGAATTCGTTTTTGTTTTAAACCTGTTTCACTCAGAATTTTTGAAGAAATTCTAAGTCTAGAACCACAGTTTACTCACCTATTAAAGGGGAAGAATTCACTGAAAGCTATAACAACTAAATTTTTCATCTTATAATTTAATAAGACATTTATACTAAGAGTACAATAATATGTGTATATAAAAAAAAGTGTTTTGTCATAGAGTAGGGAACCAGAAATGCTGACTAGAGGAACATCCGCATCTTAGAAAATTCCCTCTCAAAGCTCAGTAAGGAAGGATGGTTGGGGGGTCCTCCAGCCTTTAGGGGGTTATGATGTTTAGGGGAAGAATTTGAGTGTGCTGATGAAATTTGTGTTTTAGTTCAGAAAACCCTGTCACATAACATAGTGCCAGAACTGATGTGATTTGCTGGTATCTGTACTCTCCTATATACAGTAGTTAATTTCTCTACATTTTCACTCGTTTTTTTTTCCAGTTCCTTAATAGCACACCTCTGGCCAAAACAAATATGAGAAAAGTCTTATTTCCCTGTCTTTATTTTCATGCTCTTTTCATGAATCATATATTTGCACCATTTTCATTAAACCTTCATACATGCGCAATGACATTTTAGAGAGTAATAAGAGGTTACCACTTTGCACATTTATGTCATTATAGTTATTTCTCAATATATCCAAATGATAATCACTAATTATTCTTGGAGTGTTCAAATGCACACACACACACACACACACACACACACACACACCATACATTCCTAGGTTTTACAACACATACCCCAGAGACCCAAACACATCAGCAAAGTTGAGTAAGTTGTTTATACAGGTAGTATTTGTTGTTGATACTGTTGTTATTACCAAAAGTTCTAATATTCACTCTTGCTTCTTACTGGCACTCTCAGAAAATATTATATGTTTAAGACATTAATAACCACATATTAAAAGCACTGAGAAATTTTACTAACAAAGAGGTCCAGCCAAGTCAGTCACAAATAGGACAAAAAATTTTTTTTTTTAATTCCGTCTGCTAGAGTACAGTCACTTGTCTTCTGGAAAATCACATTGCTAATTGCTCACTGGAAATCTTTTATTAAATGGGCTGCAGAAAGACATCCATTTATTATCGAGGTTTAGGTGAAGAATCAATTTGTAATTCAGTTATTGATAAGGAGCAAGTGTTTTAGGGCACTAAAATGGTTACGAAGCAGAAATAGAGTGCCATGTTGCAGCAAAGACATCAGAAGAAATGTCAGTCCAAGGAGTGTTCATAAATAGGCACAAAAATTTGCAAATTACAGGTACTGGAAAAGAAACATCTGACAAAGTATGCCAGGAACACATGGCTGTGCCACATCTTTGGGGAGAGGGTCAGTATTAATGATAATATCTTTGAATTGGCAACGGTATATAATTCTGAATAGATCTGTTAGCATATTAGTAAGGGTTGCTTTTTGAAAATAAGTTGTGATTTGATCAACTACATACCAATAGGCAGGATAAATAGATCAGCCATTAGTATGATGGTAAATGTTGTTTATTATTTATGAAAACTAAATAAGTGACATTTAGGTAATTTGAAACGTTACATCAAAATTCTCAGAAATTTTCTACGATGTACACCTAAAAAGGCTTGAAATCTGGGATCAGGAGACTGAAGACATGTTTTAAAGGTCATTACGCATGCAGACTAACGCGACCGGGGTTAAAAAAGGGTAGGGCGGGGCGCCTGGGTGGCGCAGTCGGTTAAGCGTCCGACTTCAGCCGGGTCGCGATCTCGCGGTCCGTGAGTTCGAGCCCCGCGTCGGGCTCTGGGCGGATGGCTCAGAGCCTGGAGCCTGTTTCCGATTCTGTGTCTCCCTCTCTCTCTGCCCCTCCCCCGTTCATGCTCTGTCTCTCTCTGTCCCAAAAATAAATAAACCTTGAAAAAAAAAGGGTAGGGCATGTAGAGAAAATTATTGTCACTGCTAGTTTTACTTGGCACCATATAATTTAAGCTAGTTGCAGTATGCCAATTAAGGTATACTTGTTTTACAATTATACTAACAATATGCAATACTTTTGCCTTTGCTTATTAAATATCGAGTATTATGCTGTGTATTTTACACACCTTTATTTTTATATAATTTTTATAGCAGCGTCATGGCTGTTACAATAAACATTATTGCATTGCTGTTACCGACAGAGTAACAAATAGGGTTTGAGAAGTTGATTAACTTTCTCATACTCACAGAGCTACAAAATGCTAAAACCAAGCTATAAACCTATATCCTGTCTAAATCTGCACTATTTTCTCTAAATGATATCTTCAACTTTTGAACATCTGAGTAGAACACTAAATAAACAAGAAATTTGGAGCCAGGCTCTGGTTTCACGTGTGAGCATGTTTGAATATAATATGAACCATGGGCAACTAAACTTTCAAAATCTCCGTTTTCTTCATCTGAAAAATGAGCATAACTGTAAAGAACTGAATGAATTGCTGTGATTATTAAATAAAATGTCTTGCATATTGGCACGGTGGTGGCCAGACAGTAGTATCTCAGTCAATGGTATTCATCACCCTCATCTCCCAGCCTTGGTATAGGTGTCCAGGTTGTATTATGTTGTTGCTTGTTGTTATTCTCTTAATTGTACTTTATCAGACATGAAGAAAATCTTTGATTTATATCATTTATTATGTGTGACTTTGGCATTGTGAACGACCTTTCCTACTCTGGAAAATGAAGGGTGGGGGATATTTGTTTTTTATCAAAACATTGTTTGACACAGGAAACTTTACCTACATACATAAAAGTAATCTGTAAGTCAGGCTATAAAACACAGGGATTGAAAACAGAGTTTTAAACAAAACAAAACAAAACAAAACAAAAAATAAAACAAAACAAAACAACCATCCTTTCACTAGCTGGAACAGACCTTACTAACCAAACACTGCACTTCAGCTTGGCAAAGGTATCCCAGAATCCTTCCACAGAGTGTTCCAGAGCCATTAACAATTAATTCAAGTTTGCATGAAGAGTAAAATTATTTGTCACCTTCCTGCCTTCTAGTTTTACTCACTCTTCATAGGCAAATTCATATGTACCTTCCTAACTAACTACTATTATTTGGTTAATTGAATAAACAGATGTTGATTGATCCAGGTTTTCCACATGTCTATCGTTAAAATACATCAAATTATCAGAACTATAATGTTGTATAGTCCTCCAAATTCACTGTCTAAAGATTTTAAAGAAGGATTCCTTTTTAATTTTGATTTTGTTCTGTTTAACAAAAATCATGTGATAAACATCTAAATTGTGTTTTATAGTTTCTCCTAAACGGTTGGTTGTTGACCTTATACCAATGTAGGAATAACTGACTCATGTTCATGATTACACATATAAAATATTTTAAATACTCTCATCAATATATTTTTATGTTGTCCATCTTAGGAACACTCTATTCTCTGCCACCTCCTAGCCACCAACTCAGGACCAAGAGAAATCAGTTCTTCTGACCTCCCAGATTACCACCCAGTGTTTCTTTTGCTTTATTTTTATTTTTTAATGTTTATTTATTTTGAGAGAGAGAGGGCCAGAAAGAGAGAGAGGGAATCCCAAGCAGGTTCCACACTCGGCATTGAGCCCAATGCAGGGCCCAATCTCATGACTGTGAGATCACGACCTGAGCCGATATCAAGAGTCAGATGCTTAATAGAATGAGCCAACAGGCATCTCCCCCAGTGTTTCTGTTTGTTTTCATTTGTATTTGTTTACCTGTCTTGGAGAAATAATAAGGCATCAAAAAGAGAAGAAAATATCTTTAAAATACATGTTAGGTTACGCTTCTGACTTGATCTCGGCTCAGGTCACAATCTCACTTTTCATAAGTTTGTCAGGCTCTGTGCTGACAGCATGGAGCCTGCTTGGGATTCTCTTTCTCCCTCTCTTTCCACTCCTCCCCCATTCACAGATGTGTTTTCTCTCAAAATAAATACAAAATACACAATAAATAAAAAATAAAATATTTTATATCGTTCTCCCACTTCTAAAAATTAAAAAAAAATAATAAAATAAAACATTGGATAGAGAATTGGCATATACATTTTTAAAAATGTCTCTGATGAGTTTTCCCTGTGTCCCTAGGAAAATTTATCTTAGGAGACAATCATGAGTTTGGGAATCACAGGTTATAATCAGCCTCCATACTTTCCAGACATGTGATTTCACAAGTCATTGAATGTATTTGAAATACAGTCATTAACTATATCAATGATTATTGTCAAGAAAGTAGCTATCCCATTGCTTCTTGCCTGATAGGAATTTAACAAATGTTATTTCCTTCTTCTCTCTGTCTGTTCATCTTTACAAATTCCAGACTCACTGATTAGTGGTAGGTTCAGGGCAAGCCCAGAATTGTGGCTGAGAAAGCTGAGTGACTTATCCCATCTCATACTTTTACTTATCATGGTTCCCTTATTACATCTGCCTGCAGCTTGACTATTTGCCCCTGTCCACATGCTAGTGTTCAAGTTATCCAATGAAAAGCTGATTTTCCTCCTGCTCTTTGGAGGAATCAAGGAAAAAACTACTATCTATTCAGAATCTGTTTCTTATCCATTATAGTATCACATTCACATATGGATCGTATGAAGTAGATGTTATCATCCCAGTTTTGCAGGTAAGAACATTCAGTAGTATCACTGAAATAATTTATGTAATATGTCTCCACTGGCAGATAGTATAAAAAGAATTTAAATTTCTATTTGCTTATTACCAAATTGATGTGCTTTTCACTAACCTTACCCCAGACTGTAATTCTCTTCTTTGTAATGGGATTGTAGAGTCTTAGAAAGCCACGTTTGCAGGTAAAACCCATTAGGGAGCAGGGAGCAACAGTTCATGCTGGCTGTAGGGGAAGACAGGGCTTATGAGGAGTTCTTGCTACTGCAAGAATTCTGGCCCCAGGCTATCTTTTCTGATTGTACTGTGTTTGATTCTAAACCAACGACTGGCTTCTTCTGTAACCATGATCTTACTGGATTACAAACCACTTTTGCAGGCCTCCAGATAAACTCTGTAAGCTCTTAGTGCCCATTGAGAATTCCTCACCAGTCAATTTTATTCTTTCCCTTTGATACTGAGCAGTTGATGAAAAAGCAAGGAATGTGGTTCTGGTTCTGAAGAAAATTCCAAGACATAGTTATGTAAATGATAGAAAATGAAAGTGGTATCACTGAAATAAGTATTTTATCTCTGACAGTCAATAATTTGAAAGAGCTGGAACAATTTATTATTTGACAATGTGGACACATTTGAATATTAGGAGTCAAACTGTATACATAAATACACACATGCAATAAATAATTTATCAGTATATATTTTTGTGAACTTTGTATGTTTGCTGTATAAAAATGCATTTTGTTTGAATGACAAGAAAAAGGTTGTTACATTGTTATACATTTCCTTTACCCTTAACCTAAACAAAACAAAACAAAAACTCGTAGAAATACTGAAGACTAATTAAATGTGCATGAAGTAACCTGAGCTCCTTGGAAAAACGGCAATAATAAATAATATTTCAATGGGAAAATTAATACGCACATAATATGCATTTATTAAACATATTCATATAGATTCAATTTCTATTTATATGTGCATGTATTAAATTAATATTTATACATATATGTTTAATTTCTTCCTTACAAACTCATATATAGATTTGCCTTTTTGTCTATTTGCTTATTTACAAAAGTGAAAATACTTCAAGAAAGTAAGTCCTTTGTGGATTTTGCAACTCTTCCAGGAGATATCCATTTAAAATGTCTGGAATGTGTGTTAAGAACAAGAAATGACTTTACAGTTCCTTGAGAAGAAAAAGCAATTTCACTGTGCACAAAATGGCTTAGAGTAATATGGATGCTTTTTTTCTTCCCACTGTATTCTTAATTAAGAAAGATTGACACCTGTGAAGGTTTCAAGCCAAATAAAAATCCCAGATTTTAATTAGCTTTTCTAATGGTTATGTTTTCCTGCTAGAAGACATTTTCAAATCTACCAATTTCTCAGGGAGAGGAGTAGAACATAAATAATATTAATAATTATGTTTATTACTTCCATAAGTGTCATGATATGCAGTTGTGCAGAGGTAGCACCCGATTAAATAATTAAATATGTTACAGTGGCTTTTGGCATCTTCTTCTCCACCTTTATAACCTGCTTTCTAGCTGTCAGTATTGAAACACCTGACTGCCACCCACCATCCCTGACCCTTTGTACCCGTAAACGGGCCTCTGGGTAGTTTCACCCTCTTACTGCCATGCCCCATCCACGTCAATTTTCCACAGACAGCGACCCAGTTCTGTGACTTTCTAGCCTCTCTTACAAAAACTACAAATACTGCCTTCCATTACTACTTGCTAGAAGTTTAGAATACTGATAAAGTGACCTTTGCTAAATTGAGATATTATACAGAAATACAAGATATTTTTTACACTTTTTATTAATAGCTGAATACTGCATAACATGTTTCTCTTCTACAAGGGATGCTTCTATTTTAACAGGGGGAAAGTGTTAACTCAAGTAATAAATCATTGACAGTGGGATTTTAAGTAATATTTTTCAGCTAGGGATAGGTGAGGTGATATTCAAACCTCATGTGATAGGTGCCAATCTGCTTTATATTAGTGTGTAACATTTCTGAAAAATAGCTGAGGAAATGTGTATCAATCATTTATTATATCATGAATCATTGAGAAAAAATATATGGCTAATCAGAGGGTGGAATCTTGAGATAATACATATACATGTATCTTTTCACATAAGTCTTGGCATAACTGTGTCTATGCAGACTATACATATGCATGCAGACACATACACACATACACTTATAGACCCCTAATACTTATTTTGGCCCAAATATGTTCATTATTTTCAATCATTTATGTTCTACAGCCAGTCAATCAATTGCATCGACTACAGAGTGATTTAATTAAGTCATTGTGTTGGCTAAAAATAGCCAACCACGGCTAGTTTTCTCACATTGTCTAAACTCAGCTATTATGTTTATAGGATTATTAAGCTTCGTTGGATATATAAAAGGGTCATCTGTATATAAATTTTACAAATTGCTTCAGATTATTTGACAAATACATTATCATTTGAAAGCTTTCTTTAAATGGGATTTCAGACATTCATTTGAAAGAACAGGAGATTAATAAAGCCAAAATTAATTAAAGAGAAGATTATTAAATAACATGTGTTATAAATTCAGAACAGTTGACTTTTCAATGAATGTCATTTGAGAAATTCCACTACATAGCATGTAAATGCTTTGAAAACCACAAAAAAGCACAACTAATTTTTAATAATCAAGTGTTGAAATAGAATTTAAAATAAAACCAATGAAGCAATCTTTAGACTATATTGTATATTTGAGGTGTCATAATTTTTATATACCGGACTCTTTCTTCCTTTAATAGATTCAGTGGACCTTCAGAGGCATTGATATACTTTCAGAGCATCTTTGGGCATCAGTGTATTCAAAAGAGACACATAAAAGCTACTAACTGAGTGAATAGATGTTAGATAGTTTGTAATTAAATTTACAAAGATTCAGACTTACACCTTAAGGAGCTTAGTGTCAAATTTACAAAATTGTAATTATTGTCTTCAAATGTGACAGCTCATGTTTTCTAGAACACAAGGATTAAAGTACTTCATCTAACCTTCATGCCTAGAACCATAGTTTAATTTACAACTTCATATAGAACCAATATAGAATTTGGTGTAACTTTGTCCAACAACCCTCAAATTTGTCTCCTTACTGCCTAAAAGTCCACTATCAGAGATTTGCTTCTTATATCTGGTAAGCAACCAAAAATAATATGCTTTATAAAAGTGACATTTGCTTCACCAACAAGAGACACAAGGTGAAAAATTATTCTACTTTCATACATCTTACTTTATAATATGGGAAGTGGAACAGACACTTCAAAAATTGGTAGATATATATTAGATACAGTGATTTGAAGAGAGAAACAACTGGAGGCTGGAATAACAGCTGTCAGCTGGGTGACATGTTGAAATTTTAGATAGATTTGTCAGGGGAGACATCACTAAATAAAGGTGAGGCGTGTCTGGGTTGCTCAGTCATTTAAGTGTTCGACTTTGGCTCAGGTGATGATCCCAGTTCATGGGTTCGAGCCCTGCATTGGGCTCTGTGTGGACAGCTCAGAGCCTAGAGCCTGCTTCAGAGTCTGTGTTTCCCTCTCTCTGTCTGCCCCTCCCTTGCTTGAGCTCTGTCTCTCTCTCAAAAATAAGTAAACAATAAAAAAAAAAAAAGGAGATGATCAGATGAACTGTGTAAATATCAAGGATAATAAATATCCAGGTACAAAAAACAACATGAAAAAGTCTGGGGAAAAAGTAAACTGAGTGTGCAGCAGGAAGTGTGGTAGAAGGGATTACAGAGGTAACCAGAATGAGAAGGATTTTATAAACCTTTGGTAAAAACTTTGGCTTGAATTCCAATTGAATTGGGGAACCATTTGAGACTTAAAAAGAAAGGTAAAATCTAACTTATATTTCAATAGGGTCACTCCGCTTACCATGTTGAAAATACTATATTAGAGGGACAGAGGCGGAAGCACAGAGCTCAGGGAGGACTCTTGGGAATAATCCAGTGAGAGATTATGATGCTTGTACTATGATGGTTAGATTGGTGATTTGAAAACAATCAGTAAGTCCATGGACTCTGACCTGAGCATTTCAAAGATCAACTGAAATGGGAATGCCAATTTTATAGAGGGAGGAATATCAAGATTTTAGTCTTATATAAGACAATTGCCAGATACCTTATAAATCATTCGAATGGGGATTTGCATAGGCAAACCTGTTTCATAAATTCAGGGCAACGTCTAGATTATAAATACACATTTGTTAGCTACCCATGGATAGATGTTATTTAAAATCATGAGACTGAATGAGATAATCACAGTGGGGGTTCAATGGAGAAAAATAAAGATTTAAGGATAGACCCTAGGGACATTCCAATAATTAAGAGCTCGGGGATCTGAAGAGAAACTTGCAAAAATGATTAGGAGGAGAAGCCAATGAATCAGGGAACCAAAAAGAGAATGTGGAAACTATATGAATAAAAAGTTTCAAACGGGGGGCGCCTGGGTGGCGCAGTCGGTTGGGCGTCCGACTTCAGCCAGGTCACGATCTCGCGGTCCATGAGTTCGAGCCCCGCGTTGGGCTCTGGGCTGATGGCTCAGAGCCTGGAGCCTGTTTCCGATTCTGTGTCTCCCTCTCTCTCTGCCCCTCCCCCGTTCATGCTCTGTCTCTCTCTGTCCCAAAAGTAAATAAACGTTGAAAAAAAAAAGTTAAAAAAAAAAAAGTTTCAAACGGAAGGAATGATCAACTTTGCCAAATGTTGTCAAGAAGGCAATAAGATGAAGACTGGACTTAGTACATGGAGATTATTGATGACCTTGATAAAATAAATTTTTAAAGAGATGTATTGAGGAAATCATTTTTAAATTGGGTTTATGAAAAAATGTGAGAATGTCATGATGAGAGGAATTATGGACAGCCAACTTTTTAAGAAAGATACCATTCAGGGAATAGGGAAGTAAATGGGTAGAGAGATCATGGCATCAAAGAAGGGTCTTTTGTGTTGTTGTTTTTATTGTTTAAATGAGGAGAAAAAGCATCCTATTTTGGTTTGATGAGGTTATCTTGAAAAAGAGGGAGTAGGGGCGCCTGGGTGGCACAGTCGGTTAAGCGTCCGACTTCAGCCAGGTCACGATCTCGCGGTCCGGGAGTTCAAGCCCCGCGTCAGGCTCTGGGCTGATGGCTCAGAGCCTGGAGCCTGGTTCCGATTCTGTGTCTCCCTCTCTCTCTGCCCCTCCCCCGTTCATGCTCTGTCTCTCTCTGTCCCAAAAAAAATAAATAAAACGTTGAAAAAAAAATTAAAAAAAAAAAAAGAGGGAGTAACTGTTGATATAAAAAGAGGATTGAAAGAGCTATGTTCTTCAGTAAGTGGCAAGAGCTAGGATCTGTTACGAGGATCTTTGTTCATCTATGGAAACTGAAGGGAGGGCAGAGTACAGACAGTGACAGATAATTAGATGGTGGAGAGAGAAGTCTGTGGAAGTTTTCTTCTGATTCCTTTTTTTTTTTTTTCTCAACAGATAAGCAGACTCATCACCGGAGCATATACGGGGTGAGAGGGACATGGAGATTGAAGAAAAGAGTAGAAGGTATGAAATTAGGATAGTGAGAGCCTACATGGAGTAGGGGAATTTATTGGTTTTATCTGTCATAGTTAAGGGCCCACTTGAGATTAGTTATAATAAATTTAATGTGAGAACAGTAAGCATTACTAAGTGATTTTTCTCCAGCCACATTCAGCTAGCTGCATGAGTACAAACTCTGGGTTAACAGAAATTTGGATTTAACCCATGATGGAGTCTGATTATGGCAAACAAAGGACAGAAATGTTTAGAGGATGAAGATGAGAGGAAGTGAACTGGAAAAAACAAGAGGCTGGGAATCTAAGAAGAATGTATAAAACAGATTTTAAAAATGTTATGGTTATTTGAATTGATACAGCCTAGGTACAACCGAGGAAACAAGTATCCTAACCGTGTAGAGAACACTCAATGAAGGATAGTTGTTCAGCCACCTGAGAATCTCTTACAGACTTAAGATGGGATTGTGTAACTACTGAAATTACAAAGAACTGATCTAGGAGTAGTGTTGGAAAGAGTAAGCCAAAACCTAAATACTTAAAAACTGATGGTGTCAATGGGGCACCTGGGTGGCTCAGTCAGTTGAGAGTCTGATTTTGGCTCAGGTCATGATCTCACGGTTCATAAGTTCCAGCCCCACATCGGGCTCTGTGCTGACAGCTTGGGGCGTGAAGCCTGCTTCAGATTCTGTGTCTCCCTCTCTCTCTGCCCCTGCCCTGCTCACACTCTGTCTCTCTTTCAAAAATAAATAAAGATTTAAAAAAAAAAACTGATGGTGTCAAAACTCAGGGTCTGTAACAAGGACGTGTTATTGGCTTTGTTTAATGATATGAAATACAAAGCTTGGCCACTTCAGGGAAGAAAAAGAGAGGATCTGGATGAGGCTTTAAGTAATGGGTCATCTGTCCCATGTCAGGTCCAGTAATATGAATTATATAGAGAGGACCTCTATATCCTTGGGAAGGGCACAGGAGAAGGAAGAGTCTCAGAAAATAAGCAGGTTTCAATTAAAGCAAAGTGGTAAAGAAACTTTTGCAGAGGTTAAGAAAGTAGAGTACAAAGAGGATAAACAATGAACTCTGCCTTCCAGGGGGCAGAGTGGAAAGGTTTAAGATGAAGAGGGATGGGAGAAGGGGACAGAATAAGAGAATGGATGTGATTAAAATAAAATAATATAAAATAAAATAAAATAAAATAAAATAAAATAAAATAAAAGGATGGCCATCAACCTCACATCACACTTGCCAGTGAACAATTAGTGCTGGGAAAAGAGAGTCTTAACTTGAGAATTCTTGGCTTTCTTTTGCTTCCTTTATTAAGAAGGATGTAATTACAATAAGGTTAAGATTAAGCTTACTTGCATTCAGTGAAATGACCTGGATGCATGAAGAGATACGAATGTATTTTCAATGACAATCTTGATCAGGTAAACATTTCTGAAAGGCTAAGGAAAAATGATGCAGTTTAGTTTCTATATGTTGCATTTTCAAAAACCAAAGTTCATTTTATCAAGGTGTTCAAAATTTGGCAGTTTCCTCTGAGGTTGCTATATATTTTTATGAAATATACTGAACTAACAAAATATTGTTCAGTACATATAAATAAAGGCAGTAAGGATATCAGTATCATTATGATTATATAGTGAATAGAAAAGTTATATACAAAGGAAAATGTCATGAGGGAAACCCTGAAGTAGAATAAATTTTCTTGTTTTATTAAGTAGTATTAAAGTTTTAGGACAAAAATCTACACGTTAAGAATAAGTATTTTAATGATTTCAAAAACATTTTTTTCTTTTTTTTTTTTTTTTA